>NC_141687.1:530839641-531295986 GCF_964263255.1 Lissotriton vulgaris | reverse complement strand
CTATTCCAACTAGGGTGGATGTTCCTACGATGTTCTTAGGTATGGCGGACGGATTCTGCATCGGTGCAAAAGTGTAATGTTTTTATTGATTATCCTGATTAACGTGCACCGGCGCCAATATTCCAACTACAGTAATCCTGCCTGTCAATATCCTGTACTATGGCAATCCCTTAATTTGTTATTGATTGATTATACGATACCAGATCCTGTTCTTTTTTATAATTTTTAAAAAGAAACCTTCCTTAATCCTGATACACACATGATATGCTTGGGGACAAATGTTATCCAGCTTTAATAAGGGGCCTTCGGGTGGCGGACTGTTGTTTTTCTTGGCATAATTGACTTGATTTGACCGTAACCGAACTAGCGGCCGGCCGTGATGGTTGTAGGCCCGTGACTGTACCTGATTGACGTAACAATAAAAGTTTACCAAAAGTATAAAAAATAAAAAGAATAGAAATAAGAGAAAGCAATATATGAAATATGTGATAATTTAACAGATAATCACAAAATGTATGCATACGGAAAAATCCATTATAACCTATACACGTGGAAGAAGACCAGACTTATACACATTTGGATAATATGTTAATGTGTACATGCATGAAATTTAGCATTAAGTTAATAACGTTTCCTGAAATAATGGTACAGGGAATATACCTGTTCCTTTAACAAGAGGAGTTGGTGTTGGCACAACAGGCATTTCAGCTCTGTTTTTTAGATGTCTCATTGGAAGAGGCTGTGCTGATGACTGATGGAATAGTGTTCTAGACCTGGAGGCACTTACAATGAAGGTTTGCTTTCAGGCATGTCAGAGGTATTTGCAGGGCCTGGGTAAAAAAATTAATGCGTTGCCCCATATAGCACGAACACTTGTTTCTAAGGTAAAAAAAAATCTTCATGGAATGAGAAAACATGACAGATCACCTTGCACTTTCTAGTGGTATAGGTATGTTTACTTCGTCTACATTAATAAACATAGCAGGCTTGCTTCAAAAGCTCAAAGTGAATTTTACTGAAAGATCACAGAACCCTGATAAAGTGCAGGGTCTGCAGAATAATACTCCTGTGCTCCCCTTTCTGGCAGCCGTGAATGCTTTAGTATTTTTCTTTTATTGAATAAAGAGATTTTAAGACGAAGATGACCAGCCTTCTGAAGTTGACACTTGCTACCCGAGATGGTCAGTTTCTTGGCTGCGTTAGTATCGGGGTTGAGGGGCTATATGTTGTGCAGGCTAGTTAGCATATACATTTTGGCTCAAAACCAGTTCAGTGTTATCTGACTTCAGTAGATATGTTTAAAAAAGTTTAACCCTTTCTCCAGCCTCGCCTCTCTGCAAGATGGATGTGAAAGGGGCTCACTGTAACTTGTCAAATCCTGCAAATAGGGATTCTCCAAAGTCTAGAGTTGAAAGTTTCTGGGATTAAAGAACGTACTTTAAGTCCTCTTCCAGGATGTAAGACTTGGTATCATATAGAAGCCTAGAGTTATTATATTGCACATGTTTGGCCAATGCGTTGGTACGCTTTTTTGGGTTCAAATTCTTGTTTAGAAGAAGCAGATAGGTAAAGGTTAACCCACACTGGTGGGATGGGAGTTTAGCACAGTCAGTGAGTTGAGTTTTGCTTGGACGCAGATAATCGACGTTCATTTGGCGATCAAGAGGCACTAGCTTTAGGTTTGCTGTGTTTGAGATGATGTAGCATCATCCATGATTGGATTTCAGTCACCACCTCGCCAACATATCATATAGATAGGATATGTTCAAACAGAACTGAGAGTCATCAGCATACACCAGGTGTAAGATGTTACCGTTTTTATGAGCAGAGGCCTGAAGTGCCATATAAAGTTTATAAGACATGGTAGAGGAACTAGAGCTTTGGGGAATACCTTAGTTGGTCTTTGCCGGGTTCGATAGCGAGTATGCCTATGTTGTGCAGCAACATCAGTTTTCTGGCTAAAATGAGATCACTGTACCCTTATTGCCATATTTTATATCCTCATAAGGCTTTCGATTTCATCTCTGCTCTAACAGTGTAGAACCCATTGCATATCTAGTTGTGAACAGAAGGTATTTGGGATCTGCGTTTTGAGCCTGAAGAACTTTACAAATATTCAGTGTATGCGCTCTGTCTGATGAAGGAAAGTATAAATTAACTTTTGGTTTCACACCATAGCTTTAAATCACAAAATGGGTGCCTCAGCAGCATTACCCAAATTCCAATTGAATTCTGAAGGTGTGAAGGGGTCTTGACTTACGGGTTTTTAGTTCCTCGTGTACTGCACCTCTGAAAAAAACAAAAAGAAAGACCTTCACTTAATATTCGCACACATCACATCAATTGTAGGGCAGTTCCTATCTTAACACCCACCTTTTGAAGCGTGGATTTAACTCAACTTCGGTGATATTCCTTTCCACTGCTGAGCATTTAGATGCCATAAAATTTTCCAGTTAACACCATACAATACAATCATTGATTTGTGATTAGAATCCCATAAAGACCCAGAAGGGTTGGGTTGACCTCAGAAGTTCAAGTGATTGTCCAATGCGCATCGGAGTTATTCTCGTTACTTCTAAGTTCATTTTATATCAAGATATTGAAAATCTGGTTTAGATTTGGCCCTGAGTCGACTGTTCGAATTTGAAGCAAGAGTGATATTGGGTAAACCAATTTATTTTTATTTCTAAGACATGGTGAAACATACAATGTGAATCGCAATTCTTACTGTGGCACAAGTTCTTCTTGTGATGCTAAATTTGAATCAGTTTTACTTTATCTACAAAACTGTTCAAAAAGCACTCGAACAAGCCGTGTGAAAAACACCAGAGACAGTTCACATAAATGTCCTTGGACTGCATCTATGCCTGCCCGTATCAGCTCACCTTCTGCACATATACAGAATGAAGTTCAAAAGTTTAGGAAAGGGGGTGGGTTTCTTGTTTCCCATCACAGGTTGGACGTGTTTCTCTTGGAGAGGGCACAGCTTTGGTTGGAGTACACACAGCCGCGCGTTTGAGGTGTTTTCTCAGCTGTGGTTCTGTCGTCTTGTCTTCAGATGTTCCCTTGTAATTAAAAGGATGTGACAAGTGTTTACATTCCTGCAATCGGAACCAATTATGAGGATGCTGGTGCTGGGTTCGCAGGCACTGCAGCTCTTTTTTTATCGCTTTCACTGCCTGCTGGAAGGGCTCGCCTCCTAAACCGGGCTTGAAAGAGGGCACTTGGAAAGGTTTCAAGAGATAATAGGGTTACCAGGCATATCTGCCCTCCACTGCTGCAGGATCCCAAGAAGCGACGGACAGGAATAGCCTGCTACTTCAGGAGTAACTGAGAGAGAGAGTGCAGAGAGGAAAGTATTTCTTTTTTCAAACTCCCTGGGCGATTCTTTCCCCAGGATTTCAAGCATACCACAGCTTCTTTACATCTATGTCATACCTAGATGACATAACATTCGGTGCACTGAGAAGAATAGCTCACAGAAAAGGTCTTCTGAATATTTATCAAGTCTCCTACTCCCTGATTCCAATAGAGTACAGAAGTTCTGCCAGAAGGAGTGCTGAACACCAACACAGCTGCACCAGAGAGCCATGCATAGATCCCTGGCCCCATGCAGCCTCTGCGTGCCAGTCATTGCAGCACAGAGGGATGGAAGCACAGACACCCACTGACAGATATTAGGTGGGCTGCGGCCTCCAAACAAGCTTCCAGATTCCAACACCACAGGCATGCTCTGGCTTCAGACTGCCCTTGTCAAAGACTGCACCTTGCAAACTGTGCCCATCGATATTCGAATGAACTGATTAGTCTTTATTGCACAGTAGCTCAGATTGCTGATGAATGATTATGCATCCTGTTCCAGGTGTGCACAAAGCAGAAAGGATAGTGCAAGGATAGACGAAGTTTGATGTAACATGAGTTCAGTTGACCTAACATAAGCTGACAATAAGTGGAATTGTCCATGATACACCTTTAAATGTGTGCACTTTCCACCAACAGCAACAAAGATTTACTTGTAGTTTTAAAAGTGGTCAGTGAGACTCAGAGGCAGTTGGGTGTTGTGTACCCAAACAATGAAAATAACAGAAGGGGGAGAAAGAGTCTCACAAGTGGATTCGTACTCCCTTGGTAAGTATATATAAACAAAAGGAATCCACCTATGGTGGCTGAAAGTGTTCCTTACTGTGGTAGGGAGCACTTAGTGTTTTTTAAAATACCCCTCGGTGTCATGCTTCATCATTGGGGTCTTCACACCCCTCTACGGGATGCGGCGTGCTGCGACCTACGACTACGCTGGAGCACTTTATTCAATGACTATGCGGGGTACGTGTGAGGGTTTTTACTGAGTGAGTGGTGGGGTGAGTGAGAGTAAAAAGTGCCAGGCTCATGGGGTGAGACTAAAAAACTTTATTAGGCCCCCGGGCTGGTACTATTAAAAAGTGTGAAATGTGAGGTGTCTGATGTTGTATTTATGTACATCACCTCATGTGTGCATCGACATGTTTTGGAGATCAACTCCTTCTTCAGGACAGGGTGCACAAATTACCCACCTTACTCACGTTTCACTATGTAAAATATGTGTAGATATTTACAAAAAAGTGAAATAATATGTAAACAATAGGCTACAATGTACCTACAGCGGTAATATCAGTAATTGGCTATTTGCATTACCCAAGGAAAAGAAAGAAAAAAGCGGAAGAACATCAATAATGCCCTCGGGGACATTTTAGCAGGTGCAGTCACCTAGAAAAAACGCCATGTGGGTTGTGCTCACTATGTAGTTGTGGTCTGACTACTAGTGAAGATAAACCCTGTAAAAAAGTGGGCACAAAGACAGGACATACATACACCTAACAGAAAATACACACTCTATTGATGTGATGGTTAAAACTTTTGTTGAAAGAAAACATTTTAGGCATACTTGTCTTCACAGAATAGTGTACGTCATGAGCCTTCTAGAACGTCTGGGGTAGTCTTGCCAATCTGCAACCTAAAAGTGATAACTACAGTGAGCATGGTTCTTTTATTTACTAGGTGTCTCTTGTCTAGCTGCGCTATCTACCATACTCACGGACTCCATGCGAGTCGATTTTGATGTAGCCCCATCCGCGGGTCCGTGTGTGTGGGACGGGGCTTCTACGCAAGTTCACATGCTTCTTGATTATAAAGGGTCAAAGACGATCAGAGCAGCAGATGAGGGGAAAGCAGCCTCCTGGTCACAGGAACTACACGAGGATTGCGCTCGAGAAACTCATGGATGCAAATACCTCCATCAAGGACCACAGCTAGTTGTAGATGGTAGATATGGGGAGAAAGCACACATGCCTAGCCTCGACAGTGCTCACAAATTTTTCGGGTTGATTGATGCATACCGCTAGTGTGTGGGGCGGGGCCGAATGGACGGGGCATCTATGCAAGTTCACATTCCTCTTAATTATAAAGGGTCAGAGACCGATCAGAGTCGCAGATGAGGGGAAAGCAGCCTCCTGGTCACAGGAACTACACAGGGATTGCGCTTGAGAAACTCATGGATGCAAAGACCTCCATCAATGACTACAGCTAATTGTAGATGGTAGATATGGGGAGAAAGCACACCTGCCAATCAGAGCAGCAGATGAAGAGAAAGCAGCCTCCTGGTCACTTCCTGGTGAGGTTTAATTACCTCATGCATGCCCCCGAATTCCGTTTCATCTGAATGTTTCGACATTTTCACGTTCCGTGCAGAACACAGAAATGCCAAAATTTCGCAAGTTCTGCAATCCTATCAAAAAAGATGTACCTTACCTGTCAAATCCCTCTACCCTACTCCTTGCAGTAAAGACAATCAAGTTTCCTCTCCTTGGTTACGGCCCAGCAAATTAATTTGTTGGAAGTATGTGGTGGTGGGTGAGGCCACAGAGTAAAGTGGAAGTAAGTCCATGATTTGATATCAAGTTTGGCATAGGGTATAAACAGTGACAAAATTGCCAAATAAATCTATATAGCTTGTTCCATTACCTTTAGTGCAGTCCATTAGATTAATTTTCCTCAACATCTACTTATGACAGATAGGATAATGTATTAATATCCTCATTTCATACGCGAGGTGTCTGACGTGATCTCTTATTTATTATTCATCTGCCTTTGGGCAGAAAGAAAAAAACATTTGGTGAAGAGCAGGTGCATTGAACTAAAAAATAGATAATTGTCAAATACAGATACAGACAGTAGCAAACTAGCCAAGGCTCTGGCAAGCAATATGCATGGCTTAATTATTTTAGCATCACACACAACTTGTGCTCCATATAGTGCATAATGCCATACTCATTAATGAGAAGTCATTTATTTTTCAACTCAAAGTGTCTGACTCTGTAGTTACTTGAAAAACCTTTAGAAGACGAAAACTAAGCAAATCACTGTTTTTTAATCCTATGATGTTATTCTTTGCCTGTTAATACTTTTCTGCCACACAGTCAGTTTTTTTTATGTTTGGCAACATGTGCGGGTAAAACATAAAAGTGGCTCACCTAATCATAATCACGCCACAAAAATTCCAAAGGCAATTGTTTAGGCAGAGAATTGTTAGCAACTTGTCTTTTTTTGTTTTTCTCTACATAGCTTTTCCTGCTGGTCTAGTTTGACCACCCACTAGGCAGGAGATAGCAGTCCATTTGTGGCAGCAGATGCTGGAGCATATCCAGCTGGAATACCGGCAGATGGTGGTCCTGGAAGAGGAAGAAAACAACACCCAACAACCAGGACCCAGTGCAGCTGGTCTCCCTTAGCCTCCACCTCCCAGTCATCCAATCGCCGGCAATGCCACCAGCCAACTGTTGCAACCCCCACCACACTGACAACGGGCCATTGCTGCATCAATATTGCAATGGCTAGACACCATCAAGGGCCGGCTCACCATGATGGAGCAGAGCCTGGACCGGCTCCAGACCGACATTCATAATACCCTCTTCTAGCCCTTTTAAACATTTCTTGTTTTGGTGGGAGAGATTTGGTGTTTGTTGGGGCTGGGTGGAGAGGCTGGGAAGGTAGTTGGTACTGGAGAGACTTTATCTTGCACATTTAGAGTTTTGGGGCTTGGGTCAGTTCTGTTGGGGAGAGGGGTAGACATTTTGTTTGGTGGAGAGGGTCGGTTTCCATGTAAATACATAGGGGCATATGTAGGTAATTTCCATTTTGCGATTCCCAAATAGCGATTTATAAGGAATCGCTATTTGAGAATAGCAAAATGGAATAAAGGTAATAATTCGCAATTTTTTTGCGAATCTCTAACATTCCTTAATTGCGATTAGCAAATTGCGAATCCCAATTAAAGAATGAGTGTCCCATTCATTCCTATGGGCTAGGAGGCCCATAGGAATGAATGGGTATACAATCTCAAATTGCGATTTTCTATGAGAAAATCGCAATTTGAGAATTGCAATTCCAAGAGTGCCAGGGTGTCCAAAGGACACCTGTTGCACCCCTGGAATGTGCCTCGAAGTACATGTGGCCATAAGGGCATGTCTGTGCGCCACATGGCACTTTCAATGTGCAAAAAAAATGCATTTTGAAAGGAAATCTCAAAATACCATCTATTTGGAGTAGGTGGTATTTTGCGGTTCCTTAAGCCACAATCGCATTTTAAAATTCACTCCTACATAGCATTTAAGGAATCGCAAAATTGAGATTCCTTAAATGCTTGAGCAAAATAAGGAATCACAATTTTTACGATTCCTTATGCACCTACATACCAAAGCACCGTTTGCGATTCGCAAACGCCTACCTACATATACCCCTTAAAGGGTGAACTATTTTATCAAAATTTATCCCTGAAGTAGTTTTATTAATGTTTACTTTGCACTGCTACCTTTTTTAACACAGCCTGTTTATATGCTTGTAACTTAAGAGACAGTGTAGCACTTAGTTATAGAGTCTAGACTTATACTTCTCTAACTATCTTTGATATAATATGATGGCATATTGTGTACAGCTATCTAGATAAACAACAGTAGCAGTTATTTACTTTTTTACTAAGATACATTTCATCTACACTAGTAGTCTTACCTGAGTATACATGCAGCAATAACAGGGGAGGCATCACAACTTTGCAAGCGAGGTCCCACTTCAAGTTCCACCCAGGTGAGCTCCATCTGCAGGATTGTGCTGAATGATTGATTATCCATTGTAGGTGACTAAATGGAAGTAGAAAGACTGAGTTAGTGGCTTAACTAATTATCAAAGACTTACAAAGAATTTACACCACCTGAGTAGTAGATGATAACAGAATAAGAATGTCTGATTGTTCTAAAATAAACAAAAATAGCAATACTATTAAGTTTTGGCTAATGTGGAGCTAGCAGTATTATTTGTGGAATCCTCAAGTTATAAAAAATGGACTCAAAGTCTGGAGTGAACATTCTTAGGTTTTACATTTTTAGTTAGGCAACACAAGGCCCGAATGATGATGCTGATGACTGATGTTATTCATTCTATATTTAAATTATAGATAACATTTGATGCATGGGTTGGTAATGGGCTAGTGTGGGCTACTGCTTAGAAGATTCTACAGTAAGTTGGTATTGTTTTCACCATATCAGTCGTACCAAGTCTGTGATCAATTGGTGGTATAATTTAAGCCACACCTCAATAAATCACACAGCTTGGGGAAAGAGGGTTAGGGGTTTGATGAATGGATGGGTAAGGATTTTTGGGGAAAGGTTTGACAAAGACAAGCACTACAACACAAAGACAGCATTAACCCCTTCCGTGCTCATGACGAGCTCAGCTCGTCATGAGGCACGGTGCTCGTGTGCTCATGACGAGCTGAAGTCGTCATGACTACACCCATTTCTATTACGGTCCAGCACAGCAGGGGAATAAGTCAAGCAGCCACGGTGTTAATCTGGGCAATAGGCAGCAGCACCACATCATTAACCATCAATCTGTTGTTAGAAGTAAACAAAGCAATGATTATGACAGTGCAAATAAATGTATTGCAAAACCGTCATTCTGACCCTGTGTCCCAAGTTATCAGCTATCTAAATGTTCTGTCTTCTAGGTTGGGCAGTGAACCCACTCACCCACTTCTCTTAAAATTATTGTTAAAAGAAAAAAGAAATTGAATTGCAAAATTGGGTGGTGCATCTGCATTCTCCTCTGCAATATCCACTCTTTGGTGCCTGTCCGAACTGGTGCAGTAGGTAAGGAGGTGTGGTGTTGAGCTCCTCTAGCTTTCCCCTTTCGTTCATGAAGGAGACTAGAAGAAGGCCTGCAGAATGAAAAAGAGAAACTGTATTTTAGAGTCAAGGAGTAGGATGAAAAGAAAGTAAGCTTCATGAGGAGTGTATAAAGAAATTGCAGACTCAGAGTTTCACTTTTGCCGCAAGCCCAACACACGCACACAAAGCAGCATTTTACAAACGCACCTTTCTCTATTCCACATGGCTGAGTACTACGAATCAGACTCTTGGTTTACCTTTGAACTAAAGTTGATACTCGATAACCTCTTGCTTCTAGCAGTTGATGAGGTAGTCCTTCAGCTCCCACCCTGGGTTCTTACATGATCCTCTTCCTGATTATAAGTAACACCATCCCATACCATTCATCATCATGAATCATGATGGCTCAAGCAAGATAAATGTGGAGTGCGCTGCTGTTGAAGAACAAAAAGAGAAACTGATTTGGAGTACTTTGCATAGGTTTTTGTTGTTAATTAAAGTGACTGTTCTGGTCTCTGAAGACCCAGAAAATAGGAAAACACCCTGCAATTAAATATGGCTAAGTGTGAAAGGGCTGATCACTAACAAGGCAAAAAAACGAGCGCCCATCACTCGAGCCCCGAACAATGCAAATCAATATTCATCTCAAGAAATTTCCCATATTACAGTTCAACACACTCTCCCTCACTGCCAGCCTCCACATCAATCATCACTCATAGTCACTCAATAATCTGATCACTTATTGGTGCAATGTTTGCCTGTTCCACTCCAAGTAAGGTGGTAGGTACACTTTCTCTCCTTTAATGGAAGCAACAGATTGGAATTTGGCAGTCTTGTAACTAAAACAATTGCCTTGGGCAGCCATCGTAGATGATGAAAAAAACAGAATGATCATAGGAGTGTACCATATAGGTAATTCATTTTTGCTAAGTAAGTTTGTGAAGGCCAATCACCTCCAGGAAAAAAATTATCGCCCACCCCTCAGCCCCTAAACATTGCAAATCAGTCATCTCAGACAAGTTTCCACATTACAGTACAAAACCCTCCCTGACTGTCTGCCACCACATGAATCATCAGTCAACTTAAATCATCACTCACACAATCAGTCACTCACCATTGCAATAGTCAAACTTACCTGTTCTAAACAAATCACCGGTAGTTTAGGTATTAGTTATTCAATCATCTATGATGCAGGCAACCCATTGGAATTTGGTATTGGCAGGAAGTCTTGTAAATAATACATGATTTTATTGAACAGACCTTCTAGTGCTAAGTGATGCAAAAAGGGATAGGCATTAGGCAATAGGCATGTGAGGGAATTGTGAAGGCTTCTTCTTGAGTGTTGGTGATCGAGGCCCTCCTCCACCCGCAGGTTTCCCTGCGCCTCATCCCTGGTGGTCCAGTGGACCTTTGTCTCCTTTCTTTCTTTCTGCTCCTTCACTCGTTTTTCTCCCCTTTCTATCTTTCACCTTTCTGCACCTCTGCTCTTTTGCTCCTTATTTCTGCCCATTTTCCCTTTGTCTTCCTCTGCTCCTTCACTCGTTTTCACTCGTTTTTTTACCCTTTCTATCTTTCACCTTTCTGCTCTTTTCTGCATCTCTGCTCTTTTGTGCCTTATTTCTGCTTATTTTCCCTTTTTTCTTTATCCCTTCTTTCCTCCCTTTACCTTTCCCCGCCGCTGCTGCCACCGCGGCCCCTCCCCCCCAGCACGACCGGCCCAATCCAGCTCCCCTCCCCGCTCCCGCCTCCCAGCTGTCCAGCCCTCCCCGACCCCTACTTAATGGCGGCCACTGCGGGGACAGGCGAGCAAGACCACTGACTCTTTGTCAGTGAAATTGCTCTCCCACCCTCGCAGCTCCACCATTAAGTGAGGTGCCCCTGCCCCTGCACTCTTGAGTGTTGGTGATCGAGGCCCTCCTCCACCTGCAGGTTTCCCTGCGCCTCATCCCTGGTGGTCCAGTGGACCTCTGTCTCCTTTCTTTCTTTCTGCTCCTTCACTCGTTTTTCTCCCCTTTCTATCTTTCACCTTTCTGCACCTCTGCTCTTTTGCTCCTTATTTCTGCCCATTTTCCCTTTGTCTTCCTCTGCTCCTTCACTCGTTTTCACTCGTTTTTTTTCCCCTTTCTATCTTTCACCTTTCTGCACCTCTGCTCTTTTGTGCCTTATTCTGCCCATTTTCCCTTTTTCTCCCTCTGCTCCTTCACTCGTTTTCACTCGTTTTTTTACCCTTTCTATCTTTCACCTTTCTGCTCTTTTCTGCATCTCTGCTCTTTTGTGCCTTATTTCTGCTTATTTTCCCTTTTTTCTTTATCCCTTCTTTCCTCCCTTTACCTTTCCCCGCCGCTGCTGCCCCCGCGGCCCCTCCCCCCCAGCACGACCGGCCCAATCCAGCACCCCTCCCCGCTCCCGCCTCCCAGTTGTCCAGCCCTCCCCAACCCCTACTTAATGGCGGCCACTGCGGGGACAGGCGAGCAAGACCACTGACTCTTTGTCAGTGAAATTGCTCTCCCACCCTCGCAGCTCCACCATTAAGTGAGGTGCCCCTGCCCCTGCACTCTTGAGTGTTGGTGATCGAGGCCCTCCTCCACCCGCAGGTTTCCCTGCGCCTCATCCCTGGTGGTCCAGTGGACCTCTGTCTCCTTTCTTTCTTTCTGCTCCTTCACTCGTTTTTCTCCCCTTTCTATCTTTCACCTTTCTGCACCTCTGCTCTTTTGCTCCTTATTTCTGCCCATTTTCCCTTTGTCTTCCTCTGCTCCTTCACTCGTTTTCACTCGTTTTTTTCCCCTTTCTATCTTTCACCTTTCTGCACCTCTGCTCTTTTGTGCCTGGTGCACCGAAGGCGCGTCAAAGGCAAGCACGTCTGCACCCGTCTGCGACCCGTCCGCGACCAGCACCAGGAACCCTGGACCTCCGCCCCGCCAATGCTACGACCCAGCAGCACTCCACGCACTCAACCCAGGCTGCAACAACAACTGCAAGCTAGCATCACCAGCCGACACCCATGGACCCTTCAGCTGTCACCGCTGCCGGCACACCTGCAGCACCGCCAAGAACACGGATCCAGCACAACCCGCCCACAAGAACGCAACCGAACCGAAGACCCTGCAATGCATCCTCCTCAACGTCCGATCCCTCCACAAACACGCCACAGAAATCTGGGACCTCCTCGACAGCACAACCCCAGACGTAGCATTCTTCACCGAAACCTGGACCAACACCACCTCGGGACCGGACATCGCCATCGCCATCCCCCAAGGATACAAGATCTCCAGGAAGGACCGCCCCATCCACCCAGGAGGAGGAATCGCCATCGTCCACAAATCCAGCCTGCGCCTGAGCACACTCCCTGACGAGTCCACAGAACTGATGGAACACCTTCACTTCAAGATACTGGCCAGCCCCACCGCCGCCCTCCGAGGAACCCTCATCTACCGACCCCCTGGACCCCGCGGACCCTTCGCCAACTCCATCACGGACATTATCTCCCCGCAGGCCATCGCATCCACCAACTACACCCTGCTGGAAGACCTCAACTTCCACCTCGACAATCAACTGGACCCCAACACCACATCCCTCCTGGACAACCTCCACAACATTGGATTCCGCCAGATCGTGACCGAGCCCACGCACTCAGCAGGACACACCCTCGACCCCCTCTTCACTACAGGAAACTCCATCACCTTCAGCCACACCATCGAACTCCCATGGACCGACCATCGTTGCGTCCACTTCACCTTCAGAACACCCACCATCCACAGACACCAGCACCTGCTTCCACAAAGAAACTGGACCAAAATCCGCGATGACCAGCTCACCTCCTCACTCAACAATCCACCCCAACCATCGCGGAAAACGACGACCCCAACACCGCAGCCCGAACCCTGCATAGATGGATCTCGGACAGCACCAACACCATAGTCCCCCTCAAGAAAAACAACAATACCCGTGCCAAGAAAGCCAGATGGTTTACCACCGAACCTCGAGAGTCCAGGCCCACATGCCGCCGCCTCGAAAAGGCCTGGAGAAACACCAAATCCACAGAAGCCCACAACAACTTCAGAGCCGCCACCAACGCCCACCATCAACTCATCAGAGAAACGAGGAAAAAAGCGATTGAACACAGAATATCCACCCACGCACACAACAGCAAGGAACTCTTCAGCATCATCAAGGAGTTCGCCCAACCCACCAGCGAGTCTACCGACATCCCTCCCTCACAAGACCTCTGCGACAAACTCAGCATCTTTTTCCACCACAAAATCAAGAGCATCTACGACAACTTCGACGAAGACAACCAACACACTGAACCCTCACCAACCACCCCGACACCCGGAAACCAGCGATTGATGACTGGACAGCCCTCACCACCGAAGACACACTGAAGACAATGAAGTCAATCCACTCAGGGGCCCCCACGGACCCCTGCCCCCACCACATCTTCAACAGAGCCGCCAACACCATCGCACCCATGCTCCGCCAAACCATCAACCGCTCCCTGGTGACCGCCTCGTTCCCCGATGACTGGAAACACGCCGAGGTCAACCCCCTCCTAAAGAAACCCTCAGCGGACCCCACCGACCTCAAAAACTACAGACCCATCTCCCTGCTCCCGTTCCCAGCGAAAGTCATCGAGAAAGCCATCAACAGCCAACTCGCCACATTCATTGAAGAACACAACATCCTCGACTCCTCCCAATCCGGCTTCAGAAAAAACCACAGTACGGAAACCGCCCTCCTTGCCGCAACAGACGACATCCGCACCTTACTGGACAAAGGAGAAACAGTAGCCCTTATCCTCCTCGATCTATCAGCGGCGTTCGACACAGTCTCCCACCGCACCCTAATACGCAGACTCTACGATGCAGGAATCCAGGACAAGGCCCTCGACTGGATCTGCTCCTTCCTCTCCGGCAGGACGCAGCGGGTCAGACTCCCCCCTTTCCTCTCGGACCCCACACCTATCACCTGCGGAGTCCCCCAGGGCTCCTCCCTCAGCCCGACGCTCTTCAACGTCTACATGGCTCCACTTGCCCCCATCGTCAGAACCTACGGACTCAACATCGTGTCATATGCAGACGACACCCAGCTCATCCTCTCCCTATCCAACGAGCCCAACACCGCCAGAGGCAACTTTCGAGAAGGCATGGAAGCCATCGCCAAATGGATGAAAAACAGCTGCCTACAACTAAACACCAACAAAACAGAAGTACTCATCATGGGCCCAAACCCCGACGCCTGGAGCGACACCTGGTGGCTCACCGCCCTCGGAAACCCGCCAACCCCCACAGACCACGCACGCAACCTGGGAATCATCCTGGACTCCGAGCTCAAAATGGACCACCAGATCAACTCTGTCTCATCTTCCTGCTTTCACACCCTCCGCCTCCTTCGTAAGACCTTCAAATGGATCCCCCTCGAACACCGAAAGACAGTCACTCACGCCCTGGTCACCAGCAGACTCGACTACGGCAACGCACTCTACGCCGGAATAAACAAAAACCTCATCCGCAAGCTACAGAACATCCAGAACGCGGCCGCAAGACTGGTCCTCAACCTGCCAAAACACTGCCACATCTCCCAGCACCTGCGCACACTTCACTGGCTCCCCGTCGAGGCGAGAATCACCTTTAAGATGCTCACCCATGCACACAAGGCCCTCCACGGCACCAGACCAGCATACCTGAACAGCTGACTCAAATTCCACGCACCCCAAAGGACCCTACGATCAGCCCAGCTTTCCTACGCCGTGGTCCCCCGCACCAGAAAGACCAGATCGGGAGGCCGCTCCTTCTCCTTCCTCGCGGCCAAAGCATGGAACGCCCTTCCGCTCCACCTCAGACAGACAACATCGCTCCCCATCTTCGCAAGAAACCTCAAAACCTGGCTCTTCGACAGACCCCCTCCTTGATGGAATGGAACCTGCACCCCCCCATTTCCCCCACAACCCTAGCGCCTTGAGACCCTTACGGGTGAGTAGTCGCGCTTTAACAAACTCCTGATTGATTGATTGAATGCAAACTGGTCCAACTGCAATCCAGCAATATATATGTGAATAATAAAAAAGGTGGGGCAACATAATTCTGACCCATAAATATAATATTTATCTCGCTAATATTTTTTTGTTTTTTTGCAAAGAAAGAACTAAGTTCAACGGGAAACAATTTAAAAGTTCTACGGGGGCACTTTCACACTTAGTCCGGGAAGTAGAGTTCATACTTAAACTCAGATGGTTCACCCATAAGTTGATCAGCTAACACATTTGATTCCATTTCAGACCAATCACCCTCCTCCTCCTCCTGTTTTGCTGTTTCAGGAACAGTGTACTTGTGTGGTATAAAGTGTTGGTTCATTTGGATCATAGTAAATCCCTCCACCTTTCAAGGCGAGAAACTGGTCCTTCTCCCTGTGACAACCGCACCAGCTGCAGTAAACACACATTCAGCAGACACTGACAACAGGACAAGCCATTTACTTTATTGCCAGCCTGATGAGCTCTGGCCATTGGTGCATCTTCCCATACCAATACATCAATGGAATTTGATCCACATAGACCTCTTTCGATCATCCAGATTCTCCTGGATCATCCTGTGGATGATCATTGGTGCTGCCACTGGCTCTACCTGTTTTGCCATCACCTCTGCACTGGACTTGAGCCCTGCCAATTGAAACCATTAGAATGCAGAGGTTGGCTTCAGTCCTTCTGTTGCTGTTGTTGCCTGTGTTCTGGCTGATGGTGTTATTGGTTGCTGTGAGACAAGACTGCCCTCTCTGGAAGTTGAAGGCGCCCCCCCAGAACTGCAGAGTAAGGCTCAAAGTTCCAGCTGGTCTTCCTCCAAGTCTCTGGTTTGCTCTACAATCTACCTCTTGCATTTTAGAACATCCCATTCAGTAAAAGCAATGAAAGTGGGCAGATTTGTTTTGTACCATGGATCAAGTAGAGTGGGACAGATGTACTCTTTGGACTCAATGATATCATGTTGCAACCTTATATTAGAAGCCAAGTGAAGTACTTTAGGTCTCAACCAAGGGATGCAACTTCTGTGTTTTCATCCACACTTGCATGGGCAATCTTTTTAGACAACTTCTTTACCTGGTCTTTTAGGAGATGCAACAATGGGATAGCTTAGCCTATTGTACTGTCCTCCTTGCTAACTTCCCATGTGAAAACCTCTAAAGGGAGTAGCATCTGTCGCAGGCATTTGACTAGGCCCCATTTGTCCGCATCTTTGGTCATAGCTTTCCCAAACTGCATCCCCTCCTCTTTGAATGACATAGCCATTGATCTGCTGCACCCTCGAGAAAGCCTGGCGGCTCGACCAGACCACAGACAACAGGACCGCCCTCAAGCACGCCACCCGCAAACACCATCAGCTGATCCGCTCCACCAAGAAGACGGCACTCAAAGAACGACTGGACAACTACGCCCACGACAGCAAGTAACTCTTCAGCATCGTCAAAGAGTTCTCCAACCCCAGCGCCGGAAACAACGACATCACTCCCTCGCAAGACCTCTGCAACTCACTCGCCTTGTTCTTCCACCGCAAGATCGCCGACATACACAACAGCTTCGACGCACAGACCACGCACCCTACCACCGAACCAACGCCCACCACCACCACCCTCTGCAACTGGACCCCGATCAGCACCGAAGACACCACCCGCACGATGAACTTCATCCACTCTGGATCACCAACCGACCCGTGCCCACACCACGTCTTCAACAAAGCTGATGCCATCACCGCACCCCATCTTCGAGACACCATCAACTCCTCCTTCCACACCGCCACCTTCCCGGAGAGCTGGAAGCACGCCGAGCTGACCGCCCTCCTGAAGAAACCAACGGCGGACCCCACCGACCTCAAGAACTACCGTCCCATCTCGCTCCTTCCTTTTCCGGCCAATGTCATCGAGAAGACCGTCAACAAACAGCTTGCCACCTTCCTCGAGACGAACGGATCCCTCGACCCCTCGCAGTCCGGGTTTCGGGCCAACCACAGCACCGAGACCGCCCTAATCGCAGCCACCGACGACATCAGAACCCTGATCGACAATGGTGAAACAGCGGCCCTCATCCTCCTGGACCTCTCTGCGGCGTTCGACACTGTCTGCCACCGCACCCTAGTGAAGCGCCTCAGCAACATCGGAATCCGAGAGAAAGCGCTGGAGTGGATCATCTCGTTCCTCATCGGAAGAACCCAGAGAGTCCGCCTCCCTTCGTTCAGATCCGAGGCCACCAAAGTCATCTGCGGCGTACCACAAGGATCTTTACTCAGTCCAACCCTCTTCAACGTCTACATGAGCCCCCTCGCAGCCATCGCACGCCAACACAACCTCAACATCATCTCCTACGCCGACGACACCCAGCTCATCCTCTCCCTCACCAACGACCCCACCACCGCCAGAGCCAACCTACACGAAGGGATGAAAGACATCGCCGACTGGATGAGGAACAGCCGCCTTAAACTGAACTCAGACAAGACGGAAGTCCTCATCCTGGGATCATCACCCTCCGCCTGGGATGACTCCTGGTGGCCCACGGCCCCGGGCACCGCTCCCAAACCAACGGACCACGCACGCAACCTGGGCTTCATCCTGGACTCCTCCCTGTCAATGACCAGACAAGTCAACGCCGACTCATCCTCGTGCTTCAACACCCTGCGCATTCTCCCCAAGATCTTCAGATGGATCCCCACTGAAACCAGGAAGACCGTCACCCAGGCACTCGTCACCAGCCGACTGGACTACGGGAACACCCTCTACGCCGGAACCACAGCCAAACTTCAAAAAAGACTCCAACGCATCCAGAACGCCTCTGCATGACTCATCCTGGACATCCCCCGACACAGCCACATCACTGGACACCTGAGAGACCTGCACTGGCTCCCCGTCGGCAAGAGAATCACGTTCAGACTCCTCACCCACGCACACAAGGCTCTCCACGACTTGGGCCACAAGTACCTCAACGACCGCATGAACTTCTACACGCCCACCCGCCAGCTACGATCGACCAGCCACGCACTCGCCACCGTACCACGCATCCGCAGAGCCACCGCCGGAGGAAGATCCTTCTCCTACCTGGCAGCCAAGACTTGGAACTCCCTCCCTACCCACCTTCTGCGAACCCAAGACCATCTCTCCTTCAGGAAGCAGCTCAAGACCTGGCTGTTCGAGCAGTAACATACCCCTCTCCCCCAGCGCCTTGAGACCCTCCCGGGTGAGTAGCACGCTTTACAAATGCTGTGATTGATTGATTGATTGATCTGTTTGTACTGCTCGAACAGACGTTGCAACATGTAAAAGGTGTTGGCACATCCTGTATCAGGGCTTTAACCAGTGCTCTATTATTGTGCTGAATAATACACAGCTGCATACGAGTTGTAAAAGAATGGCCAGTATGTTTCTGACTGTGTCTTCCTTTTTGCGGAAGTCTTGCATCACCAGGCTGACGCAATGGGCCAAACACAGGACCCTGAAATAGCATCCGTCTGACATGGCCTTGACTATGTACTGACATTGTCTGTGGCAACAATTCAATTCTGAGACCTCTGGGTCACAGACATTCATACACCTTGCTGTTAAATTCCACCAAGATGTTTACAGCTGCATGTGATTTCTCCATCGCGAACATGGCCACTGTTGAATGCTGCCAAATCTTCTTAAAACTTTCTTCAGGGCCAAGACCTGAAGATGTCTTTTGCTTAACCCCTGCAACAGACATCCAGTGTGCAATAATACACATGTAATCAGTCACCTGACAACTGGTCCACATGTCTGTTGTCAGGTGGATGGTGTGATCAACACCTTGCTGCCAAGTTTGTCCAACCATTTGCAGCGCACGATGATGAAGCACTGGAACAGCCACTCTAGCAAAATAGGTCCTACTTGGTACCTTCCATTTTGGGCAGATGGCTGCCACAAATCTTAAGAATCCCTATTTCTACAAAACAAAAAGGGAGGAGCTCCAATGCTAATATTTTTGCTAGCTTCCCATTGTACAAACGTGTGGTTGGGTGGATTCTTGCCTACACATACCCGTAACAGTAGCCTGGATTTTCCTCTTTTCTTGGGGCTAAGACACAGGCCTCTCTTGAGAAGTAGCTGCTATTTGTAGACTCAATATTTGTTGTGGTGGCGGGGCAGTCACTGTATGCTGTGGTGTCCCCATCTCACTCTGAGTCTTCTTATGCCATTTTGAAGTCACTGAGGTGGGTGAATGTGCGAAACACCCTGCTGGGGACAGGGCTGATTTGCATGAAGATGCCTTCCTCTTCTTCCTCATCATCACCTTCCACTATGATTGGACTTGTAGCTGAAGTTCCCAGGCTCTGGCCACCACCACCACCACCACATTCATCAATTTTTCTAAGGTGCTCCTCCCACTAGGGAAAATGGTGCATACTGAAATGTGCTCCCCCTATTTGCTAACTGTAAAAAACGAGCCAAACTGGGGAGGATTAATTTTTTACTGGGACACTGCCAATGCCTGAAGAAGAACTGGAGGAAGGTGGGCATGACGTAGATTGCCTCTCTGCTTCTCCTGAGGCAGGGGTTGATGCAGGTCTCAGCTGTGGCTTTGCAAATAAGGGAGGTGGTGGTGGTGCTTTTTGTGCCACATCTCTCAGCTTGCTTTCATGAGGCCGGTGCAGAAGGCACAACTTTCCTGAAGGAGGTTGCGATCTGCACACCAGTGGTGAAAATCTCTGTCTTCACCTTCTCCCTAGCCACTTTATTGGCAGTACCTTTCTTTGGTGCCATTTTGAAGCTGTCAGTTGGAAGTGGCAATTAGCTTCCAACAAACTGAACGGATGACTGTGTTGTGTAGACAGTAATGCATCATGTCATGCAAAGGCCTTCTTTCTGGCAGTACTGTGGGTGGTGTCTCTTGTCTTGTGCACCTAAAACCAAACAAGCAAGACGAACATCAATGGAATACAGAGTTGTTGCAATTCAAGTAGTAGTAAAACAAACAATATCATTTAGTGTGCAAACTTAGCAATAATACAATCTGTCTATCCACTCGTAAAACTACCAAACATTCATTGTGTGCAGTGCATTCAGGAAGGATCAGAAAGAGCAACAACAACATAGAGATGTAACTTTTTTCTTTCTGTGCATCATGTTGGGATGTGGCAGTCAGGGAGTTGCACGTGATGACAATGGAATTATCCTTAGACAATGAATGCAGTGTCATGGGTTGATTCCAGATGTTCTGAAAATGGAAAAACAAAACTGATTAAAATAAGAAAAAATATTAAATTATATAAAATACAAAAATTGAAGAAAAAAATGTAAAAAGTTTTTAAAAATTAAAAATGAAAAAAGTTAAAAGAAAACAAAAAATGTAACATTTGAAAAACTACAAATCAAAAAATTTAAAGAAAAGATTAAAGATAAGTGAAAATATTCACAAACATATTACTGTATTAAACTGCTATCATTGTCAACCATTAATGCAAACTTATGGCAAAGGGCCACATTATCCAGACACACAAAATGGCTGCCAGCTAGTTCTACATGGTCATCAACAACAACTTACATTGAGCAAGGAGGCATGGCCCTAAACAGAGAAGACATGCAGGCCTATGGGGATAGCAAAGCACACTGGCTGGATGCACAAAGTGGCCGCCAGCCACATGGTCAGAACAACAACAACCAGCAGGAAAACATGGCCGAAAACAAAGATGATATGCAGGCCTATTAGGTAAGTATCCTGGCTGGCTACACAAGATGGCCACCAGCCACATGGTCAGAACAACAGCAACCAACAAGGAGGCATGGCCACAAGCAGAGAAAACATGCAGGACTATGGGAAAAGCACACTGGCTGGCTACATGAAATGGCCACCAGCTACATGGTCATACAACAAGATGCAGGAGTCCTGGAAAACAAAGGACAGATGCAGACCTATGGTGGACATTGACTATGCAAAATTGTCCCTGGCCACATGGCATGGAGAACAACAATGGCAAATGGTGGTCTACGGCAAACACACACACACACACACACTGGCCAGACAAAAAAGGCATGGTAACACAGAGAACAAAATGTTTAGAACAACGTACATCCTCCAAAGCCATTACCCAACCAAAACACTGTTTGCAGGGAAAAAAGTGAAATACTACAAAAAACATGGTTTGTATTTTAATCCAATGTCATCCATGGCCAAATATTGTTTCAATTCAACAGACACCACGGAAACAGTTGCTTCAAGCACCCATGAATAGTACAGAACCTACTGGCTGGAAGGCCCATTTGCAGACTAGGCCACAAAGTGAATTAAATTAATATTACAAATTTATTAAACAAAATAGAAAAAATGTAGTAAACTGTGAAACATTTTTCCTTCTCAATAAAAGAAAAATTAAATGCAAAAAAAAAATAACTAGGACCCTACTAAAACTGCAGGCCAGCAGCCACAATACATTTTAAACATCAGATGCAGTACAAATAAATGTAGGTGCATGCACACAATCAAACAAACAAACACCCTTAATCATCCGTTTTTCAACTTATTTGTGATATTTCAAAAACAAAGGGGCATATTTATAATAACTGGCACATCCCTGCATATCAGCAGGGATGCACCAGTTATTGTACGTCACAGCAGACACCTCTTGTGCCACCATGGATGCGCCGCATTTACAATTTGGCGCACCATAGGGAAAGAGTAGACAGATGCGTGATGCAGCATAGCCTTAAAAGTGAATGAGCGAATTCTTGTAGATTTCACTCAGCCACTTTTAGGAGGCGTTCCTGCACCGGAACGACCCCCTGCGCCGGAACACCCACATGTGGCGCAGGGCCTTACAACGTCACGCATCTCACAGATGCGTCACATTGTAAATACCCCGCAGCATGGCACTGGCTTTGCGCTGCCGCTGCATCACAAAAGTGATGCAACGGCGGCGCAAATGTGGTGTAGGGGCTTGTAAATCTGCCCCAAAGTCCTTAAACCAATGGTATGTATGCAGCAGACACGGAGATGGATCCTTCCAGCTTTAAATCCCAATGAAAAGCAACCAGGAGAGGGACAAAGCACTGGAAGGAGCCTGCGGGAGAGGAACAGGATTTTGGAGTCTCTGGGGCACTTTCTCCTGGTTTGAAAGAAAAGAAAGTTTCAAAAAATTGCTTCTCGCACCAAAAAACTCACCAGGTTCAGTGGATTTAGGCATTGGAGGACTATTCAGCCTTTAGAAAGTTGCTCCTGCTGCATATGACAGAATAAGGCTAGTGAAAAACATTCTTAGCTTAGTATTGAGCAGTAGCCATAACAGTTTAGAGATAAAGGAAGGTACGGATGATTTTATGGTTTAGGGTAGGATTGGGTGTAACTTCCGAAATTTGTTGTAGTGCAATAATGCGAAATTACAGCCAAATGATGTGATATTACACAAAATTATGCAAGGAGCATAACCTCCCATTTTGTGTTAATATTTTCTTAGCCCAAAATGCCCCTTTCGTCCAAAATGGCCAGAAGATGCATTTCGCCCTATGAACATTGTTCTAAATACAACAGAACAGGAACAGCAGCAGCCAGCTGCTTATTTATTTATTTATTTATTTATGCGATTTTTAAAGCGCTGCAATTACCCAGGGGTGTCTCGGCGCTATAAGCTGTGTTTAATACAACTGAGGTGAGATTAGTAAGAAGACAACCCTGTCCTTAAGTGCTTTCTGAAGATGATAAATTACTGAGAAAACAACCAAGTCTTTAATTGCTTCCTGAAGATGATAAGGGTGGGACTGGTTTTTATGTTAAGGGGAAGGGAATTCCACAATTTCGCAGCGGCGATAGTGAAGCATCTGTCTCCCCAGTTGACTCTTCTAGTTCTGGGTATGTTGAGCAAGTGGGCAGTATTAGAACGGAGCGTTCTGGAAGTGGTATGAGGTTTGAATGAGTTCTTGAGGAATTTGGGTTCAACATTGTTGATTGCCTTGTAGACGATACAGAGCGATTTGAATTTTGTACGGCTTCTGATGGGGAGCCAATGCAGTTGTTTTAGATGTTTAGATGTTTAGAGACGGGACTAAATTTTGAAATGCCCAGTAAGACTCTGGCTGAGGCATTTTGTATCATCTGGAGTTTAGAGATGACCTTTTCTTGTGCATTCAGGAGGAGGGCATTACAATAATACCAAATTCCTTGCTCTTGTGCATTTGCAGTAGGATTTTGGTGCCAAATTACTTAGCCCACTAATGAACTGCCTCTGGTGTTTAAAAAACCCACACATGCACAATTGTTGGGGGTCACACTGGGAGGCCCTTTGCCCCCTTGGCCCCACCGGTTCCAATGCCAGACACACACACACACATCCTTTCCCCTTTTAAAAAAATTTAAATTGGATGCAACAACCCTTCTGCTCCCCGGCCTACATGGGGGCTTTAAATTGAAAAAAGAAAGGACTTCTGTACTGTTAAAAAATCAATTTATTAAATGACTTCCACACATCTTCATTGATGTGAGGCAGCCAATTAGATCTATCATGTAATCTACTGGTCCTGTTATACTACCGAGTTTCTATGTAAACATACATTTTAAACCGTTATTTCTCAAAAAATACTGAACGGATTTACACAAAATTACAAAAAGTATGTTTTCTTTGTAAGAGCTAGCTTTCTGATACATTCTTTGGAATTCCATTCAGCAGTTTTTGCTGTATAGCTGTACATTTTTTTCTATGGAAAATTTAATTTCGAAAACACGCTTTGGAACCACCCTGATTTTCTTGTACCCCACTTGATGGGTCACCCCAAAACTGTCCAGGAAGA
This sequence comes from Lissotriton vulgaris, assembly GCF_964263255.1. Taxonomy (NCBI): domain Eukaryota; kingdom Metazoa; phylum Chordata; class Amphibia; order Caudata; family Salamandridae; genus Lissotriton; species Lissotriton vulgaris. The sequence continues at coordinate 531,272,023 of NC_141687.1, read as the reverse complement.
AGCTGAGTTGACTTGTTTGTGAATATTCATCAAACTACATCAAAGTTATCTGCAAAACAATAATCCATTCTCTATGGAAACCCGTTCTTAACTATAATGAAACAGTGGCAATCACCAGTGTGTAAAATTGATAGATAGATAGATAGATAAATAGATGGATGGATAGATAGATAGATAGATAGATAGATAGATAGATAGATAGATAGATAGACAGACAAATAGATTGATAGATAGATTGACATTAAAATATATATGTACACAGATGTGTGTATACACAAACATGTGACGTTATAGTTAAGTGAACATTTCAGTGCCAATGGAACCTTTTAAACTAAAATAATCACTGAAACTCATCAGTCTAGAAATTATAACTCATGCTCTAGGGTAACTACATTTTGTGCTCCGCCATGCCAATGTCTTGTCAATTGCTGTCTTTTTTAATGTTTCAGTGATGCTATTAATTATGTCATAGTACACGTATGAGAGAAAATCAGCAATGCATGGTGAGGGCACAAGTTATAGTTAAAGCTGAAGGCCATGCATGGTAGGACTTTATCCATCATAAGTGTGAGCCCTGGTGAGAGCAGCTGCTGGTGGGAGAAATCAGTTTCCCTGCTTTCAAGAGTGCATGCAGAATAACAGAAGTGTGCTACCCCCCCCCGGCGGGAGCATTTTCAACCTCTCACCAGGTGGGAGCACATTTCCTTTTCTGGCCATTGTCCTGCAGGCAAGGAAACGTACTATGTCCCATGAGTACACTCCCAGGGACACAGTTAAAGAGCCGACCCTGGTGGATGGGGTTCCGAGGGCCTCTTCACGGTTGGAAAGAATGGGCCATAAGCTTCTTCCCCTATATTTAATATTTGGTCTTGGGGTGGGGTCCCCAGGGCCCATTTGGGCTTGGGGAGGTGAAAGTAATGTGGGTCCAGGGAGCGGGACCGTGTGTCCCCCAATTTTGATATGTTTTGACCCAGCCATTTAGTATTAAATCGATTTTTATTAGCAGAACATTTAGCATAAAAATACATTACAGCATCGTCTGCAACCCAGCAGGCCGGTAGAAACATATTCAGACCAGGAGGGCAGGGCAGTGGGATCAAAACTCACCCAATCAGGTAGTTACACAGCATGTCGCCTACAACCCTGGCAGGGCTGGCCGCGTTTATAAAGAAAAATACCTGGTAGGCCTAACGTCCAAAATAAGTGGGTAGTAGAAGAGTCCAGTGCGCTGTGGGGTTTGTGAGCAGCAGCTTACTGAATGCCTGAAACAAACAATTAAGTGCTAATGAGTCTACATTTGAAAAGGAGAACAAAAGAACATCAGGGAAAAAAACAACCTCCATCACACCTGTCCCAGTGGTTTAAGGCTCATCAAGAGGGGCCACTCACTCACCTCCACTTTTTGATAAACTTTGATAAACTTGGCTCCATGGATAGTGGTTCCTGGGACCCATCTGCAGTTCGGAGAGGGTGGCCGCATGCCTCCTTCCCAAAAATAATATTTAAAAAAGGCTGACTGACAATATATTTTTATTTTAAAAAGTTGCGACCACCCAGGGCAGTTCAGTGCTGGACTGTTCCCATGAGGAATAGGGTCAAGACTGATTTGAATATGGCTGGATGCAAACTGGGGTAGTGTAGTGAGCAAATGAACAATGGATTTAACCAGATTTTTGACTGGGGGTAAATGTTTGATTTATTCAGCATTCCATCCATCATGTGTTGCTGCAGCAGTAGGAGGATCATGATTTTTAAATTTTTTTTTCTTTTGTTCCAGGGATGGCCTTCTCATTTAACTTGCAGCTAATCAGAGTCTTGCTCCCACGGGAGCCTGGAGCAAGGGTGAAAAATCCCCTGGCCAATCAAAAGGCTCTATTTTTTAAATGTGGATTTGAGGGACTCTGACGACAGTCCATTGAATACAACTGTCCAAAGGTTCAAATATATTTGGAGCTTAATATCTCCATAACTGCTACATGGATTTACACCAAATCACAAAATGCATGTTTCTGGACCACAATCTAGATTCCTGCCAAATATGGTGTAGTTCCATTCAGTAGTTTTTGTGATAATACTTTCCAGAAGAGTCTATGGAAAGTGCATGAGGATTTTTACTTTTGAGATCCCATTTCTTCTCAGCCCCGCTTGACAAGGATCTCCTGCTAAACCTTCCAGGAAGGAGCTGAGGTGGATCAACTTTTTTTTGGAAAGTTTTGTGAAGAGTCAGAAAAAAGTTATTAGTAATCCAAAAAAACCCTCTCTATGGAAAAGCAGACCTAACTATAACTACCAAGTGGGGGCGTGGCCAAGATGGCAACGGGAGCGGTCGCACTGTGCTGAGCTCCGCTCCAAGACCACCACATATATCCTGTAGCCACAGTACCTTTAATTATCAGCCTCTATATTTTTGGGACCGGAAGCTTACCAGAGATGCCCTTCAACCATATTGAGGACACCGGTCAGCAGAGAGGCGCGGAAGCCGTGTGCGGCCCATGTGAGTGAGGAGACCGGGAGAACTGTAGCTCCAATTAGAGATGAGCTACCTTGTTGCTGGCAGGTGTCTGTGCACTGCCCCAGGATGCTTCCTTCTGTACTGGTGACCGGCGGCAATGCCAACCTTCGGCCTGGCTGGAAATTCATCAGGGGTTTGGGGGACTGCTGACGTGGATCCCACACTGATCGGCACTTACTGGGCTGGTGCACTGCTGCCCCACTGATACATCAGGCCGAGCAGCCTGTGTTACACCCACTGGCTGCTCACCTGGGGCCTCATTTTGACGAGTTACAGGCAGAGGTATATCAAGGACCGCTGTGAAGGTGACGGGTACAAGTGCAGGATGCAACCTCGACCCCCTAGCTCCCCCTTCTACAACATGGCGCAACCTGGTGCAAACTTGCAGATACACGAGTTCTGCCCAGCATACGACTGATACTGAAGCAGAGCCATTTACAGAGTGCCCTCCAGGTGAGGATCAGGGGCGCATTCAAACACTGTCATGATCTCTTTGGGCTCCATCCCTCCCTCGGCTACACGCTGCCTGCCTGCCACCACTGGTGAGTGGAGATATTAAATGGGCGCATACAAACTGCACTGGATCGCTGCACTTGAGTGAGTAAGTCAGGCCGCCGCATTGCTGAAGGGTACTGGTTCGGGTGCACCAGACAGGTGGCATATTCATGCTGGAGCATTGTGTGTCCCCACGACTGTGGAATTGGGAGTGATGTGTGCATTTGGCTATAGCTCCTCTGGTCTACCCCCTGCCTTCGCACTGGATGGCAAGTTGGGGCTTGCGCTGCCGAGACAGAGCAACCTCACACGTGTTTGCTCTCTGATCCACCTGAGACTATTTCCTTGCGCACTCCTTCCCGCCCACTGATTCAGGCCACCTTGAAACTTTGGACATACCACCGGTGCTAACCCAGTGCGATACTCTACCCTCAAACCTACCTCTCTCCACTGGAACTGCTGTATCCACACTGCTGTTGTGCGGGCATATATAGGGCCTGGTATCTGTGGACACACTGCCTGGGTCTCTGGATCATAGGTGCAATCCCTCGCTCTGCCTCCCTGCATCACTATTGGCCCTTCACCTTGGACCCCTGCCTCCACCTGAAGCCGCAATGGACAAACCTAGATGGGAGAAGCCCAAGGCGCAACCTCCAGAACTGGAGCCAGCACCACTATTAATGAAGACCACGACTTGCCCTGAGTCATCCTCCCCAGTGGACCATAGCAACCACTCACACAGATTTGATGATATTGGATATTAAAACTACGCTGGGAATGAAGATTGAATCCTTGAGTACTGATATGTGTTATCTAAGGAAGGACCATAAGAAGATGAAAAGCAGGGTGGAGGAGTCTGAATCTACTTTGGTGTCACAGGTACTGGGACTGCCACCCAACTGCAATCCCTCCAACAGGAGGTGGACTACCTGAAGGCGCGCATGGAGGACCAGGAGGGGCGCTCGCGCTGGAATGAAGTGTGCATCGTAGGCCTTCCTGAATGAGCAGATGGCCCCAACATAGAACTCTACCTGGAGGAATGGTTTATGACAGACATCCTTTAGGGGGTAAGATCTCGATATTTTTCTCCATTGAACGTGCACATAGGGTTCCTGGGGATCCCCCGCACTCGGGTGCCTCACCCAGACCGGTGGTGGCAACCCTCGCTCTCCCTATTGTTTATGCATGCGTTTTCAACAGCGCACAGCTGTGAGAGCTTTTTTTGAGCTACTTTTTAACTGACAGTGGGCACCCACCCTTTGCTATAGCATGGCTGAGAATCCGGGTCTGGGCTCCACCCTAGACGATGTTAACCACATCCTATCAAACCCACCACTCATGGCAGATTTCAATATGGGCACCACCATTGCCCAGACAGCTGACTGGGAGAGCCTCAACGAAAAGAAACGTAGCCGTATACGCACCATCCTTCATGGAGTGATACTTACAGAGTACTTGCGAAACAACACGGCGCCCAGAGGCTTGATAGTAAACAACGTGCCACGCATCTTTCTAGATGACCCCACGTTTAGAAAGGACTGGGCACAAATAGCATGGAGATGTACTAGAGATTGGATAATCTTGATCATCCAGACAGCGAAAAGACTATCGGATGCCATCCTGATAGAAATCCAGACCACAGAGGCACATTTCAAAGCTACTATCACATCCTTTAAAAAACGGCTGAATGAGACCAACAAAGAAATAAATGAATATAAGGAGAACCTAACACAAAGCAAAATAAACACATTTCAAAAATATCTTATTCTCATATGCAAAGACATACCCGTACTCAGAACCTGATTACAAAGCAACGAATAAGATCAACACTTCAGGAGCATCCTCAGACGAGGATTCTTCAGGAAGTAGCACCTCTCGCACCAACAGTTACAAGAAAAGACAACAAGGAAGAGGAAGGAATCCAAACTGGCAACAACCCTGGATCCCACCCAGTCCACAAGGACACTTTCCAGGCCAATATCCACCAATGCACCCACCATGTGGCTATGGTTGGGGTATGCCCTATGGACCCCCGCCTCCCTAGCCTTTCTTCAACCACAACCAACGGTTTCCTTTTTTAGGAAGAGGCCCACGAGGCAGAGGCAAAAAATATCGAGGCAACCAAGTACATTGGGAGGACCAGAACGATGGAGCAGTGACAAGGAGCAAAGCCAAGGACCAACAGCCCGGGCCCAGCACGAGATAAGCCTGGTCACTAGCCTATCCACTCACATTATTACCCAAGACGAACAGTTAGGCCTAGAAAAGGGACTCGGTTTCGTCCCAACAGCCCGACTGGACAAATTCCAGTTACATTGCGAATTGCCCTCCTTTTTCAGGAAATTAAAACTGAAGGCCTTTTTTGAAAACTCCAATCCCAACACATCCAACAAAGCAACTGGAGACACTACATTCAGAACTAAATCCACCTTTCTGCCGCCACCAACGGCCATCCCTGCTGAAATTTCAGTATATGAACAGGCGGTATTCAGAGACATCGAAGAACTCCAAGAGGGACACTCATTCCAAAACATCAGCAGCAGAGAACGCACATCCTTAAACAACCTCAGAACAAATGAAGCGATCATCATAAATCTCGCCGACAAGGGAGGAGGCACGGTAATCATGAATAAAGAGGACTACAGAACGGAATGCAACCGGCTACTGAGTGATGCCAAAAACTACAGGAAACTACAGGAAGACCCAAGTAACAGGCTTAGAGCAAGTATCACCAGCCTAGTGGAAGAAGCTGAAACAACAGGCCTCATCACAGCAAGTGAAGCGAAATTTCTTACCACTATTGAAGGCAAAATCCCGTACTTTTACATTGTACCCAAGATACACAAGAACAAGACACCGCCACCGGGAAGACCCATTGTCTCGGGTATCGGATCTCTCCTGGAGCCACTTTCACGCTACTGTGACTTCTTCCTGCAACCCATGGTGAAATCCACTAACACATACCTGCAGGACACAAAAGACCTACTCAGGCTCCTAGATGGATTAAGCTACAACCCTCAAACATCTCTCCTGGTCAGCCTGGACGTGGAAAGTTTATACACCAGCTTACCACAAGATGACACTCTCAAAGTTCTGGAAACAGCACTTGCCAACACGAACTGGCCTTACCGTACATCAACCAAATTCATATGGGACTGTGCTAAACTTGCATTGAAAGAAAATCTTTTTGAATTCGAAAACAAGCTATACCTACAAACGTACGGCACATCCATGGGAAGCGTTTTCGCTCCCAGTATAGCAGGGCTATACGTCCACCATTTTGAATCGGTGCATCTCTTCTCCAACAATGTACTGAAATTCACAGAAATCAAATTCTATAAAAGATATATTGATGACATTCTAGTCATTAATCCACTTCTGCCAATGGCTCAACACCTGAAACCAGAATCTCAAATTCACCCACAGCTATGACAGCCAAAGAATTACCTTCCTGGATCTAGATATAGAAGCATCCGCAGGTCTGCTGAAAAGCAAAACCCACTACAAACCCACTGCTCGAAATTCTCTCTTACACTTCTCGAGTTTCCATCCTGGGCCACTGAGGGAAAACCTGCCTTATGGTCAATACCTAAGACTCAGGCAAAAGATCTCAGTGTCAAACTAAGCCAGAGAGGCTACCCGAAGAAAATTACAGAAAAAGCACACAAGCGTGCCAAAAACCAAAATCGCGAAAGACTTATCGACGCATGTCCCCGCGAGACAAAACCAACACCGCTGACTTGCGTCACCACCTTCAACACAGTTTCCACCCAGGTATCCAAAATCATCAAAATACACTGGAAAATAATTAGGACTGAGAACTGACAATGGGACCCACCACTCATCTCCCATAAAAAGGCCAGATCTATAAAAGATGCAATTGTCTCCACAAGACCAAGAATCACAACAATCCCCACGAATACCATCACTAATGCATGGGGCCTCCCCAAGATCGATGGTCATTTCGCCTGCGGCGACTGCAGTGTCTGTCACCTGACTAGCACAACAAAAACTTTGGCACTAGAACCTGTAAACTGTGGGAACTACGTACCCACACCAATTGCAACAGCACTCATGTCATCTACCGCATCACATGCCCATGCAATTTGTCATACATTGGCATGACTAGCAGGAAAATTAAGAGACGCATTTGCGAACATCGCAGCACCATCCGGTGCAAAAAGAACACTACCAAGTTGACCAACCACTTTCTCAAGATGGGACATACCACAAATGATATGCAGTGGGTAGTGATTCAGAGCATCAACCCCAACGTGCCCAACAGTCAAGAGAAACTACTATACAAAGAACAGAGGTGGGTATACAGGCTGTCAAGTCACAAGACTAGCCTGAACGACAACATACCGTGGAACAGTTTGAGTAAATACTAATTCTACCTGCTCAGTAATAATCTGTCATATTAACTCCGCACTGTTCCAGAACTAATAAAACCAGCCACCACCTGTGATTCATACTGGTCACTTAGTGACACCATCACTCGTACCATCCCTTTAGATTCATCAAGTGTCAGCCTCATCCTTGGATGGACACCAACAATCCCTTTACAGCCATACGAATAAACCCCAGACAAGCTAAATTTTATTAATTTGAATCAACTTTGTAATTTTACTTTGGCAGCCAGTACCCTTTCCAACATGGCCCCCTTATTTATTCACATATCACCCTGCGCATGCGCAACCTAGCGTTAGGACCCTTATCTACACGGCCGGCACCACGGTCCCTGTGTTTTTCCTGAAACATTGGTTTCGAAAAACACTGTTTTCCTGAAATGCTGAACACGCACCCACGAGTCACACGTTACTCCTGGTCACATTATACTGTTGAAACGCGGTCATTCCTACTGCCCATTGCAACATGGCCACCATTCCCAAGCCACACATGCACACACTCGCGCTCAGACCCCTGCCGATACCCGGAAACAGAGCGATCAGAGTCCCCATATATACCGGACGCCTCCGACGGCTTCTCACCAGCCGGGACGCCAAGGGACCCGAACCAGGTTAGTTGCAGAAGAACATTCCTATCCAAGTAAGCTCTTGTCTCCGACCAGCGATACGCTTGCCCGCCTGATTCTTTGTGCCCACAACCAGACTCTTACCTTCTTTTTCCGTACCCCCCACGCCCCCAAATACCTGGATCAGAATGCTATAGCGAAGTAATTACTGGTGCAACCTTTTCCATTACGTAATTTCTATATGTATGTTTGTCTCACGATGTATCTTAGCTTGTGCAGATGCACCTTTTAAAAGAATTACGTAATTTTTACATGTTTGTATTGTCTCACTACTATACAGCCACTCTGGTAGCCACAGCGTTTTTATTAATCAGCCTTTCATAAAAGCCTCACCAGGGCCCCCCATACACCACGGGGGGAGCCTTGTACAAGATCGCTACGTAGCTCACCACCCCTTGTGCACGCCAATAGTCGATCTGCATACCCGACGACAAACTACATGCTCCTGTGAGCAATAGTCACCTGTACCGGCCGCTAGGTACCATCGTGCATGACGCATGACAAAAACAATCCTATAGTGGGCCCATTTCTATGCATGATACTCAAACCATGTATGTTGTGTGTTTTTTCTTCCCCTACAGGATTTTTCGCGAAAGCCGGAAGTGTCTGTAAGCAAATAGACACCATCTTTCACTTTTTCCACACACCTTAGTGCGTGTGTTGGAGACTATCACCTGTGGCACCACTTTTGCCACTCACTTCACTCTTCTATTGGTCCTGACGAAGAACCCGCCCACATTTTTTCTGGGACTGAAACATGTAGACCGCATCACAAATAGCCAACTCAGAGTAATATTTAAACTATCTGTAGTTGCATCACATAATTTTAACTGATACCCTGGGCCGCCAAGAATAAATTAATAGGTAAGGATCCCCAGAGGTATATTTTAATACTCACCTTCATCCACATCACACAAATTGCACAACACCTGCTCCGCTGTAGTCAGGGGTGGAAGCACAACCAGGCGGCATTCGGCTGCCTGGTTGGACCCCGATGATGAAGCATGACACCAACCAGGTTGGTGTGTGAGGGGTTTATAACCAAGACCAATTGGGTCCAGCCTCAAGGCCTTTATTACAAGTGACCTAGTACAATAGTACACACCCTAAACTCACAGTGGCCCAGCCCACATTGATTTTTTCAAGACTCTTTAACTACCAAGACCGAGATCACATCCTACAGGTCACCCGAGCCCGAGGTCAGTAGCTAGGTGACAACTCTACGGTACACATCTACACAGACTATAAACTGTCAGTGCAGAGCCGGTGATCCTACCACACGGACGTCAAGAAATGTCTGAGGAACAATGATATAAAATATTCCTTCCAATATCCAGCATGCCTCTGTATTCGACACAAGGAAGGTACAGTATTTTGCAATAATCCTGAGAAAAGGTGGTCATTGATCGAGCAACAGGGCCTTGTACACGTCCCTTCCACTTTCTCACCGGACCTTCAACAGTCCCGGAACTTGGTGGAGCCCCGCAGGGGGTGAGGCAGAGGATGACTATGCTGCCAATGAAGGCCCAGCTGGCTCAGGAGTGAGCACAAGCTGTTAAGACAGCGGAACACATCAGCAGCCCCACATCTTCTCAAAGACTGGACTCAGATTCGGACGTGGCTGTGGACCAAATATTGCCTCTCACATCTTTGCAGCTCGCTGCACTGATGGGGGGAGGACCGGCCCTCACTCCACACACTACATATGCATTGGGCTGACCACTTTGAGCACGCACAAAAGCTTTGGTTACCCAAACTACATGCTGTGGGCGCATGGACAAGCTACCAGGCTGAGTTGAGTGAGGCAGCAAGAGGCAACAACATCGGGCTCGGCTGCACCCCCAACCACTTTATGTTCGTATCTATCTTTTTGAATTGCATTCTAGTGCGAATAGCCTATTGCCTGTTGTCAAGCTGGCCTGGGCTGGGATGTTGGGAATTTTTTATTATTACGTTGATTTCTTTGTCTGATTGTAAACAATGGGGACCGTGGATGGGCTATACTTGGTTATCACCTTATTTTTTGTTACATTTCTTCATTGGTGTTTTTTGCTTGGTTACCACCTTGTGGAGGAGTATGGGGTCCTGGCCCCTCGCCAGGCCGTTTTCCGCCCTGCACACTCTATGGAGTCCGTAGTACTCTCGGTCCTTGACAACCTCAGGGAGGGAATGGATACCAATCAGACCCAGGCTTTGGTCCTCCCCGATCTCTCAGCCTCCTTTGACACGGTTGACCACACCATCTTGCTTTCCTGTGTCAAGGTGGCGGGGATCGGGGTTACCGCCCTGGTATGGTTGTCCTCCTTCCTGAGGGACCGCACCCAGGCTGTTCGCCTGGGTGACTTTTCTGCGGACTTCCGGAAAGTTCAGTGCCGGGTCCCCCAAGGTTCCTCCCTCTCACCTCTTTTGTTTAACCTTTATATTGCCCCTCTTATTTTTTCACTGCAGCAAATGGAGGTCAGCGTATACAATTACGCGGATGACCTCCAACTTGTCTTCAATCTGTCTTCTTCCCCTGCTTCTATCCTAAATTTCCAGTCTATTATGATTTATATCCGGGACTGGATGAATCACAACCATCTGAAACTCAACCCAGACAAGACTGAGCTGGTGTTGACGGGTGGTTCATCCAGTCCCATGTCCTCACTTTTTTGGCCCCCATCCCTAAGTCCCCCACCGGTCCCTTCCACCTCAGTTAAAACATTAGGCATTAAACTCAATTCCCAGCTCACTCTTCACTCCCAAGTTAGTTCTGTGGTGTCCTCTTCCTTTTTGTCACTACGCACCATTCGCAAGGTATACCGCTTCTTTTCCTTTGATGCCTTGAAATTGATCACCTTGGCGATGGTTATCTCCTGCCTGGATTATGGCAACGCTCTATATGCAGGTATACCTGCATATAGTTTAAGGCGTCTGCAGTTGATCCAGAACCAGGCGGCGCGCCTGGTGTTCAATTTGCCAAAATCCCACCACGTAACTCCCCTCCTCAAGTCCCTACATTGGCTCCCTGTCCGTGAACGTGTCCAGTTTAAGCTTGCTTCCATCATCTTTCAAGCTCGACTGGGCACGGCTCCGGCTTTCATTTCATCAGAGATCATTCCCTATGTCCCTACTAGGGAACTGCGCTCATCTACTCAATCCCTTCTTACAGTCTCTCGTTTCCGAAGGAAGAAATGGGGAGGATCGAAATTCGCGACCCTCGCACCAGTCCTATGGAATTCCCTACCTCTAGAGCTTAGAGCCTCACCTCTCTACCCTCAATTCCGAAAACAGCTCAAAGCTTATTTATGTTCTAAATCCTTTAACTAGTTCACTTGCTGTTTCTGTCTTTCTTCCTACTTAATTTCTTTCATTCCCACCCAGGGGGTCTGTCTGTTGCAGCGCCATGAAACCGCTGGTGAAAGTGCGCTATACAAATAATTTTAAACTCAAACTCAACCACCTTATGAGGGCAGTGAAACACAGGGGGATCGGAGACGAGTGGTTGGTGGACCGTTCCACGCCACAACTTTACTTCAAGACAAAGCAAATGCGATTGGGGACTATTCTTTCTTGGCCTGGAATGTAAGGGGGTAGGCGGGATGTGCTAAGCTACATAAAGTGTATCAGTATCTACGCAGTCATAGGATTGCGTTTGCACTGTTGCAAAAGACACATCTCACCCCACAAACACTTGCATCACTCCATAAATAATGGAGGGGTACGGTGCTGGGTACTACATATTCAGGCTATGCCAGAGGAGAACTTACTTGGGTCGCACCAGGAACCCCACTGCAGATCACACATTCCCGCGTGGATGCACAGGGTCACTTTGTCACTATGGAAGGCCTCCTGAATGGGTCCCCAATGGCACTGGTATCTCTTTACCCCCCAAGTTCAGGCTAGTCCATCTTCCTACAAACACTTACACCATCCCTGCTCATGGATCCCACGGTCTCCATGTATTGGGTTGGAGACTTTAATGGGGTGCAAGATCTTGACCTGGACCGCTCTCACCTCCTCTCCCGGGGGCACAATCCATTAAGCTGGCACAACATATATCGGAGGGGGTCACTAACATGCAGAAGCATGATGTATGGCATAGTTTACATCCCCAGATGCACACTTACTCGCACTATTCAACATTACATGATTTATATACACGAATAGATGCCGCTCTGTGCTCAGACAATGCCCTTCACAGTATACCACACGCTGACTATCTGGCATGAGCGCTCTCTGATCATGCCCCACTTCAACTGAGTTTGTCTTAGGCCATGCGACGCGCTGAAACCTTGACTGGCGCTTACCGAGTGCCACGCTGGTCGACTAATCCCACCGGGCCACCCTCCTAAACTCCATCGAATCCTATTTCTCAGTAAATGAGGGAACTGCCTAGTCAGCTGGATTGGAATGGGCCACCTCTAAGGCTGTTCTCCATGGGCACGCTATCAAGGCAACAAATGGCACCCAGAAAACACTGACCACTGCGCTCCACACTAATCAGTTGACAAGACAATACAGAGCTCTAAGCAACGCATTCCCACCAACCCCCAGATTGGCGCGGCTCTAGCCCAGGCCCGCTTGGCTTATAAAAGCACGATTGATGACCTCTGCACGTTGGACTACAAAACCTATCTGACACGCCGACACAGGGAGTGTGACAAGGCAGGCAGACTGCTTGCGTGGCTATTGCTATTTGACACTGCACAACCTCCTATCACCGCCATATGCACATCCACCAGGACCGTAGTGAATACACAGGAAGCCATCAATCAATCATTCCATGAGTACTATACAGCATTGTACTCGGCCCCAGCCATGCAGGACCCAACTCCCGTTCAGGACTTCCTTGCGGAGATACAACTCCAACAGATCATATAAGCCCATTATGATGCCCTAGAAGATGCGCTCGACATTATAATACATATTTCTATTGTATAACAGACAGTTCCATTATTCTTTATATTTTCTGAAGTGCCAACAGTGCAAACTTTGTACTATAGCTGTCAAATCTTTTTCGTTTTCGTATTAGATATTCACATTCTGTGATTTCACACATCATTTTCTCATCTTTGTTTTCTTAAAGTGCTAGTGCTCATAAGTGCTCATAATGTGCTTTCACTGCTCCCTATAAAGTGCATGACTGTTTCCACTATTTAGTATTTACTTTCCAAATAAAACAAGCCCCTCTTACCACTCTTTGGGGATATTTGTATATCTTTATGTTTTTTAAATAAATAGTTTATAACTGTCATAGTAAAGTGCTTAAGTGTTAAAAATATAAAGTGCAAGTGCTCTTACTCTATCTTTTTATCCTCTGACAAACCACTAAACAACTTTTGTTTTCTTTATTTATATTATCTTTGTTTTGCTCCTACTGATATTTGTGTAGGTTGAGATATAACCTTTAATATTCAATTCAAGCATGTAAACAACTCCTCATCCATATCAAAACCATTGAGTTCCATGCTATCTAGTTCTAGGATGTAGTATGTTTCCAACTTCTTCAATTCCCTTTCTCTATATTCTCCTCTTCTCTTCTTTGGCACTTGAGCTATGCAGCTGTAGGTCATTAATGATGGATGACTTTGGTATTCCTTTTTAAAATGCCTTACTACCGGGTAGCTTCGGTCTCTAATAATGATGGCTCTTTCATGCTGCAGTATTTTTTTGTGGACTGGAAGTGTGGTGCTGCCCACATTCTTTTTCAATCATGGCCTTAATCGTTTTACACGACAAGCTCCCACGTATCTTAACAGTTTTATTAAAAACTATCTTGAGAAATTACATATTTACCCCTTGTTGGCAGGCCTTACATTAGAAACATTTTCAGAATCCCTCTTTTTGTTTAAGCCGGTTGGTTGAGATACCTCTCCCACATAATCACTTTTTACTAGGTAATCTCGTAAGGACTTGGATTTACTATATGTTATTTCTGGGTTCTTTTTCATTTCGTGTCCCATTACTGGATCTTCTGTTATAAAGTGACAGTGCCTTTTCAAACTCTTATTTGCATATGATTCTTATTTAATAATCTTTATTTCGGTTATAAAAAACCATGAAAGATATACATATAATAAAAACAATCAGAAATACATACCCGTGCCCATCTTTTCCAACACAATCATGTGACCGCCCTTTGAGGCCCAACACAGGGTATTGCAAGGTTATTTATAAGAAAAAAAATACAGAATAAGTTAAAAACATTAAAACATTAAAAGGCAGGTATTTTGAGCATAGTTTACAGTATTTTCAATTCATTTAGACCATCATTCATAGGTCTTTGCATAACTTTGTAGAACTTATTTAAACTTATTTACATATTATGCTACAGATCTCTATAGCTTCAGGCCCTCTCTTCTCCTTACTAGGTACACAGAAAAAAGATATCTACTTATGCTAAAAACAATTGATTGAGTGGTTTCAGATTTAAGTATTCTTTCTGCCTCTCTAAAGCGTCTAAAGCCCAAAAGACGACAAATAGGCTTTATCCATTTTCTTCTTTGTCGGGTATATGCTGGGCAGAAAAATAATACATGATCCTCGTCTTCTCTTACACCAGTATTACAGAGTTCACAGCTGGTCACGTCATCATTCCCTGCATTATGTGCCCAGTTAATAGTATTTTCTTTAATTTGCAATATACCATAACGGAATTTTAAATACAGAGATTTTGCGAGGCTAGGTAAAATTTCATCCATGAAAGGCTCAAATCTACTGTTACTTTTCACTGCAAAAAACTTCAATGATAGAGAGCCTAACCTAGGTTTCTTTAGATAAGAGTTTAAAACAAACCCCTAGTAGCTTAATTTCAGCTCTTTTTTGCAACTTGGAGTTAGGCTATCAGGATCTTCCCAGTAGTGTTTTAGGCCCAACTTAGATAACCAGCCCTCAATATGAGTCAACCATGGTAACCTTATAATATTTTTTATTCTTAAAATTTTTTTAAGTGCATCTCTGTAATCGGCTAATTCATCCATAGACCACACGCGGACCCAAAACATTAAAGGCCGTAAGGCCGCAAGATCGTCAGTACGATGAACGCCTAAGTCCAATAAAAGCGGAAGTAGCGGTATGTGCCGTGGGATACCTAGTAGTTTCCTAAAAAAGATATTTTCCTGTTATCTAAAGGCGTCTTTTGCAGCGTGACCCCATAGTTCCGTCCCATAGAGGGAAGCGGTTTGCGCCTTAAATTTATATAACTCTAGGGCTGGGCACATCGCATTAGAATGGCTATTCTTGTGCCTATTAGCAATTGGGACCAGATTCTGAATAAAAGTAGTTTTACTTTTGTTTATTTGTGATTTCCAGTCCAACCTAGTGTCTAAGGTTATACCTAAATAGCTAAAGTTTTGCACGTACTCGATCCTTTCCATGTTCACAGTCAGGGTTTTTTAAAAGTTCTATGAGGGTTAACTGCCATATATTTAGTTTTCGACGAGTTAATCTCTAAACCCTTCGATTTACGGTATATACTGAAAGAATTAAGTAGATTTTGCAAGCCTTTGAGTGTTTGTGATAGTAAAATAGTTTCATCTGCGAACAGGAGGGCAGGGACGTGGGCCCCACCCAACTTGGGAGAATCATGTTTGCAACCCAAGAGGGAGTCTGGAATGTCATTCACGTATAGGCAAAACAATGTTGGGGCCAGTAGTACACATCCCTGCCTTACTCCCCTGTTCACATTGATGCGGTCTGTAAGTTCTCCATTCGGACCCCATCTCACCCTGCCGTAATTGGCCTCATGCAGCCTAACAATCTGACCCAATAGTTCCCCGGGGACACCCTGGTCCGTTAGTCTCGACCAGAATCGACAAAGGCGATGTACAAATGTGCCTTTTTTATTTTAATGTATTTCCAGAAAATACAAAGAAACCTTAACACCTGGTCGGTCGTGCTAATTTTATCTCAAAAACCAGCTTGGTATTTAGTTAAGACTCTATTATCATCAATCCAAGAGCCCAACTTAGATAAAAGTTGCATAGCGAAAACCTTTTGCAGAACATCAATTAGATTTATTGGTCTATAATTGGCCGGGTTCATACGATCACCCTTCTTAAAAATAGCTACTATTTCTGCGCCCTGCCATGAATCAGGGATGGGGGCACCCTTTGCAATAGCATTAGACAAACAATTAATATACGGGGCCCATACCGTGTTCGCGTATTTCCACAGGTCCCCGGGCATCCAATCTGGCCCAGGAGCCTTCCCTGATTTAATGGCATTAATAGCTTCCACAGTTTCCAGCATGCTAAAAGTTAAAGGGTTCTCGTTTAGAATGGGAGCTGGGGGGTCATTACCCAGGGACACCTCATTATCAACAGAAGCATCTAATTGTGAAAAGTGTAAAACCCATGTATTAGCATCTAGGTACAGATCCCTACTACTGGTCCCAGTCCTATGATTCTTATTGTATGTTGTTATAAATCTGTGTGCACTGTTTTCACTCATTATTTTCTTTTTTAATGTTGTTTTTGAAGGTTGAAACAATACATTCTCTCTATTCAAATTCCTAGCATTTGCTGATGCTGTTTCCAAGGTGGAGATAGATAACACTATTAATAAGACCCTACACAGGAAGGGAATACATGTCTCCTGCCCACGGAATATGATAAGCGCGTAGTGTCTCTCTATAAACAAACAGATATCTCAAGCCGGGAGAGGAACCATGGGGAAAAAAAAGGGATGTGAACATAAATAATAAATGAAGATATCAGAAATGCATAATACAAAAATATTGTATTCAAATAGAAAAATCTGTAAATATTTTCAAAAGTTTTTACATATATAATAGAACAAATTTGGGGTACTGGTTGCAAGGGAGTGGTTAACTTTGATTCTTTGTGTGCGGTTATGTAGGAAAGAGACAAACCAATTTAGGACTGGGACAGTTAAACCCATCTTATGTTGAATAAGCGCAATCAGGTTTTCATGTTTGATGGTATCAAATGCTGAGGACAGGTCAAGAAGGATCAGGAGACAAGGGACATTTTGATCAAGGGCTCTCAAGGCATCATACACAATGTGAGATAGTGCCGTTTCAGTGCTGTTCCCTGTTCTGAAACCCGGCTGGTAGGTTTCAAGGAGTCGATATTTCTCTATGTGATTGCATAGTTGCGCGTGGATGCATATTTTGGGCAGTTTAGCTAGAGTCATGATGCTGGTTAGGATCGGATAATTCCGAATTGGGCTTCTTAGGAATGGGAGTAACTTGCCCCGCCTTGATGCAATCAGGGATCCTTCCCTGTATGAGAGATTCATGAATGATCCTGGACAACAGAGGGAGAATGTCTGAATTTAGATCTTTAAAAAACTTAGCAGGTAGAGGATCGCTGAAATGGTTGGAGGATTTAAGGGACGCCATGTTGTGTAGAAGCTTTGTGACATCTGGAAGGAGAAAGGAATTCCAAGATGCGTCATTTTTGAAAGAACTACCAATGGGCGAGGATTTTGCCGAGGGCTCTGCCAACTCTTCTGATGATGCGGTGATGTTCAGAGGCCTTAAAATTGGGATGAATGGTAGTAGCTCCAGCTCAGTTTTCCTAGTTTTTTCAGACAAGTGAACTGTGAAGTCCTTCCCACAAGTGACCAAGGACATGGGAGTCGAGATTGAATTGGAAGAGTGGTTAGCTTGTTGCTTGATAATTTCAAAGAGATTCTTGGGTCTATTTTTAGCGTCATCAAGCGCGAAAAATAGCGCTTGATGGCGCTAAAAATGGTCTGTTTTAGCAATTCAGATGTATTTTTTTAAGGTACTTCTCACCTTCCTCAGCAGAGTGAGACATTTGGTGGAGGGCGAGTTTCTCCAAAGCCTCTCTGAGAGTTAGATTGTGCCACTCATCATTTAGGGCACCATTAAACCAAAGTTTGGATTGTTTGATTGGAATCCTTTTGAGTTGCTTCGGTGCAGTAGTATCAAGAATATTAGCCACGTTGTTAACGTAGTGATCAGAGAGATCGTCAAGGTTGGTCATGTTGGAAGGGGGCTGAAGTTTATTATTGGTGATTGAAGTTAGAATATTGATGTTGAAGTCTCTTGTAGTGAGCATCAGTTTTTTCGCTTTAAGAGGTTGGCCCTGTCTACACGAGACCTTTTCCAAGATGTGGAAGGAAATTTGATGATGATCCGACCAGTCACAGTGTAGGATGTCATCCAGTTGTATGCTATTGTCTTTGGCAATGATAAGGTCGAGATTGGCACCCTTGTTGTGGGTAGGACCCTTAGAGACCTGTGAGAAGTTAAGATCTGAGAGGAAAGCCTTAAAGGAGCAGACTAAAGGATCAATTGTGTCATTCCAGTATAGGTTTTAGTCTCTGAGGAAGAAATGGCAGAGTTGGTACGAACTCTAGCTAATGACCTCCATGGTTTGCTCTATGAAGATCAGATTATCACCCAATGATGATAAATCAAGTGAAGCACACAGGCCTTCTTGCCATTATTCCAAATTTCGGTGACCAGTTGCTCACAGGAGGACAGCACAGTGCATTACGATTGCTTTACGGTGAGGTTGGAGCGATGAATGCATGCAATGCCGCCACCACGTCGATCGTCGATCATGTCTGATAATGTCCTAATCAGGGGGAATTAAGATGTCAAGAACATGGGAGGAGGCATCATTGAGCCAGGTTTCAGCGAGAATCAGTAAGTCCAAGTCTTGCAAAATGATGAGCTCTGAACTATCCGCTGCATGTTTCACAGCTGATCTACAGTTGAGTAGCATCGATTTGATGTGATGGCTGGTAGTGATCACTTAATGGTGAGCGGTAGTTATTTGAAGTAGGTTTTCCTTGTTAACTGATCTGTGGTTGATACTCAGTTCCATGTCAGGGTCCAAGGAGATGGTAGGGATGTTGAGAGTAGAGAAAGAGGAGTAGAAAGTCCTCTAGCCACTGTACGAGAATAAAAGAGCAAGAATGTCCTCATCCGATAGCTGAGGCTGGAGTCTATAGGGCCTAGAAAGATGGTTAGGTAGAGGCCTAGAACTCAAGCTGTGGCTAAGAGGGGAGTGGAAAGAGGATTGATCGTGTACAGCGTAGACCATTTTCAGTGGAATGTATGTATCGGTCCTCTGGGAGGGGTGTCTATTCCAGAGCTTCTCCAACTTCATGGAGAACTGTAGTAGGGTCTGCATGATCTATTTGACAGCAAGGAGATCCTGCTTGAGGTCAGCAATCTTCTCCTCAAGGCAGGGCTGGTTATCCAGAATGAGAAGAAGGGTCTCACCCAACTGTGAGAGGGGTATTAGAGGGTAGAGTGAGTCCCTTACCACAGTTACAAGGGGAGATAGAGTCCTATTTGAGAATGGTCTTGCCTTCCCCCAAGGCACAAGGGTTAGCATGACGGAGTTCTGATTAGGTGCAAGGGGTAGCTGAGCAGATCCTGAAATGGAATTAGGAGCGAGCAAGGTGGATTTCACAAAGGCGATATGGGAAGCACAGTAGGAGGAAGAAGGTGTGTGTGGGTTACGGGTAAGCATAGGCAGAAAATCCGTTCCGCTCGCGGATTTTGCGGATTTTTGGTAAATTCGCAATCCGCGAGATTCGCAAATTTCCCGCAAAATCCGTGAACGGAACGGATTGGGTCAAAAGTTCAAGCTGACTTTTGTAACTCTTTTAGAATGGCGCCGGCAAGCTGCCAGAGCCATTCTAAAATAGTTACAAAAGTCAGCTTTAACAGGAAGCTCTAATAGATAAAGTAAAGCAGGTGCTGCTCAAATTCAGTTACACAATCATTGATCACCCCAAACTTGGGGTGATTAATGATTGTGTAACTTAATATGACCTTCAACTAGAGCACCTGCTTTACTTTATCTATTAGTGCTTCCTGTTGAAGCTATTTCTAGCTATTTTAGAATGGCGCTGGCAGCTTGCCAGCGCCATTCTAAGTGGGGCTGAGGGCAGAAGGGCACAAAAGTGGGACAGAGGGCAGAAGTGGACTAAAAATGAGTGGGGCAGAGGGCAGAAGGGCACAGAAACGAGTGGCACAGAGGGCAGATGGGCATAAAAAACGAGAGGGTGGCAGTGATTAAGCAGGCAAAAAAAAACCCACGAAATTGCAAAGCCCCTCGCAAACACCCGCGAACACGCAAAGCGCCTCGCGAACACCCACGAACACGCAAAAATAAAAAAATCCACAAATTTGCGCGAATTCGCGAATTTTGCGTATTGCCAATTCGCAAATCTGCAAATTCGCGAATTGCCAACTCGCAAAATTCGCCCATGCCTAGTTACGGGTCGAGGGACTGGAGACAGCAGCTTGATCCAATGCCCTTGAGTTGGTAGAACCTGAGTCTAGGGGTCGAAGAGCAATGTATCATGGTGGTTTGTGCTGGTGTAATGCCCCGCCCCCCTGTTGCTGGAGCGTGCAGTGGGTGTCAAAATTGACATGAGATTTGACATAAGGAGTGGGAAAGGAGTAGCAGTACTGGGTACAACAGCTAGGTGGACCCCAGGCCGTATTTATTGAAACATGAAAACAAATTAAAAAATTTGAAATAAACAATATTTTCACAATCATTTATACAGAAAAATCTACTGACATTAGATTACAATCAATGTAGACAGGTATCAAAGGGCTAACCTTAACAAATGTCTAATACAGCATGTTTCCTAACCGAATCTAAACATGTTGGATCATAATCACACCTTAAGAATTTTTCTGCATATCCTATTTTTGGGCCTAAGGCAAGGTCGCTAACTTTGTCAAATCCTTATCAGCCAGCTATGCACTCACATATGAGTGCGCATGCGCAGAGGCCCGTTTACCGAGAGGGTACTTCCCCCCCTCCTGGTTACCCCCGTACGCTCCATGAACTCCATTAACTAAAGGGGGGCCCTTGCACTCTGCACTGTTTAATGACGTCATAGTGCATGTGAGGGGTGGCTAACCAGCCCAAAGAAAGCGTGACTCCGCCCTCCCCCACACCCATCCAACCAAGCGGATGTACCGCCCCTGGAGTTCTAGGAGAGACCACTTGTCCCCCTCCCCCAGGCGACCCCATTCAAGAATGGCGCCGCCCTCTAATGACCTTAAATTGACTGCTCATCGATCATGACCTTACCGCCTGACCAAGGAATATTAATAAATACGACAATTATGTTACCTGTAAACGTGAAAAAAGGCCTACAGAAAAAATTCACACCAAAACACAGTCACAGTGAAAAAACGAGCATAAAATTTACATTACAACCTGTAAATGGGAAGAAAAAAGGCCTAAGGAAAAAACTCACACCAAAACACAGTTATTGGCACTACCCCTGATAGAGGTCAGGGGAAGGAGGGGGCTGGCACCCTGCCATACGTGTGGGGCCGAGTGGCCCCCCCTTTCTTATGGTCAGGGACTACCGACCATCCCCCTCCTCGTCTTGTACACCCCCACAATTATATAGAAATTGGACATGAGAGGAATTTCTTTGGAAGGCGGGTGGTCTAACGGCCACCGACCGTATTTATTAAAACATGAAAAGAAAAGAAAAAGTTTGAAATAAACAATATTTACACAATCATTTAAGCAGAAAAATCTACTGACATTAGATTACAATCAATGTAGACAGGTATCAAAGGGCTAACCTTAACAAATGTATAATTCAGCATGTTTCCTAACCGAATCTAAACACGTTGGATCATAATCACACCTTATGAATTTTTCTGCATATCCATTTATTGGGCCTATGGCAAGGTCGCTAACTGGTGTCAAATCCTTATCAGCCAGCTACGCCCTCATGTATGAGTGCGCATGCGCAGAGGCCCATTTACCAAGAGGGTACTTCCCCCCTCCTGGTTACCTCCGTACGCTCCATGAACTCCATTAACTAAAGGGGGTCCCTTGCACTCTGTGCCGTTTAATGACATCATAGTGCATGTGCGGGGTGGCTAACCAGCGCAAAGAAAGCGTGACTCCCCGTTCCCCCGCACCCATCCAACCAAGCGGATGTACCGCCCCTGGAGTTTTAGGAGAGACCATTTGTCCCTCCCCCTGGGCGATCCCATTCAAGAATGGGACCTTAAATTGACTGCTCAACGACCATGACCTTACCACCACAGGCCAGCATAGTAGCCCTACTTTCTGGCCCCCCTATCCTCCTCCTCTGAAAGGTCATGCCTACTTAGAACCCCTCCAGCCATGCCAAAATGTTCTCCAGAAATAGTTTGTTGCCTGCCCTAGACAGGTGGACCCCGTCTTGTAAGAAGAACTGTTCTACCCTGACACGCCATTGTGGTATGTTCTGTAATTGAGGTGACTGAAAAACTTTCTCTATCTTGTTGTTGATCCTCTTTACCAAGTGATTTAACGCCTTGACAGAGTACCCCCCCTCCATCTGAGTCTAGAAATCATCTGAGACCAAACTATGGTGCAGCCTTGGGATGTTTTAGCTAACCAGCTTACTTCTGAGATTATCTCTTCTATCAGGACCCTCCTGCCCAATTTCACCAGGTCGTTTCCGCCCAAATGTAAGATAACTACTAGGGGTGGGCGTAGTACACGTAGTCGCGCTACTCGAAGACGTTCTTGCACGACGCGAGCTTCGCAAGCGTGCCTAGTAGCTTGTCAGATCCGTTTGTGAGGCATTTTTCTTGCTCGGGAGGGCGTTGTGCGTGTTCGGGATGCTGTCTGCGTGCTCGGGGTATCGTAGCTTGCAAGCTTACCCATGCTGTGGGCTATGGGCACAGCCATCTTGGTTTTTCAATTGTCCCGCCCGCTCGCCTTATTTCCTGTTCCGGGTTGTGTATAACGTGTTCGTATGTCATGTTCGGGAACGCTATCTACTTGTTTGCGACGACAAGTGCGTGTTAGCGAGAAATATCGCGTGAACTTACCCATGTGGTTCCGACGGGCGCAGCCATCTTGTTTTTCACACTATGCTATGGTTCTGAGCCTAGTTTTCTATCCAGGTTCAATCTTTGCAATCTTTACTTATGTTCACTGTTTTTCTCACTTTTTTTATTTATCATCTCTGTCTGTCTGACCCTAAGTTTATATTTTGTGATTTATTTCTACTTTCACTGTGTTTTTGTTACTTTTCTACTGTTTTATTTTACATTTTTATTCAAACTCCTACTTCTTCCCCCTAACTTTCTTTTTTCCTTCTTTTCTTTTCTGCCTCCGCACCAGAACCATGGCCAAGGGCAGCAGTACCAGCTCCAAGGGCAAGGCGCCTGCGCCCAAGAGCCAGCTGCCTTGCGGCAGAATGCACCTTTCAGGGGTGCAGGCCTGACAACTTTTTGGGGAGGCGAAGGTGGCTGATGAATACAGGCCTCAGCAAGGCCTGCGAGTGCAAAGGGTTCGCCCTTCTGTACACAGAGTCCTTAGACTACACAAGAAATTTGCACGGAAACTGGAAAATACAAAAAAATAGTTTAATAAACCTTTAAAGGTGGTACTACAGCCCACACAA
The DNA here is from genome assembly GCF_964263255.1 of Lissotriton vulgaris. NCBI lineage: Eukaryota > Metazoa > Chordata > Amphibia > Caudata > Salamandridae > Lissotriton > Lissotriton vulgaris. The sequence goes on along the minus strand of NC_141687.1, from coordinate 531,248,603 downwards.
CACTCCACAGCATTGTACAAGGTAGCACACAGAACTCGGACATGCGGTCCCCTTTTATACACAAAGAAGGGGCTCATAAGTAGGCGGTTACAACTCAAAGCATGATTTACAACCATATATGGACATTTCTTGAACATGATCTATACATGGGTGGAGTTAAGGGTTCCTGAGACCTGTGAATACACATTCCAATCTACGCTAATCAGAGACAAATGTGACTCCTACTGAGCATGCGCTAGACGCACAAGGAACTATTTATAGCCTGTTGCTGGGCAAACTTCAGGGGTGACAATCAGTGAGGTAGGACTCGCCTCGTGTCGAGCACATGGCAATGTATGGCACACAAGATGGACGCCAGAAAAAAAAATGGAGTCTGGCCGTATTTTAAGTATGAGCGGGAAAACTAAAACAAAGACACAATAGCATGTCTTCAGTGAATGCTTAATACTATCGCTGTTTTATTTACAACAGACGACCCTTTCAGCATTTGCTGAAGACATTCGGCTTCCTCAGATAATCTAAATACTCATCGTTGATGTCGATGCTCATCATGTCAGCTATCTCTCTAGTTATAGTTTTCTGATGGGTAGCTTCTGCGACAGATCATTTATTAGGCACACAAAATGAAACACATAAAGAACATATCATTGGACTACATTGAATACATACACAACACGAAAATAATATGGCAACAATTATACAAAGTCGAGTGAGAACTTTCCAACCCCATGTAGAAATCAAGGACCAAAACCACCCAGAGGAGGTCCAAGATCCATTTTCGACATGTATATCAGCTGCAATTTTATGTAATTTGTTAATAGCTTTATACACAGAAGGAGTATGATCGGGGACAAAAACGCAGCAGCTGCTTCCGATAATTCTACAAGCTCCACCTCTATCCATCACATCTAGAACCATTCGGTTCTGTAATGCAACAATCCTGGTAATTTGCAACTCTTCAGTAAGATTCCCAAGGGCCGCAGCAGTTTGATTAGTAACAGCTTCCACTACTCTCGTTAATCGGCGTATTTTTCTACTGTTCAGGGCAGCTCCCACAAAGAAAAACAATCCTAAATTGAAATCTATATACTGTTGCAGACTAGTATCCGTTTGGTCAATATCATCTACAGATAAAGTTCATTTGAATCTATTTACAGTCACATTATTCAACAATTTCAAGTCTTTATGATATGTTGCAGGTGCCAGGAATACAGGTGGCAATCAAAACGATATATAACATACTCCAGACTATCCAGCTGGTAATCGATAATAGCCTTTGTTTCCACATACAAAATAGGTATTATATGAGGCGAGGAAAGTACTATTATTAAGGCCTACAGGAATATGGCCTACACTCTGTACACATAAATCTGCTTGTGCTTGGGCCACTGAGATCACAAACTTCTCTTGTCCAACAGTGTCTCTAGTGTTCGTGAAGATATAAGGTGTCGATTCATTGTCCAGTCGATATTCTTCCCACTCCCATATAGTTCCATTGGCTTGTGGATAGCCTTCCTTATCTTGGTGACATTCTTTATTCAGTCTAAAAAGCAATCTTCCCACTGTAGGTTTTCTCGTAGCAAAAAGCAAAGTGTACCATGCTCTACAAGAGCCATTATGAGAGAAAGGAAGAGGTATAAACGGTGTTCCCCCTTTCTTTTGATGCGCCGGCATCATCCCACATATCCAACAGTCTGTAGCATTTGTAGCAACGTGGGTATGATGCAAAATTTGGATGAAAGTGTTATTCAAATGCGATTGTCGATGTTTCAACTCTTGATATGGAAGTGTATAGAAAAAGTGCTCATTCGGGACTGGAGTGGAAACAACATATAGCTCACGGGCAGGAGCTTTATCCTCTACAAACCACATGACTGTAGCGATAACTGCTATGATGATAATGAACCCTACAGAACCAAAAATCGTCTTATCCATTCGAACAAAAGTACACAGTATCTTCCTGAAGTTAAAGTGTTGTCAGAACTCTTACCCCTAGGTAGGCGTTGTTTTCTTCATCAGCGGGCCAAGACGGGTGTCACTACACTAATGCAGGGCTGATCCCCCCCTTGCATCATCGGCTCTCCGTTTCACTGACCTAGGGACCGTTCTGACAACTTCTCACACACTCGCAGATTCTTTTCTTGGTCGTAGATTGTATCTTCTTGATCCAGGAATTGTCTGGTCTGGGAAGAACTCCTCAGATTTGTCAGGTACCACAGCACGGCCTCTTTCCGTAGTCAGGATATCTCGATGGTCGGTCAATACAGCAGGCTCCACCAGGTCAGGCTGCACTTTCCGGCAATAACTGGAATGGATCCAATTTTTCTGATTGGTCACCCGCACAGCTGTTCTTTTTGCGAGGAGGACCTGTTCGGGACCGCACCACCTCGGCTCCAGACTGCTTGACCTCTCGAAGGACTTCACCAGAACGAAGTCACCAGGCCGGAGGTTATGGCCTTCTCCTGTGGACCAGTCCGGGAGTGCTTCTCGAACCTGTTGATGAATGGAAACCAAGCTATCAGTTAATTGTGCCAAATAATCATTCATTAAAACACAAGGTACATCGTACACTGAGCTTTGTTTGGGCACCCCCCATATGTTCATGGGGCGCCCGAATACGATCTCATAGGGCGTTAGGCCCGTCCGAGAATGCAGTACTGATCTGATAGACAATAATGCCAAAGGCAAAGCATCTGGCCAAGTCAAAGAAGTAGAAGTCTGTATTTTCGCTATCTTTAACTTCAACGTGCCATTTTACTTTTCCACCAAACCTGCTAATTGTGGGTGGAACACTGCTAAACATTTTTTCAGAATGCCTAGTCCCTTCAGGACATACTTAATAACGTCCGCCACAAAATGGGGCCCGTTATCACTCCACAACAATCTGCAAACACCAAAACGAGGAAAGAATTCCTTCAACAGCACCTTAGCAGTAGTCATTGCAGTATTGTCCTTCGTAGGGTATGCTTCAATCCATTTGCTGAATGCACAAACCACAACCAGGACATACTTCAGATTATTGCAGCGTTATAGCTGAATATAATCCATTTGCAATACTTCAAAAGGTGCAGTGGGTGTTGCAAATCCTCCTGCTGGAGTTCGTGTCCCTTTTCCTGGATTGTATTTAAGACAAATCATGCAGGTCTGTACTACTCTCTTAGCCGTGCTAGCAATTTCTGGATGCTCCCAAACTTGCAAAAGCAATTTCACAATTGCCGAAGCTCCAACATGTGCTAGCCCATGTGCCATCTGAACCATAGGTTGTACGAAGGCTATGGGTAACTTCCACCTATCCATCTGCTTATTCCTCCAGCAGCCTTCATCGTCCATTTCTCTATCTTTTAACCATTGTTCTCGTTCTTTATCAGTAGCTGTCTTTTGTATCTCCAATACCTTTTCCCTAGCATCATGCCACCGCTCAGCTTGTGACTTCACAACATACATTGGAGTAGAGCCAGGCTGCATCGCAGTTTCACGTGCTACTCGATCTACAAAAGCGTTTCCTTGTCCCTCTTTATCTGTCACTTTCTTGTGTGCACTACATTTCACTATAGCTATATTCTTAGGATAGGTCAATGCAGTCAAGAGATTGTGTACTAATTCTCCATACATTATCTGGGCTCCATGTGATGTCAGAAAGCCTCTTTCCTTCCAGAGCAGGCCAAAATCGTGCGCTACTCTGAAAGCATAGCGGCTATCCATATATACATTCACGCATAACCCTGCACTAAGCTCACAAGCTTGTGTCAACGCTATCAGTACTGCTGTTTGTGCCGATTTCTGCGGTATGCGTGCTGTCTCCACTATTGTGTGTAGCGTAGTAATTGCATATGCTGTGGAGGTAGTCCCGTCTGGTAACTTCAAACAAGACCCATCCACCCACAGCTCTCCATCCATGTCTGTAAAGGGCGTATCTTGCAAGTCAATACGACCCTTTGTCTGTTCCTCAGTCACAAAGACCCAGTCATGTGTCTCTTGCGCCTCAGGCTGAGACGCTGGGAAGGGCAACAACGTGGCTGGATTCAGTGTTGCACATCTCTTCAAAGTAATATGAGGAGCCAACAGTATTAGCTTGTATCCTGTCAGACGAGCACTAGTTAAATGCTGCGTCTTTGTCGGATTCAAAAGGGCATCAACAGCATGGGGGGCCAACACCAACAACTTATGAGATAACACAATCCCTTCACTCTGGCGTATTGACACAGCTATTGCTGCAACTGAGCGAAGACAACCAGGCAATGCTCGAGCAACAGGATCAAGCATCGCCGAGAAGTATGCACAAGGGCGCTGCTTGTCGCCGTGCATCTGCACTAACACTGATAATGCGCATCCATCTCTCTCATGTACATACAATGTAAAGGGCTTTGTGTAATGAGGGGTGCCTGACACTGGTGCTGAACAAAGGGCCTGACGTAATTGTTGAAAAGCATTCTCACATTCATCTGTCCAAGGAAGGGGAACGGGGGTATCATTTGTCAAAAGTGCTAACAGTGGTTTAACGATGTACGAAAACCCTAATATCCACTGTCTACAAAAGGAGGTGAGACCCAGAAAAGCTCGAACATCTTTCTGCGTGGAGGGTGCTGGTGTGTCTAAAATGGCTTGAATACGATCAGGTGTAAGTGCACGCCCCTCCTTAGACAAAAGGTGACCTAAGTAGGTTACCTTTGGTCTACAATATTGCAATTTCTTCTTCGATACTTTGTGATTGTGCGATGCCAAAAAGGCAAGCAAAGACAATGTACACTCCTCACATTGCTCGGGGGTGTCGGCTGCCAACAAGATATCATCGACATATTGTATAAGCACCACACCTTCAGGTAAAATAAAAGAATCCAATTGCTGTTTCAATGCCTGACTGTAAATGCTAGGACTCTCAGTATAGCCTTGAGGAGCTCTACAAAATCTGTATGATCTGTTATTCAAAGTGAATCCGAAAAGGTATCGGCTGTCAGGATGAATAGGGATCGAAAAGAAAGCATTCTTCAAGTCTGTAACTGAGAACGTTGTTGCAGTTGGCGGGAACAGAGTAAGAAGTGTCGTAATGTCAGAAACCACTGGGTATTGAGGTATCACTATCTTATTGACCTCCCTCAAATCGATAATAAATCGATAAATCCTAGTGTCTTTCTTCAAAATCGGTAGTATAGTTCTGTTACACACATTGTATGGAACTTCTTCAACAACCCCTACTTTAGTCAAATCCTGCACTATCTGTATAAGAGCCTCCTCCCTCTCCTGTGAAATTCGATACTGAGGCAGGCGCGGCAACACAGCTCCCTCCTTCACACTAATGTGTACCGGGGGGATGATCATCTGTCCCACATCAGTATCCGAAGTAGCCCACAAAGTATGAGGCAAAGAGGCCACTGCAGCATCTTCTTTAATCGTACACACCCTCTTCATTGTCGGATAGTTGTCATTCAAGATAACACGTACTCCTTGAGGGGAATATCGTATCGTGGCCCGAAAATGCTTGAGCATATCCAGGCCCACAATGTTATCGGGCGTTTTCGGGGAGAGCAAAAATGGGCATGGTGCAACAAACTGATCTACATAGAGTGCAAGAAGCTGTGATAGTGGGCTAAGAGAAGGCGTTCCATCGAACCCTATTGACGTAATTGTTAAGCCAGACAGGGGAGCCCTTGGAACCAATTTTTTAGACAAAGCGCTATGAGTAGCTCCTGTATCAACCAGGAACCGATCAGTATAACCCAAAACATGTGCTGTAACATAAGGACCCCTCTGATCTACTGGCACTTCAACTGATTCCTTACCCCATCCTACGCAATCCTATGCATACTGTGAATCGTGCTGTTCAGGAGGTACATAATCAGACATTTGGTATTGATTTCGTCAATCAAAGACATTGGACCCATCTCGTGGTCGCATACTAGAATCAAACCTGGCTCCATCATTCGTGTTGCCCCTAGGGCCTGAAGAACCTCCTTTATCCCTCATGGATCCCTGCCCACGCTCTTGCCGCTGTGCGCGCAACAATGGACACTCATTCGCCCAATGGCCTCTCTGTCTACAATATGCACATTGATCCCGGGTCAAATCAGTACGGCCCGAAAAAGAACCAGGGAAATTCCGACCGCCCCTTTCATTACCTCTACGAGGCGGCCCATACACTTGCGCTAACATAATCTTCGTTTTCAAATCTTTAGATTTCTTTTCCTCACTACCCTTCGCTTCTAATTCCTGATGCTCATAATACTGAGCCATCATCAGGAGGGATGCTGGCGTCGAAGTCGTCCAAGAGCTTTTGCTTGCTTTCAATCGAGCTGCTACTCCCGGTAATAATATTCGAAACATATTTATCAACAAAAAGATGTCGACCCGTATCGTCCGTAAGCGACTGGCCGCTAAAATCATGGAAAGTTCCCTCAAATCGTGTAAAGAAATCTGAAACTGATTCATCTACTTTCCGTTTACATGACGCTAACATAGTCCAATCAATCTTTTATGGGGGAATAAGCGTTTTTAATTTAGCCAAAATAGCAGCAGGAAGATCTAAAATCAACTGGGGCGGTTTCTGTGCAGGTTTCCTTTCTCTATCCTCATCCTCAAGATCTGCCCACCTAACCTTGAATGTCATAAGATCCTCTACCTTTCGTATAGATCTCCACATATCTGGGGGTAATATAAGCCCGAAAAATAAATCAATATCAGCCAAGGTCATAGTACAGGAATTCAGAGCCCCCTCAACTTCCTCATAAAAGGCGGCGGGATTCTTTCATGGATCAGGTAATGCAGCTTTTAATGCCATAACATCTGCTCTATTCCAAGGAGTATATGGCCGGGATTCCTGTCACCCCTCCCAACACAATCCCCAAGGATGGGAGACGGACGCAGTTCTGAACTTTTGGAAGGCGGGAGGGAGTTACCCTCCCGGCCGTATTTATTAAAATATGAAACAAAATTAAAACATTAAATAAAAGTTTCATATCATGTACAATTTTCATTTATTAAATTTTGATGAAGACATGTTCATTGGCTAACCTTAACAAATCTCTAATACAAAGGTTTTCCTAGCCGAGTCTAACATCCTGCAAATGCATACTTTCTAAATTAAAATTGTACATCCTAGCATTACGAGCCAACGGCAAGGTCGAAACCGGTGTCAGATCCCTACTACCAAAAACTCTCGCCCTCACGGTGTGAGTGGCGCATGCGCAGAGGACTGTACCCTCTGTGCCAACTCCAATTTCCCTTGTCTTGTTGGGGGCCCCCCATTTAAACTCGACGCCATCTTAAAGGTCGTCCGAGGACCCGTGTGAGGTGTCTGTAAGAAGGCAGCGTGGACTCCCCCCCACCCCACACTGTCTATCACATCCGCCGTCGCGGATATCCGGGCCCCGGGAAATTCGTAGGAGGGGCATATAGCCGCCTCCTCCCCTGGAAGGGGCCTATGGCCGTCTTCCCCTAGGCGACCCATACTTAGTGGGTGCCGCCTCCCCGTGGGAGGGGCCAATGGCCGCCTCCCCCCAGGCGCTCCCATCCATAGTGGGTGGCGCCCCCCTCTAGGGACCTTGAAATTACTGCTCACCGATCATGACCTTACCGGCCGACCAAAAAATAAATACGACATTGATTACCTACTAAGGGAAAAAACATCATCTTGTCTACTTGCATGTTTGTCTATGCTAAAAGAAAAAACAGTACCTTCAGACAGAAATCATATCATTAAACTAGACCTTCATACATCGCAACACCTGAGGGAAGAAGATGTTTATCAAAGAAAAAAGACTTTATTGCAGAAAAAACATTGCCATAAGGGGCTGGTGGGTGGGTCAAAATTGCTCCTTGTTCCGTCGAGGGCTCACGTGCAACAAGTGGGTGCAGCTTCCAAGCACAGGAACAAGAGGATGCTTCTTTGGATTCCCGCTCTCTTTATTCCTTGTCGGGAGGGCGTGAACCCTCTGCTGATACGCCTACTGGGAGTGGCCATCGGTGTAGGTGTCTAGGACAACCCCTCTTGGGCGGGAAAAGGCGCGCCCCGGCTACGCCGCTTTGGGCATACCAGCCGTGACACGCCCCCCGCCCAAAATGGTTTCCCGGGAGGATCCGGGCCCCCAACCATACGTTCGGGGGGACCGAGTGGTCGCCCCTTTCCATATGGCCGGGATACCTGTCACCCCCTCCCAACACAATCCCCAAGGATGGGGGACGGACGCAGTTCTGAACTTTTGGAAGGCGGGAGGGAGTTACCCTCCCGGCCGTATTTATTAAAATATGAAACAAAATTAAAACATTAAATAAAAGTTTCATATCATGTACAATTTTCATTTATTACATTTCGATGAAGACATGTTCATTGGCTAACCTTAACAAATCTCTAATACAAAGGTTTTCCTAGCCGAGTCTAACATCCTGCAAATGCATACTTTCTAAATTAAAATTGTACATCCTAGCATTACGAGCCAACGGCAAGGTCGCAACCGGTGTCAGATCCCTACTACCAAAAACTCTCGCCCTCACGGTGTGAGTGGCGCATGCGCAGAGGACTGTACCCTCTGTGCCAACTCCAATTTCCCTTGTCTTGTTGGGGGCCCCCCATTTAAACTCGACGCCATCTTAAAGGTCGTCCGAGGACCCGTGTGAGGTGTCTGTAAGAAGGCAGCGTGGACTCCCCCCCCCACCCCACACTGTCTATCACATCCGCCGTCGCGGATATCCGGGCCCCGGGAAATTCGTAGGAGGGGCATATAGCCGCCTCCTCCCCTGGAAGGGGCCTATGGCCGTCTTCCCCTAGGCGACCCATACTTAGTGGGTGCCGCCTCCCCGTGGGAGGGGCCAATGGCCGCCTCCCCCCGGGCGCTCCCATCCATAGTGGGTGGCGCCCCCCTCTAGGGACCTTGAAATTACTGCTCACCGATCATGACCTTACCGCCACAGGCCGGATAGTTGACCGGCTATCCGGCCCCCCCCACAAACTCCTCCTAAATGTCATGCTTCCTTAAACCCCTTAGCCATGCTATGAAGTCTCCTATGAGTAAGACATTCCCCTCCCGGGACAAGTGAACCCCATCCTCGAGATACATGTGATCACCCCGAATACACCCATGCGGAATACTGTGCAACTGTGCTGAGCGAAATAACCTACCAATTTTGTTGTTGACCATCTTTACTGAATGGTTCAGTGCTGACACCGAAAGGCCCCCCCACCATACTTTCCTGGGAATCATGTGGGACCATGCAATCGTGCACCCCGGGATTCTTTCCGCCAGCCAGCTAACGGTAGACAAAACTCGCTCGAGTAATACTCGCCTACCGAGTGTCACCATGTCGTTGCCCCCCAGGTGTACTATGATTACAGATGGCGGTGACCCCTGCCGCCCTAAGAGTCCCTCAATAAAAGATTCGAACTGGTCAATACAGAGCCCGCCCCTTCCGTGGAAGGTCACTCTGTACCCGTATTCCCCAGCTGCGTGAGTCGTGTCACCTGCTTTGAATACGTCCCCGGCCCGCCTCACGTATGAGTGGCCCACGACCCACACCACTGTCTCCTCAGCCGGTGATCTCTGACCGCTGGTCCCCTGGTGCCGGGTCGACTGCAAATTCCGCCCCGCATAACATGCTCGCGAAACTGTAAATCAAACAGAAGACAAGTAGCGTGAGTGCATGTAACTTGACTTCACAACATGTGCAACTGCACATACCTTTTAAAACAATTCGAGGACCATCGTCCTAACAGTTTCACCTCTTCGGCACTCTGACCCCTGGCTGTAGCCTCAGTAGCAGCCCCTATCCTAAAGGAGTGGGTCCCAAAATCGCATGGGTCCAAGCCCGCCGCTGCGATTGCCAATGTTAGCACCCTCTGAAACTGAAACCTCGTCAGTGGGGTGGCATCGATGTGTCTCAGCAGACTCCCACCCCATGTATCCGCCCTCAGCGCCAAATATTCCTCAATGCACTTTACCGGGCACATGGGGGACCCTCGCGAGCGCTGGACCACAACACTGTCTCCCATAGCTCTCTGGTCAGTCTTGGACTTAGCTATTGTTACTATCATTCAATCACCCCTAATCAGGATGTGATCCCTACACAGACCTCCCTCCACATCTTTCTTATTCTTTGCAACCAGTTCGCTCACCCGCATAGCCCCATGGAACGCTAATGCAAAAGCGGCCCGGAACAGAACTGCTTCGAATTGGGAGGAACATGTCGTGGGTAGTATCGCCATAAGCAGGGACAACCTTTCTAACCCAATCGGGCGCCTCTCGTCTACTCTCCGCCCCTCAAGGCGCTGCCAGCCACGAAGGGCTTTCTTCGCCAAAAAGGAAGATGTCGGGTCCTTGATGCCATGCACCTGCGCCATGAATGAAATGGCCGCCCGGTGCCTATTGGCCGTTGCCACTGATCGGCCTTCCCTGTGTAATGCTACCAGAAACCTTAGGAAGCAATCCTCCTGACCCCATTTCTGATCCCCTGCCGGACCCAAAAATGCACAATAGGAACGAAACGCTCCTTCGTATGCCTTCCTTGTCCTGGGGACTAAGCTTGCTGCCACGAGGTCTTGTAATCCGGGGCACCGAGTAGCCAGAGTACTTCGGGGAATGGTGCCGCCGCTAGGTCCGCAGTAGGTAGATAACCCCTGAACGCCTGCATATGTGAACGAGAGAGTGCATCAGCAGCATGATTCAGTACACCCGGCACATGCTTTGCCCTGAATTGTACATTTAGTCTCATGCAAAGTAGTACAATTTCCTTCAACAATCTCAATATCCACTTGCAGCGTGCTGCCTGATTATTTATACATTCAACAACAGTCATATTGTCGGACCAAAATACCACAGAGCGATCTCTGAGCTCGTCCGGCCATGCCATCAGAGCCACAAAAATAGGGAATAGCTCGAGGAAACCGATGTTACTTGTGAGACCGCTGGTGTGTCACCATGTCGGCCATGTTTGCGCCGACCATCTCTTACCCAAAATGGCGCCAAATCCCATGCTCCCCGCCGAGTCAGTCCATAAACTTAGCTCGTCCGAAGACGCTGGCGGCTTGTTCCACACTACTCGACCGTTGAAGTCCGCCAGGAATGCCAACCAAATGCGCATGTCCTGGCGGACCTCTGCAGACAGTCTCGTGCGGTGGTGTCCTTCTTTGAGACCGACCATAGCCTGTGCAATAGAGCGTGAAAAGGGGCGGGCCATTGGTATCACCCTCAGAGCAAAGTTAAGCTGACCCACTGCCTGTTGTAACTGATGCAGGGTCACTTTCTCCTTACTAAGGCACAGTTCCAGGGAAGCCCTGAATTTCGCTATTTTTTCTGCCGGCAAACGGAAACATCCCTCCACAGAATCAAGCTCAATTCCCAGAAACTCGAGTGAAGTCGATGGTCCCACCGTCTTACCTGGTGCCAATGGCACCCCGAATTCCCTCATGAGGGTGCAAAACTCCTGTAGCGCCTGCGCACATGATGTGTCGCCGGCTGCCCCCAAGAACAGAAAATCATCTAAGTAATGCATAACATGGCTATGCCCAGTGGCCTCAGTGAACGCCCATTCCAAAAAACAGCAGAATTTCTCAAAATAAGCACAAGAGATGGAGCAAACCATTGGCATGCATTTATCCATGTAGTAACGTCCTTGGAACACAAAGCCTAACAGACGCTGATCCTGTGGGTGTACCGGGAGCAACCGGAACGCCGACTCGATATCTGACTTCGCCATCAGCGCTCCGGGCCCCAGGCGATTCAACATGGTGACGGCATCATCGAAGGATGCGTACCACACCGAACAAACTCCTGGGTCAATCGCATCGTTCACCGAGAGACCCTTCGGTGCTGACAAGTTATGAATCATCCTAAATTCCCCTGGGTCTTTCTTGGGGACTACCCCCAACGGGGAACAGACAAAATTTGTTACTGGAGGGTGCTGGTATGGGCCCGCCACCCGGCCCAGGGAAACCTCTTTTCTAATCTTCTTCTCTACCACCGCTGGATTATGCCGAGCCGATAGTTGGTTTCTACAAAGTGATTCCCCACGAAAATCCCCCGCCGGGATGCGGAACCCATATAAGAATCCGTTCCTCAACACCCCAGCGGAGACATGATCAGGGAATTTGTTTAGCCAGGGGATCATTGCCATGATATCAACGGGGGTGGGTAACGGTACACAGTGGTCCCCCTCAGTCTTGTTTGGACCCTCCTTTATCTCCCGATCTGCCATTTTTGGATCTGCACGAACTTTCCGGGTGCGAGGAATTCCCACAACCCGCACACGCATGCCTGAACTTACATGCCCCTTGCGGTCTGGAGCAGTTACCTCTATTAAAGCTCCAACAGACCCCCCGCTTTCCCCCATTCCCCCCGGTCTTTGGTTGGTGATCACCACCGGAGCCCGCTCGAAAGGGCACCGTCGGCTGTTGGCGGGAAAGCCCAGTCCCATTCCCGCCTGGCGAGGACGTCTTTGTCGCGCCCAGCAGGAGCTCGAGTTGAGACAATCCCACGTCAGAGATGAATCGTACTCTTTGGCCTTACGGAACTTCATGTCGTAACCCATCCATTCGTTCCCCTCATATGTTTCATAGAAATCCATTATACGTGCCTGATAACAAGATAATTCGGGTAATACCTCGGGCTTACGCTCCCCAATAATTGCAGTAAACATCGCAAAGGCCTTGGCCCAATTTGTTATAGTCTCATCCACCCTGAATCCCGCCACCTTGGCTCGCCAAACACTCGGGTGCCACAAATCTTTCTGCGTCTTAGCATACTCCATCTCGCGATGGTCAGTTAACAGAGAAAACATATTAACATACTTGTCAGCCCAAATTAATTCTTTCGTGGCCAACGGGATATGTTGAACCACTCTCTCCCGTCTTGCGGGCAATGAGCCCCCCCCCCGCCATTGGCAATGCCTGCTTACCCGGTTCGGTTAACGTTCCTGCTGTTTTTTCCACGCCAGCTGCCGGTCCTTCCGAGGTTACCTGTGGGGGGACAAGAGGGAGATTCGCCTTTGCGGCATCTCGCGACTGCCACAACTGCTGCATTAGTAACCTGGCCTCTGCGTCCGTGTCTCCAGGTGCCGTAGCACCCCCTGTTTTCTTGCCGAGCCATGCGGCCAACTGTCGGCCAATTCAGGTGGCATGTCCTCCTCGCTAGCGGGCGTAATCACAACCGGTATCGGCTGACCCGCGTCTGGGAGTACCGGGGCCTCGACCGGAATGGCAGGCCTCACCGGGGGTACCTCGGGGACGGGGACCTCCCCCCCTTGGGCCCTATTCCTGACCCGCTTCCCCCTACCCTACGGGGCAACACCCGGCAATGCCGGGCCTATTACCTACTTTGGTTTACCCGGGTTGTTCTGGACAGCCATCTGCTTCTTCATGTTCGGCATATCTCGTCCAACGTTTCGTTCCATCTTCGTCATTCTGCTAACCAACATCCGGAGCATCTGGTCAGTCTCGGACTTCTTTCCTGCCTTTTTGCCAGGCATTCCTTTCAAGTATTTACTCTAAGTCGATCAGAAACGGTCCTAGTCTTTTAGCCTCGAAGTCGCTGAAAGAGAAACACAAGAATTATAAATTCTCAAAATTGCTCCTTGTTCCGTCGAGGGCTCACGTGCAACGAGTGGGTGCAGCTTCCAAGCACAGGAACAAGAGGATGCTTCTTTGGATTCCCGCTCTCTTTATTCCTCGTCGGGAGGGCGTGAACCCTCTGCTGATACGCCTACTGGGCGTGGCCATCGGTGTAGGTGTCTAGGACAACCCCTCTTGGGCGGGAAAAGGCGCGCCCCGGCTACGCCGCTTTGGGCATACCAGCCGTGACACGCCCCCCGCCCAAAATGGTTTCCCGGGAGGATCCGGGCCCCCAACCATACGTTCGGGTGGACCGAGTGGTCGCCCCTTTCCATAAACCCAATTATAAATAAAATACCCTTGAGCATCAGCTGACCCTCTATCCGAACTAGTACCCGCTCCTTTAGGAGGAACGTACAAAGGCGCTGCCTCCCGCATCGGTTTAACATGCACTGCATCGATCTTAGCTGAATAAAAGATGGATAGCTACTTCCCGTCGCCACTCGGATTCGTTTTCTCCTCGCCAGCTTTCCTTTCCCGCTCTGCATTCCGTAGCCGAAACATCTCATTCCGCAACGCAAATAGCTGTCGAATCGCATAAGGCACCTGAGAAGGAAGAAGAAGACCTTTACGCAATTCTTTAGAATCAGTTATCACATCATCTGGCTCAAGAACATCGGAATATTTCCGAAAAGCTGTTACTACTTCATTAGAAACAAAATCAGTGAAGTACAATTTCTCCCTATCCTCCCATGCTGCAAGCTCTTTCAATAATTCTGCAAGGGAGACAGGATCTTTGTTAACCCGATAAGCAATCTTACGGAGATCAGCCGACAACATGGACCGCGTATCCACTTTCTGTCCGGGCGGTCGAGAATCCTGATCTCCTCCTCCCGGAGCAGACGGGCCGGCGTACGGAGGTGGAGATCGATCTAATAACGAAAAATCATCGTCAAATTTATTAAGGACAGGATAAAGAGGCTGTAGAACAGGATACTGGCCAGATATTTGCAACCGACGTTCTTTCTCCTGTTTCTCTTCTAATTCCTTTGCTTCGCGCTTTTTCGACTCGTGCGCTCTCTCACGCTCACTCTTACGTTGCTCCTTCTCAATCAATGCCTGCTCACGCTTCTCACGCTCTCGTACCTCTTTCACCCACATTCGTATACACTCAAACATGTCTTGTCTCACTCGCCGCTTACACATACACTGCTCCATGTACTCAATTTTCCGCAAATCAAATGATCCATACATAGGCCATCGTAACTCAGGATTCTTTTTAGTATATTTCCTCCATAACGTGTTGTACATTATGGGGGAAAGACTAAATTTCACATACATATCCCTATTCGGCGTCCCTTCCGGGGAGCCGGTTGTGATTCTTCAAGTATTAACCAATCATTTCCAAAACAGCAGCACCACTTACGGAGTGCGCTAAAAACAGGCATGTCTAAAAATAGTGCAAACTATGCAATATTATAATTAAAATGGCACTTAAAACGTTGCGCCGCTCAAATCGAAAAATTCAGGAGAAATATCTCCACATTGCCTGCCTATATGTGTTGCAACGCATATATGAATATCACCAAACCAAACAATATGACTAGTCACCTCAAACAAACAAACAAATTAGTCGCGGCAAGCGTATCCTAAAACTGCCTCGCCAATCAAGACTACCAAAGGCTCGCAGCAAGTACAACAATTCTTACCCATCAAGAGCGTCCAGATTCCAACTGCCAAGTTCCGAATTCGCCCAAACGGCCACTATGCGGCAAACCGACAGAAGAGGTCTCAGTCGATGACCGGCGCCACCCAGATGGTCAGATCGGAAGGGAAGGAAGAATACCTCGGGATGCCAGGACTAAAAGCGCCACTGGCAGTGATCACGTCCCCGGCAAGGTTCCAATCCTTCGTCATGACCAATCCTTTGAGCATCCGAGTCGCCGATGAGCCCCACGCGACGGGAACCAATTGATGAATACAGGCCTCAGCAAGGCCTGCGAGTGCAAAGGGTTCGCCCTTCTGTACACAGAGTCCTTAGACTACACAAGAAATTGGCACGGAAACTGGAAAATACAAAAACATAGATTAATAAACCTTTAAACCTTTAAAGGTGGTACTACAGCCCACACAACACTCTACAGCATTGTACAAGGTAGCACACAGAACTCGGACATGCGGTCCCCTTTTATACACAAAGAAGGGACTCATAAGTAGGCGGTTACAACTCAAAGCATGATTTACAACCATATATGGACATTTCTTGAACATGATCGATACATAGGTGGAGTTAATGGTTCTTGAGACCTGCTGAATACACATTCCAATCTACGCTAATCAGAGACAGATGTGACTCCTACTGAGCATGCGCTAGACACACAAGGAACTATTTATAGCCTGTTGCTGGGCAAACTTCAGGGGTGACAATCAGTGAGGTAGGACTCGCCTCATGGCGAGCACATGGCAATGTATGGCACACAAGATGGACGCCAGAAAACAAAATGGAGTCTGGCCATATTTTAAGTATGAGCGGGAAAACTAAAACAAAGACACAATAGCATGTCTTCAGTGAATGCTTAATACTATCGCTGTTTTATTTACAAAAGTGGCCTCCCTTGTTTTCTTCATCCAACGCCACCTCCCCTTGACCTTGGCAGCAGGCGGCAGGCGAGGCTCCGGGTACCTTACCCAGGAGCGTCACCGCTGGTGGGCGAAGGTGCGCCTGGCAGTGTTTCGCTGCTCTGGGATCTGGCGCACCCACCAGCAGCAGGCCCACCGGTGGTCCGACATCCTGGACCGGGAGCAAGACCTGTTGGACCTGCTAGGTGTCGAGGTCGTGGGGCTTGGTCAGTAGCTAGTAATATATAGTCGTATAAGTATTGTGTATAATTCTTGGACAAATAACATGATTACTGGTGCACTTAGTTACATTGCAGATCAATCCCGTCCCAAAATCTTCTGTGATCGAATGACACAGGTGCTGCTAGGCACTTCTCTTACTTGTTTGTAACTTTGTGCTAACTTGGGCTGATTATTGATGTTGAAGTTTACTTTAGAGAACTGAAGTAACAATTGGCCCGTCTGGAATAAGTGGTGTAGGTCAGGTGGTACTGGCTTTGTTAGTTAGTATTCTGCAATCAGAATGATTATGGAACATTTGATTAGTGTTCATATAAGTAGACAGTCCCTGAATCCTGCTAGATAGGTCAATTTAATTGCAATTCTTGTTTCCTAAAATGTTTGAGCGTTTTTTGTTGTTGATTTGTTTGTTTCACAGCACTCAATGTTTCTCTCTTTCTTCATTTTTTCTGACATGATCAGCACCTAAGGGCAAGCAGACGGGGTCCGAGTCGGGTTGGACAACAACCACTAGAGAAGCGCTCCTCTACCGAGGATCCTGCTGCTGGCCCCAGTAAGTCCTACAGCGCTTATATTATGAACAATTATATTTCCCTAACTTTTAACGCACCTTATTTTTTCCAAACTATTAATTAAGCTTCATCCTAATTCCATTTTTACCAAAAGCTTCTTTTATCTTCATTAACTGTTTTACAACTTTTGGGTGTCCCTGCCTTTCAGATCCTTCCAACTGCCTCTGCTATGACTCTCTGTACTACTACTATTAGACAGTCTGTAGCTAAGTGCGCCCTGTTGGCCACACTTTAGTTAAGGTACTCTTTTGAATAAAGCTGTGATAGAATATCAGTAGTCACTGGGCCCAATCCTGTCCTTTGCATTATCCTCTTTAATCTCTAGGCTTTGACAATTCCCACCAACAAAATGCTCAACCAGATGTTTGTCTAGAATTTTTTGTTAGGGTAGTAGTACATACTACTACTACTGTTGTGGGTATTCTGCACAGCCACATACAGAACTATGCACAAGAAAATAGGATGTTGGTTATGGCAGGTTGGCCCTTACTTACAACTCAGTCACAGAACGCAGAACCCACAGTTCACTGACCGACTACTCACAGTGTCTCAGTCATTAGTCATTTGTCCCGACCCCCCATACAAAGATACCCAATGATTTTATTACACAACCCAGAACATAACACCCTTTCGCTCACTCACTCGTGTAAGTCCACAACACCACAGACACTCCAAATATACCACAGAGTCTATGTGCAAGTTCAAAAGCTTTATTTTTTTCAAACAATAACAAGCTTTGTAAGTTGTTCCATGAAATACATCCAGCTCCACCATGCAAAATAAAGAAAAATTAAAACTTAACATTTGTACAACTAGTGCATGATAGAGAACTGTGGGATTTGCGGGAGACCCCTCACCGTTGAACGTATACTGGTTACCCATGCATCTTTCGTAAGCTCTGCAAATCTCTGGTTCGTAGAAGGCAATCTTCTCATCTGCCTATTATGAGAAAAATGGGGCACGGTAGACAGTATAAAATAAAATTATGCAAGCTTTTTGCAGTCATGACAAAAAGTGTAACATTATGGCTAAGCAATAGGGACTAACAAAACTCAATAAAAAAACGTGCCTTGTTTTTCAACTTCTGCACTTGAATGCAACACTCATGTGGTCTCAAATGCGTCTTACTGTGCAACAAGCTGTGAGGTAACGTGCACTAAACAGTAGACATGAATCTAAAATAGTTACATGGCTCAGGCTAACTTTCCAAAGACTGGAGTAGGAGTAGAGATGAGATGACCCTAGGGACCATATAATAAATTAATACTACTAATGTCTTTGTAGTACGCAATTTGGACTAGTGATGATTTATGCTGTACTTTAACTGTTTTTTCAATATTCCTTCCTGGTGAAAAAACGAGTAAAATAGGGGGAGGTGTGAGGGCATCTAAAAAGGTGTACTTATTTTATAGGTGCACAACCAGTACAAACCACCAGTGCCGACAGGGCCAGCGGCGATGCTAATGCTGCCATCCAGGAGGGGGCAGGAGATGCGGCACCTGCAGGAGCACCAGTGGGGGAGGAAACAGCAGCGGTGGGCGGTGGAAAGTTATATTCATTACTTATTAGCATTACTAGCTGGAAGGGGAACATTTAACTCAATGTACCGTGAGACCTATTAAGTAAGTATGAACTTGAAGTTGTACTGGACAATATACAACGGTTGAAGATGTCACCCTTTACTTAGCATTATCAATGCATTAGCAATAACATTACCAGCGTGAGTTGACTAAACAAAGGCCTCTACTATCAGACTCCAACTCAGCTGTGAAAGCTATGGAGAAGACTAAAAGTCAGATCAGATGACCTTGATGGATGTGTTAAACAAAAAGGGAAAGAAGTGAACTAGGGTGGAAGGAGGAAGGACGAAAGACGAAAGAGATGTTATAAGACTAGCATAGAAGGATACTTTGGAAGCAGCATGCAGGTGGCTGATAGGAATCAGATGCATGGGCTGTTGAAGGATGGGTGGAAGGTGAAAGAAGATGTCTGCCCGGGTGGGCAACACAATGTGGGTGGATAGTCATAGTCATAGTCATAATTTCTTGTATAGCGCACATTTCACAATAGTCTCAAGGCGCAAGAATCATCAGCGGTGTTTGTGTCCAACCCAGAGCCAAGGAAGGAAGGAGTGGACTCATGGGTGGTTGTTGGTGAAAGTGAAACCAGCTAAGGTTTGTTAAGCGATACCTAATAAAGAATGATAGATATTTACTTTAAATGGATGGATGCCCCCTGGATTAATTGTCTTCATCATAGGTGGAGACTGCCACTGGAAGCAGAGTCTTACTTTGAAGATAAAATAAAAGAAATTGCGCCAGAGTAGCAAAGCAGAGGGTCATCATATATTATTTAATAGTAGAATTTCATTTCAGAATACAGTTGATGACTCAGTATTTTGCAAGCATATCATATATATTATCAAGCGCCTTCCTCTGAATCCAAGGACCACTTCCTATCTATGTTATATTTATTCAATTTTTATATGTTTACTTACCAGTAATTGTCTACAATCCATAGTTTGCTCCACCCCGCCATGCCCCTCTCCACGTCACCACCCGCCAGCGCTCCCACCTCTGACCGCTACTGACTGATATGTCGTTCCATATAAGTAATGATGATTGGATCATAAGTATATTAATTCTGCCTTTTTGTAGTTGCCAGACGCCAGGGCACAGTGAAAGTGAAATTGAGCAATTGCCCTTCATGTAACCATTGTCACCTGTAATCAAAAAATATACGAGCTTCCCCACCTGCAGCTTAGTTAAAAAAGTAACAGATGCCTGCGTATCCTGTATGTTGCTGTTGAATGCAAGCTTAGCCGACTTGCCGGCTACAGCCTACAATAAGGTTATCTAATTTATGTAAACTAGAGATACAAAAAAGACTGGTGTTCGTCTGTGTACTGGAGTCCATCCATAGTACTACTAGGGCAAGTATAATGCTGGAAAAAACTCCAACAAATGTTAGAGACGGGGAAGCAGAAGGATAGATACTTAAAGTTACCACAAATGTAATGTTCTATGCTTGCTAGTGCTACTGTGCCACTATGTGTTGAATTAATTTTGTGTTACTGTTTTGCAAAGAGTTTCGGTTACAATTCTGTTTCTATCTTTATAGATACTCCTTCCCAAAAACCATCATGGAAGGAGTTGGCAGCCAGGGCCCGGCAACGGAAACTGCAGGCTATCGTGGAGGAATACCGCCGGCTGGTGGCTCAGCCCAAGAAGTAGGAGGAGGAGGCGGCTGCAGCAGCTGCTGCCTCTTCCAATCCCCCGGGCCCCAGCCAGGCCCCGCCTGCAGGAGTACGGCACCGCGGTCAGGCAGCCACATGGATGCAAATGTAGGTGCTGTGCATTTTGGCAACAACTTCTCCTCCAGATGTCAAAGCTGGAGGACCAATTAGAGGAGCATGTCAAAATCCTGGTGGACAAACACCTTAAAGCCTGCCGATTATGAATGGACCCTGTTGATTTGCCCCTTTTTTAATACTATTGTTGGTGGGTGGGAATTGGGTTTTGGGGTATCTCTTGGACATTTGTTGGTCTTGGACATTGGTTGGGGTTAGGGAGAGTGGTGGGTGAGGTGTGAGATAGGCATTTTTTTTAATGAAAATAAATGGTATTTATTCAAACTTACACATATGATGTTAATGTTTTGTGGTGGGGTTACTGTTTCACAAATTAATGTACGTTACAAGGTTTACTTGCAGATGCAGGGAAGCAGCCAGTGTTTGATTTAAATAATTGGCCAATTTTGTAACATGCAAACAGATAGATGCGGTACCCCTCACTGAATTATATTTGTCCTATTAGTACTACCAGTCGCTCCTCATACTCCAATATACCTCCAAGCAAACTTATCTTACCTGTGATTGATGATGATTAAGTTTGGCACAGCAATGCCTGCATGGTTTCCCAAGTTAATGGAGAAGATGCTGTGGTTATGGTGGTAGTAGTAGAAGCTGGAACTAGCATTTGCAAACAAAAACAAAGAGACAATCATTTGCCTGGGAGAGACTGTGGGAGTAGTAGAAAAGTACAGTACATAAGAAGACTGACAAACAAACAATATTGGAACTGCTAAACTAAAAGAAAAAGATGGTGTTGGGGACAGCCTAGTACAAGAAGATAAGAAGTTAAACTGTAGTTGTGTTAAAGGAGTCACTTAAACACAATCCTAATTCGTAAACTTTAATGCTGTAAAATGAAATCCAAACTTTGACTGCAATTAATAAGATATATTCGGTGGGTCCCTTTGGAAAATTAATTGGCTTGCACATACACAGAGCATGGGTGGGCAAGCAAGCAGAAGAAGATCCTCGCCCTGCCTCATTGATATTTAATTAGTGTTGCTTTCACCACCTCTACCCCAGCGCGTTTGATCATTTGTTGGTGTAGATTTAATGTAGTCACATCAAACCTCAATATAAAACCACACAGCCCGGGGTAAGAGGGTTAGGGTTTGATGAATAGATGGAAATGGGGGTTTTGGGAAAGGTTTGACAAAGCAAAACAGTATGCATGGAGACAACAAAAGCAAAACAATGAAGATGATGATTGATGATCCACTACCCAATAAATCTATAAACTAAAGATAGAAAAAGTAAATGCATGCATGATGAAGATACCTTGATGGTTAATAATGAGTAGTACTTAAGTACTACACAATTCGACAGTATTAGGAAGTATTTAATATATATGACATTTGCCTTGGCTGTATGCCCTCAGAGAAACACTAATTACCAGCTTTACCGAACTGAAAGCTAGCAAAGAAAATTAAAAAGTAGTTTTAGGGAGCAATTACCAAACAAAGTCACACAGTCAGTCATAAAATGTATGAAAAGAAAAAAGGAATCAAATTATTAAAAATGCGAAAATGATACTAAAGTTACTGTATTATCCAGGTCCAAATGTGTAGTTGTATCTCGTCATTTATCTTGGTCCTCCCTTCCATGGACAGTCTGAACAACATTCTTGGGTGCCACTGGCTGGCTGATGAGGATTGGTAAGGTAAGTGTGAGTTGCTGCTCCAAGTATAATAGCACTCGGTTAAAAGGCCGGCCTGTAAGTTATGATGGAAAAACAAAAGGGGTATTAAAAAATCAATGAACAAAACAATTAAAATCAATTACGGTGTAGTGCAAAAAGACAAGACTTGTGAGCGAAACGACTTTCATAATGAGGTGGCTTGGATACATTGTATCTACTCTACAAGTTACACAGCATTAATCTAGAAGAACAACAAGATCGGAGCGAGCACAGAACAGGCCAGCGGCACCGGGCCGCCTGTGAGTCCGTGACCCAAACTGCATTTACCTTAATTTATGACAGAGCCAGACAAAAGGCATATACATACAGCAACCTAGTATTTTCCAAATCAAGTGACCAAATCAATGCGCCACTGTCAGTCATCATACCACTATTCGACTCCACCACTGCACAGACATGTAGCCTAGGTCTGCCATGGTTCTTGTTGATTGGTTGTGTTTACCTTTTATTCCACTACCTGAAGCGTATTCCATCAAGCATCTCAGATCCAACTGACTGACTGCATGCAAAGATAGTATGGTCATCATCATCATCATCAGGTGGGATACGTGTACGTGTTGTCCAACAGACCAACAGCAACTCAGTCTGTGAGTGACTCCGATCAAGTAAGTCCAGACTGCACCTTCAGCAGTAGGAGTACAATTGGCTAATATTATTACATAACATGGAAACATTGACTATTACTTGAGTCACAAGTACTTTGTTATTATTTAAACTACTAGTATAGTTCTACTTCGTGCACATTTGCATAGAGTCAGCAAGCATCCAATGCAATGCATGGCATCATTCATTTCATATACCTGTATTGCTCTTCTCTTTGGCTGTCAGATCAGAGATGCTGAGCCTTCTGAAAGTGATGATGAGTTTGCTTTAGTTTTGGATGCCTGCTCAAGTTCTGACAGTGAAGAGTTGTGTATGCCTGCAGACAGAGGTGGTAGCCTTAAGACAGTGATGAGTTTTGGATTGGAAACAAAACAGAAGATGGCTATAGTCACGTACGTTGCACTTGTTATGGAGGGACTGTTAGAGGCTACAGTATTGTACTATTCTCCATCTCCATCCAATGCCTGGCAGATGGAAATGTATTTAGGGCGAGTCAGGAAGATGGAGCAGGACTCTGAGGAGTGGAGTGGACAGTTAACCTAAGCAGTGCCACGGGCCGATCTAATCGGCCCTGTGTTAAAAGCGAAAGTGCTCAGGCCGATCAGATCGGCCCAGGAGCTAACCCTCATTTGCGTGTAGTTTCTTTCCTGTTATACCTCTTGGAAATGAATTCTGGCCTCTAACACCAATCTGGAACACCTCCCTCTTTATTTACATAGCTGTAGTTGGCAAAATTCCTACCCATTCGCAAAGATTTCCTCACTTAAACGTAACGGAGAAATCTTGTTCTTCAGATGTAAATCAGCGTCTGCTGAAAGCTGCACTGGCCCTTGTTTACCAGTAGAGGGCGCAGACGGCTGAGAGACATTGCTGTAATCTGCCGAAAGCCCCAGAGATAGTGCAGCAAGTGAGCGCGCTCGAGGTGTCCAAGCTGCTGGCCTTGATATGAAAACAACAAGAAACCAGTGCAGGTATGGCTCACCAAATTTCGCTAATGAATTAGGTACTGTGGTGAGTTTCTTTTTTATCAATCACTTGAATTGTGTAAAATGTTGAAGTGCCTCGATCCGATCTAGTCAGCCCCAGACTCCAGTTTACACTTTCCGCATTATAATATTCCTTGGTACAGTACACAATTATAGAGCTGTAGAAAAAAAGGAAAGGAGTTTTAAATCAACTTAATCTGTGTTCGAGAAAGTTTGAGAGACGATACTCGGCCGAATGCAAAAAAAAATAAAACTACTAGTGATGTGTTTGTGTGTTCATTTTTTATAAATGTAAAAAAAGTTTCCTTATTTTGCAATATCTGCACGTTGTTTTCAAATGTCCAGCGTTATGCTACAGTACTTTTCAAAAGCTATGAAGGTTATAACTGGGCCTGTAATGGGCATTCGCACAATCGAGGAAGCAATGAAGGAGGCTGGTTGGCTTTTAGCACGTGTTTTACTGAAGGACGGCGCTGCTGTGAATGATCCGTGACTAGTGTATATTTCTCATACCCTCAGGATAGATAATTGCTGTCAGTTTCTCTTTAAAAAAAAACTTGACTGGCAGAAGCACTTTGTAAAGGAACTTCAGGCATGGGTGGAGAGGTTGGGTGGGGAAAACAGCATGATCTGCTTTTTTAAACTTATTGTTTTATATAGCGCGAACTGTACCTGAATGGACTGGTGCGCTTTACTTGAGCACCAGTTACATTACCGTTGCACACATTTATTTTTTGGTAGGCACTGGGAAATTGTGATTAGTCCAGGAGCTGACGCCCAGACTCGAATCTCAGCTTCAAAGTCGGTAAAAAAGCAAGCAAAATGCAAGAAATGAAATTGCTGGTATGGCAACAAAAACACGTTGATGTAGTTTTTATTTCTTGTACTTCGCACTTCACTTACCTCTCTGCTGACTTTGAAGCTCTAACCCCAGCATTATTCATGATATTATGTTGAAAGTAAAGACTTTCAAATTGTACTTCACAAACCAAAATATGTAAAATGGGGCACTTGAAAATATCAGTGAACACAATTTCTGTATATTCTTCAGCTCACCTGGTCGGGTGGGGTGAGTCTTTTCTCTACGTTTTAAGGCATGGGCAATGTGGGCTCTGGCCCTGGCCCCCAACCTTTCAGGAGCCCCCCGTGATAGACCCAGCTCTGTTCTGTAGAGTCTTGCCCCAAAGACCTTGAATAGTATTGGTTTTAAATACTGTTTTCTTTCCAATTATTTTTAGTGTGTGTAATTTGTGAGAAAGATTACTGAAATTTGGAAAAAAGTGTGTAATTTTCAAGCAACATCCATCAAAAAAGTTTCTTTTAGATCAAAGCAGGACCTCCTATATGAGAATGCGAGGTTGTCACAGAGATTATTTGCAGTAATATTAGTGAGCTGCTGCTCTTACAATTTTGAAAACTCGTCACTATTCAGCCATATCAAATGTAAACACATTTAAAATGTGCACCATTGTGCCTGTGCACTGCCAGTGGCCAGGCCAGAGAGGTCATAAAAAGGGCTGAAATTGGGTCTTAAATTCAAACTTGTTCGTATCAGAGGCCCCCAAAATATGATTGGCTCAGGGCCCCAATAACCTTAAAATGTCCCTGACCTAATTTTCTCAAAGAACAGCTAAACAACATTTCGTAGCATTTTCCTTCAAAAACATTGCAGGTGTATTTGTAACATGCAATTTTATCAATATGTGTGTTTGCTGGGCTGGCCATTTCAGCCCATAATCTGAAAATCTGCATCAGCTAAGTGTTTTACAACCAGAAGCATGTGTCTGAGTAAAAAAAAGCTGCTTTCATGCAATTAACAATTATACAAGAAATGTGCTGGGAGAGGCTGGCACTGATGGGAAACAATATATGGTTGCACGTTTGTATGTGTGACTATGGCTGCAAATGTGATTTTGGAACAAGTTGGCAGCTTGCAGTCAGACGACAACTCCGAGCACCGGCTGGGGGTGGGAACACATACACTCTTTAGCTTTGCACAGCTATTGTCTAATGACGTCTAACCTGCAAGTGTTGTAAGTCCCAGAGACAGTGCAAATGCAGCATGTGGTCTCAGCAGATCATGACTTTTGCTCACTTCCCACACATACCCTGCGGCGTACTATTAGCCATTTATTGTGGTGTGGAAAGTTTCTCAAGCCACTGCATTAGGCATGGGCGAGTGAGCCGTTACCTTGTGCGCAGTGCCAGGCATTGCCAAGGGATGTCAAACACCAAAGATAAGGTGAGCGGAACATCAGAGAGGATGGGTCTGAAGTGGAGCAGTGACATTGCACCTGATGGTAGCTGTAAAGATAGGCACCCTGTTCTATGTTCTGAGAGAGTGCCAGTGGCATGAGTGTAAGTGGAGAGGGCATCCCAACGCAGTTGGATTAATGGTCAGGGGGATCAGAACCTTGGCTGGACACATGATGCTTCCTTGACTGTGATAAAGCATGAGTAAGTCAAGTCAAGTCAAGTCAGAATTTGTATAGCGCACTACATACCCAGAGGGTCTCAAGGCGCTTGGGGAGGGGGGGGGTTTACTTATCAAATATCCAGGTTTTAAGCTGTTTTCTGAAGGCTGGGTGGTTTTGGGTAAGGCGGGGGTGAGTGGGAAGGGAATTCCAGGTTTTGGCCGCTAAGTAGGAGAAGGATCTACCCCCCATGGTGGCTTTGTGGATGCGCGGAACAGCGGCGAGGGCTTGGTTGGACGAACGCAGTTGGCGGGTGGGAGTGTAGAAGGAAAGGCGCGTGTTGAGGCAGTCAGGTCCAAGTTCGTAGAGGGCTTTGTGTGCGTGGGTGAGGAGACGGAACGTTATCCTTTTGTTGACGGGGAGCCAGTGAAGGTTTTTCAGGTGACCGGAAATGTGGTCTGTGCGGGGGATGTCTAGTATGAGTCTGGCTGAGGCGTTTTGAATGCGTTGGAGTTTTTTCAGCAGTATTGCGGTGGTGCCGGCGTAAAGGGTGTTTCCGTAGTCCAGACGGCTTGTAATCAGTGCGTGGGTAACCGTTTTTCTTGTTTCGGTGGGGATCCAGCAAAATGTTTTTTTGAGCATGCGTAGGATGTTGAAGCCGGATGATGAGACGGCGTTGACTTGTCTGGTCATCGAAAGAGAGGAGTCCAGGATGATGCCCAGGTTCCGTGCATGGTCCGTCGGTATGGGAGCTTTTCCTAGGGCCGTTGGCCACCAGGAGTCGTCCCAGGCGGAGGGGGATGCACCTAAGATGAGGACTTCCGTTTTGTCCGAATTCAGTTTCAGACGGCTGTGCTTCATCCACTCGGCTACTTCTTTCATCCCTTCATGTAGGTTGGTTTCGGCGGTGATTGGGTCTTTGGTGAGTGAGAGGATCAGCTGAGTGTCATCAGCGTAGGAGATGATGTTGAGGTTGTGCTGACGTGCGATGGTTGCGAGGGGGCTCATGTAGACATTGAAGAGGGTAGAGCTGAGAGAAGATCCTTGTGGAACGCCGCAGATGACTTCGGTGGCCTCTGACTTAAAAGGGGGAAGGCGGACTCTCTGAGTTCTTCCAGCGAGGAACGAGATGATCCAGTCCAGTGCTTTTCCTTGGATTCCGATGTTGCTGAGGCGTTGTATTAGGGTACTATGGCAGACTGTGTCGAAGGCTGCGGAGAGGTCCAGGAGGATGAGGGCGACTGTGTCTCCGTTGTCCAGTAGTGTTCGAATGTCATCTGTTGCTGCGATGAGGGCGGTCTCGGTGCTGTGTTTGGCTCGGAAGCCAGACTGTGAGGAGTCAAGAGATTTGTTGGTTTCGAGGAAGGCGGCGAGCTGATTGTTGACGGCTTTCTCAATGACTTTGACCGGGAATGGGAGGAGCGAGATGGGGCGGTAATTTTTGAGTTCGGTGGGGTCAGCTGTGGGTTTCTTCAGAAGGGCGCTGAGTTCGGCGTGTTTCCATTTTTCTGGGAATGTGCCGGAGTTGAGGGAGCAGTTGATGACGTCTCGGAGATGAGGTGCGATAATGGAGTCTGCTTTGTTGAAGATGTGATGGGGGCATGGGTCTGTGGGGGATCCAGAGTGGATGGAGTTCATTAGGCGAATGGTGTCTTCTATGGTGATTGGGTTCCAGTTGAGAAGGTTATTCGGAGGAGGTATAGGTTCGGAGGTGAGAGGGGTTGACTGGTTTACGGGTTGGTTGTCAAAACTTTTATGAATGTCGGCGATTTTGTCATACTATGGAAAAATTGATAATTGTATTGAGGGAGTGATGTGTTTTGGGAAAAAGCTCACATCAGGTGCTTGAAGCATTCTAATATTCCCCTAACTCGCACAGACACTAGGCTTTTGGCTGTCTGGAAGGAAGGTGTATACATGATCTCTTGATGGTGAACAGTTGGAAACTTGCAGTTCTTGTGGTACTAGGTAAAGAATGATGAAAACAAGAGACTGCTGTTGAAGGGAACACCTAAGTTGCTGAGGGAGAGGGCAGATCCCAGGATGTCAGTAAGAGGTTGATGGGAATTAAGTGGGTTACAGAGACTATTGGGGCCATGACACAGATGGTTTAATTCTCAAATGACTTAAGCATTAAGAAATGGAGCAACAGCTAGAGGTGTAGCCAGAGATTTTTGATTGGGGAGGGAGTGTACTTAGCAAAGGAGAAAAAGATTGGTGTGTTAGTATGAAGATGGTATATGATTCCATGTTGCCATGAGTGGTGGTGCAAAGAGAGATGAATAGATGTCTCGGGATGGATCCAAGGGGCAGTGGGTGTGACTGTGAGACTGACGAGCATCAAAACATGGAGAGTAAAAGGGCGGCGATATAAAGGCTGAATAAGGGAAATGCCTTTCCCAAGATGCTTTGAAAGTTGACAATCACAGAGAAGGTTCACGGATCCAGTACTGAATGCTAGCACTAGGTCGAGCATGTTAAGGGTAAAGGAAAGGCAGTGGTGTGTCTGTGTGTAGAGGTGAAAATGTTTGAAGAGTGCAACAAAGCAGTAACTGATTAAGAAGACCACCTCATCTGATTCCGGAAGGTAACCTGCAGCTCATAGCCAGTCCTCCATCTTTGTCCATACAAGACTCCAAGCAAGGTCTAACCATTCTCGGGACATCCATAAAGCCCTGGAATTTTCTATGAGTAATAAAGGGGTAGGCCCTTAGAACTCGTGGTGGTGCAAAGAGAGATGAATAGATGTCTCGGGATGGATCCAAGGGGCAGTGGGTGTGACTGTGAGACTGACGAGCATCAAAACATGGAGAGTAAAAGGGCGGCGATATAAAGGCTGAATAAGGGAAATGCCTTTCCCAAGATGCTTTGAAAGTTGACAATCACAGAGAAGGTTCACGGATCCAGTACTGAATGCTAGCATTAGGTCGAGCATGTTAAGGGTAAAGGAAAGGCAGTGGTGTGTCTGTGTGTAGAGGTGAAAATGTTTGAAGAGTGCAACAAAGCAGTAACTGATTAAGAAGACTACCTCATCTGATTCCGGAAGGTAACCTGCAGCTCATAGCCAGTCCTCCATCTTTGTCCATACAAGACTCCAAGCAAGGTCTAACCATTCTCGGGACATCCATAAAGCCCTGGAATTTTCTATGAGTAATAAAGGGGTAGGCCCTTAGAACTCGAGGACCTGGGTCCATAGAACAGTACAAAGAAGAGAAGGTCCGAGTTACAATGTGACTAATATGCTGAATCAATTCTGTATCGTATCATACAGACATGCACCACAAATACATTTGCCACAATTTAAGAGGAATCATTAAAGAAAAAATAGTATTCAAGATGAAAATTGCATTTATTTATGCAATATTGGTATTTGCGTACGTTGTTCAAACAGTTGTATATCAAATATTCAAAAACAATACTTCAATGTAATTACAAAATCATTACATTCGGAGTGCTCCCAGTGAGAAGGGGAAGGGAAGTGCAAAAGTTGTGGGGGACCGGGTAAAGGCTGTGTGACTTTTTAAGGACATCACGTTAAAATCAAAGCACACCTTTACACCAGCTGCTTGAGTCCGAGGTTGGCAAGGTTGTCAAGCAGGGTGGTGGTGTTGCGGTCGTTGTTGTTCTCCAGGTGGAAGTTGATGTCCCCGAGGAGGATGTAGTCAGCGGAGGGGAGGGCGTGCGGGCTGATGAAGTCGGCGATGTCTTCGCTCAATTGTGTGCGTGGTCCCGGGGGTCGGTAGATGAGGGTGCCTCTGAGGGTGGTTTTGGGGTCCGTGTGGATCTGGAAGTGCAGGTATTCGGCGGTTGTCAGGGTGTCGTCGGTGTTGGTCGTGATGCGGATGGTGTCCCTGTAGATGATGGCGATGCCTCCTCCAGTCTGGATGTCGCGGTCTCTTTGGGTGATCTTGTAGCCCTCTGGGATGGCGATGGCGATGTCGGGCGCTGAGGAGTCGTTCATCCAGGTTTCCGTGAGGAAGGCGACGTCAGGAGCTGTGGTGTCGAGGAGGTTCCAGAGTTATGGCGTGTCTGTGGACGGAGCGGGTGTTGAGCAGGATGCACTTTAGGTGGTTGCTGCTGGTGTTCGGCTTGGCGGGTGCTGGTGCGGGGCAGGTCCGGATGCAGGTGAACTTGCAGGCGTGGCAGCTGAAGGGTCCGTGGGTTCGTCTCGGGGTGGCTCGGTAGCATCCCGGGATTCGGCCGGTGTTGAGTGCGTTGAGGGTGGCGGCGTCGTACGTCCGGTGGGTGGGCTGGGGTCTGCGGGGGCCAGGGGTCGCGTCCTGAACGGCGGGAAAAACCTGGGGGCTCGGCTGGCGGCCCTGCGGCGGCTAGGGCGCTGGGGCGGCCCTGCGGCGGCTGGGGCGTGGGATCGGCTTCAGGCGGCAGGCAGCAGGCAGCAGGAAAGGAGGAGCAGGCGGGGGGCGTGGGGGCGACCAGGCCGTGGTGGGCGCAGTGGTCGATGAACAAAAAGGTTCCAAAGTTACAACACACATATGTTAAATCAATATATTTCTTTGTATCCTATGGTGTGTTCAGATGGCGTAGTCTACGTTTCGACCCCCATGTACGCTAGAAGGGTTATTATTGCCTCATGTTGGGGTCTTCATCAGGACAGTGATGTGGGGAGCATCAATAGACGGTCGTCATCTGTACCATCTGAGAGTGGGCCTGGGCGAGCTCCTGTGTATTTTGGACACTGTTCCTTATTGACGAATGGACATCCTTGTCGTATCAGGGTTCACTCCTGGTATACAAAAAACTCAGCGCGCCGTTCTCATTGTGGTGAGGCTGTGGCCGTCAATGCTCCTAGCTGCCTTGATGAATCTGTCATGTTTACTCTTTTCATGGATATGGATCACTTTCTCTAATTTTGGGGAGTCAAGATTATGGCAATATAGTGTGCTTCACTCTCCTGTTTGACAGCAAACGTTGAGTTGCAGCTTGATCTGTTCTCTCCAGACTGGTCTACCAGGTTTGTTCCTGCCAATCTCTGCCTTTTCAAGCTGTATTGTGTTGATGCCACTTGGCATCTATTCAGGGTGTCTGATTGCAGGAGGATAGTCAGGAATCCTATGGGTGGTATCGAATGTGACTGCCCGAAATGTCATTTCATGATTTCCAATTTTGAATGTCTTTAGCCCATCCCCAATACTCTGCACCAAATGAAATTCAGCTTCCAGCATTTGCCTATGCATCTGGATAGATATAAGGAGAAAAGTGATTGCCCTGGGAGTGTGGCAATCTACAGGTGGCATTCAGTGAGGCTTCCTTCTGGAGGCACCGGTGCAGAGCCTTGAACCTTAGAACCTTATTGTTCTCAACGTGAATGTATCTAGTAGGGTGAAGTTGCATATCAGAAGATTTTCATGGATTTTGTCTTCTGCATTGATTTGGCACAAAGTTTAATTTTGCGGTTATTGTGCGCCTGTCAGTTGTGTGGTTCATCTTGTGTGGTTTATTGAAATATTGAGCGGTACATCAGTGCAATAAAAAGTCAGCGAGTCGTACATTACAGCATAGTCTACAGAGATTAGCACCTTCCCGCATCAAACTATCCAAAACCCCAACTACCCCCCTCCCACGAGTGTCTATGATGTTGGCGAACTTTCTAGCATCGCAATCCATACTTTAATAGGAACAAACAGTAATCACGTCGTGTAGTGCAGAGAATCAACAATAGTGCGCTATACAAAAGGCAGGTAATCCAGGCCAATGAAGCACAGAAACCTCACACATTTCCTCTTCAGCCCCTCTTCAGCCCCTCTGTACGTCCCCACCAACACATCCGGATAAATCAACACACCAAATCAACATCAATTTTCTCCCTTGCCATCAATATCACGCCAGATTTTAACTAGCCAGTCCCATCTATGCGGCCCATGTGTCCCTCACGGCCCAGGCTCGTTACCAGCATCCAAGCCTTCAGTTTCTGCCTCTCCCTCGTGGTCCGCCTCTTGCACAAGAAAGTAGGAGGTGAGTGGGCCCCAAATATCTTTTGGGTGTGATTCAGTGGGCAATAGTTCTGCATAATAGCTCAGATTTTCTTGCCAAGTAGACACTGTGTGTATCCAACATTTGAATTTAGGCGCACGTCCTCTCCCCCATCGACAAGCTACATGTCGTTTAGCCAAAAGGAGCCTCATAGCAAGGAATTTTCTATGGGCCGTGTTGTTGTCGTGAGACAGGCCTAATAGCTCTACTAGTATGCATGGTGTCAGCTGTACCCCAACGTGCCCGAGAGGCAATCAAACACCTGTGTCCAATATTCCGCAACTAGGGGGCAACTCCTGTCATGAAGCGTACTAGCAACACATCCTTGCATTGTGTACTTGTTTAAGGTTCCAGAGAGACCCCTTATATGTGGAGTGTCTCAAGACTTTCTTTGTCCAGAAAAAACCCACCCCTGTCCCGTGCAACCAGCACTCCAGTTAGGCATGTAATGATATGTGTTATGTTTAGCTTATGCTTTATACTTGTAAATTTGCCTCACTTGATGTGAACCACATTTAACATGTAAGTCACGTTGCAGAATTAGTAATGTTGGTCAAAATGAGCATTGTAGGACAAATGCGGCAAAATCGGAACACAGACAAAAAGTGACACTTTTAAAATTGCATGCGCGTCTATCAGGGAAAGCCCTCAAGCTGTGTGAAATCAACACAACGTAAGGGCAACGGTGACGCAGACGTCTTCTGGAAACATCCTGGGGTGTGGCAGGGCTATAAAAGCCACACCCAGGAATCCAGAAGGTGCTTAGTCTTCAGCATCCAGCCTCGGGAAAGCATCGCGTCAGAAGTTTTCCACTCGAGCAAGATTCCAGGCCTGCATCTCCGGTCTTCGGTGACTTATCTGCAAACCTGCCCAGCTTGTCTACTAAAAAGCTAAGTACTGATTAATGTTTTCCAAGGAAAAGACAGGCGCCCAACGCTAGCGAAGATTACTTCTTGGACTTATACTTACAGAAAGAAAAAAAAAACGAACTTGGATAATTTTGGGACTTGTTTCTTTAGGCAAAATGCGGACATTGTTTAAGTGCTAAAAGAAAGGTCATGTTGTTTAAATATGTTTTCGTGAAGAAATCTTAGACATGTTGTTTTAGGAATTGTATTTTAGGAAATCTTTTTAAGAGAGAAGTCGAGTGAAACAACTACAGGGGAATTTGATGTGAGTATAATTTTGGTGTGAGTTGATTTCTGTGTAAAACCACACATAAGGAGAGTGCAAATTATTTCTTCTGTTAATTACAGACCTATTTACAAGCAAGGTATAAGTTCAAGGGCGGACAGTTCAACTACCTTTGGACATCTCTACAAAAGACATCACCCCAAGACGACTTCCAGGACGCGAAGCCAAGTTTAGTAGTTTGCAGGTAGGAATTTATAATTTGATGCCAAAACTAAATAAAAGACAAAGTTAAGAAAGGTTAAAAGGAATAAGGTTTAAGGATTCTCTTGTTGCTTCGCAGGTCGACTACAAGAACCAAATAGCGTCAGATTCCGGCCTCTCTCCCTAATTTCTACCCATCACCCTAGTGTACTGAAAGAGACCACAGGTTGTAAGGTAGGGTTCTGGGAGTTTGGTCCATAGCGTCTCTGCAAAATCTATCAAAGCACCTTACAGGTAAGAGATCAAGAGGTCACAGGTAAGAGTGCTTTGATCAATCTGACAGAAGACTAAGCCCACGGAAAAAGTTTTGCCTAGACGCCATGGACGAAACTTCGTAAGTGACTCTGCAGGAGATAGCTGCAGTTTTGTTGGAAATTAGATCAGAAAACGCAGATTTAAGAAGAGATGTAACAGCAATTCAGGGTAGATTACAAGCTCCTAGCCCCTCAACTTGGACTTTCTCTTCTGACAAAAAATCCTATTTAAAACCTCCAGTTTTTCAACCTACCATGCATACTTTGTATGGAGGGAACACTACGTCAGACCCATCCTCTGGCACTCAGATTCAGGTAGTAACACCAATCTCTGTACCTTTAGCACCTCCAGAGAGATTCTATGGAGATTGTAACAAATTCACAATATTTTTGAACCAATGTCAATTGCATTTTGTGGCGAAACCCACGGCCTTTCCTGATGATTCTTCCAAAGTGGCTTTCATTTTGTCTTACTTAGGAGGTGATGCTGCTTTATGGTCAGTACCATATGTGGAGAGAAACGATCCACTTTTAAGTGATTACAGACGGTTTAAAAGAGCCATGAAAAAATTGTTCGCTAAACATGTATTTGTTCAAACAGCTGATCATGAATTACTTAATTTGAAACAGGGCTCTTCAGATCTTTTACATTACATTTCAACCTTTAATAGACTCGTCATAGAAGCAGAATGGCCTGAAGAAAAAATAATTTCTTTTGTTTTATCGTGGTTTGCGTGATGACTTAAAGGACATGATTACACAAATTCTAGATCCACCTACTGATTGTGAGGACTTTATTGATCTAGTAGTAAAACTCAATCATAGAATTTCTGAGAGAAAAGGGGAAAAAGGCAAGTCAGAATTCAAGATGATGGTCTTTAAGGACAGAGGAACCTCGAAAACCGAATCTTCCACAGCTAGATTAGATCCAGTAGAACCTATGCAAATAGGGACACTGAGAGGGCCTCTTTCTAAAGATGAGAGGGAGAAACGTAGGAAATTAAACCAGTGCATGTACTGTGGGAAATCAGGACATTTTATTAAGGACTGCCCAACCCGACCTGTAAGACCAAAAGTAAAATCTTCCGAGATATCAGCCATGCAACAGTCGGAAAACTAGAAAACTCGGTAGACAATGAGGTCAATCTATCGAGTGCACATACCAGTTTGGCCTCTTTAACTCCAACTGCCACTCATTGTCACCTTAGTATGAGAGTCCTTCTTCAATCATTGGAAGATAAAAATCGATCATGGTCTATAGATGCTTTAATTGATTCTGGAGCAACTGGCAATTTTATCGATACTCAACTATTCAATAAGTTAGGATTACAAAAGGTTGTAAAAAGTTCTCCAGAAATCGTTAGAGCAGTAGATGGAAAAGAACTCACGTCTGGACCAATTCAACATCATTCTGAGAAATTAACCATGACTTGTGCTCAGAAACATATAGAGGAAATAACTTTTGATATAATTGATGCTCCTCAATTTGGTTTAATTTTGGGCATTCCTTGGTTAGTACGTCACAACCCATATATTGATTGGACTAACAGGAGCATATTATTTAAATCAGACTTCTGTCATGCCAAATGTTTTCAACAGTACCCAGGTTCTGAACTATTAATACAAGGTTACGATTTTCCCAAGAATTCAAAAAGTGTTTTGATGGTTGCTGGGGTTCCTGAAGAATATCAAGATCTTGTAGAAGTCTTTGACAAAAAAAAGGCGAACACCTTACCCCCTCATAGAGACTTTGACTGTCAGATAGATTTAGTTCCTGGGGCAACATTACCTTGTAGTCGCATTTATGCCCTAACTGAAAAAGAAAATGAGCATTTACGCAACTATCTTGATGAATATCTGGAAAACGGATTTATAAGACACTCCAAATCTCCGGTCTCTTCTCCTCTCTTTTTTATTCCAAAAAAGGGAGGAGAATTGCGCACGTGCATAGACTATAGAGCTATTAACAACGTGACAGTTAAGAACAGATATCCATTACCTTTAATACCCACACTTCTGGATCAAATTAAAGATGCCACTATTTATACAAAATTGGATTTGCGTGGAGCATATCATTTGGTGCGAGTCCGAGAGGGAGACGAATGGAAGACAGCATTTCGTACGAAATTTGGATTGTATGAATACCAAGTGATGCCTTTCGGACTCTGCAATGCTCCAGCCGCATTCCAGTTCTTTATAAATGAAGTGTTACGAGATTTCCTTGATATCTGTTGTATCGTCTACATTGATGATATACTAATCTATTCAAGAGAGAAGTCTGAGCATGTAAAGCAAGTACGAGCCATTCTACAACAGCTTTTACAAAATTCTTTATTTGTAAAATTAGAAAAAAGTCTATTTCATGTTACCACCGTAGACTTTCTGGGGTACATTCTTAGTCCGGCAGGTATTGAAATGGACCCAAAAAAGGTTCAAGCATTCACAGATTGGCCAAGTCCCACCTCAGTAAAACAAGTCCAAAGTTTTTTGGGCTTTGCAAATTTTTATAGACGATTCATAAACAATTTCTCTCAAAGGGTAACTCCAATCACGAAATTGTTAACAAAAAATGTGAAGTTTGAGTGGTCTTCTGAGACAGAATTGGCTTTTCAGGATTTAAAAGAGCAATGCATATCGGCTCCTATTCTAAAGCACCCTGATCCTTCTCAACCCTTCATAGTGGAAGCGGATGCTTCTCAATTTGCGATAGGAGGCATTTTGTCTCAAAGGAGTAAAAATACCGGACAAATGCACCCAATTGCATACTTTTCCAAAAAACTATCCCCCACTGAACAAAACTATGCCATAGCAGATAGGGAATTATTGGCTATAAAAGCTGTATTCAAAGAATGGCGACACTACTTGCTAGGGGCTCGTTATCCAGTAACTATCTATACTGATCATAGAAATTTGCAGTCTCTCAGATCTGCTAAGGCTTTGTCTCCTCGTCAGTTACGTTGGACTCTGTTCTTTAATGATTATGATTTTATCATCACCTATCGCCCTGGTAAAGAAAATAACAAAGCTGATGCATTATCCAGAATTGGCATAAGTGATGATTTAAATGTCAAAAAAGAAGCTGTTCATCCAATAATTCCAGCAGATCGCTTTCAAATAGGACTAATTGATTCTGAAGTTTTGTTGGATATTGAAAAATTACTAGAAGATCAATCAAAAGAAGAATGGCTTAAGGACTATCCATTATTACAATGGAAAGATAATTTGTTATGTATGAATGACCAGGTGTTTGTCCCTACTGAATCCTTACAAGAAAAGGTGTTACAAATTTATCATGATTCAGTTTTGTCAATTCATCCAGGAGTAACAAAAATGTACCAATTAATTAAAAGACGATTTTGGTGGCCAACTATGCTCAAAAATGTTCAAAAATATGTTGAAACATGTGCAGTTTGCAGTCAAAACAAACCAACCCATCAATCTCCACATGGTTTACTCTTGCCTTTGCCTATACCACCTCAACCTTGGCACACTGTATCCCTTGACTTTATTGTGGAACTGCCCCGCACTAGGTCTGGATTTACCATCATTTTAACTGTAGTGGATCATTTTTCTAGGTATGCACATTTTGTTCCTCTAAAGAAACTTCCTACTGCAGTTGAGCTGGCTCATATTTTTGTAACTCACATAGTTAAGCTACATGGTATACCTTCAGTAGTACTCTCTGACAGGGGGGCTCAATTTGTGTCTCGTTTTTGGCAAAGATTAGGGAAGTCACTAAACATGGAAGTGCGCTTGTCCTCTAGTTATCACCCACAAACTGATGGGTTGACAGAACGCACAAATCAAACTATTGAACAATTCTTGCGATGTTTAATGGCCACTTGTGATCAAGAATGGTCAGATATCTTATGGGCTACAGAATTTGCTTACAACAATTCTGACCATTCCTCAATTGGTTTGTCTCCTTTTTTTTGTGTTCATGGTTTCCATCCAAAGGATTTCTTAGGCCTAGGTAAGAAAGAAACTGATACTCCAGCAGTCACTGACTATGTCAATCAATTGGTTTTGGTCCAAAAGAAAGCTCAACAACATTTGCTTCAAGCAAAAGAGACTCAAAAGAAATTTGCGGACAGACACCGTTCAAAACCACCACTTTATTCAGTGGGTGACAGGGTTTGGCTGTCCACAAAAAATCTAAAATTAAAATGCAACAAGGCCTTTCGTCCCCGATTCATTGGACCTTTTCCTGTTGAGAAAATTTTGAATCCTGTCAGTCTAAAATTGAAATTGCCAACAACATATCGAATCCATCCTGTATTCCATGTCTCTCTACTTAAACCATTCAACCCTGAGACTAGATTGTTAAGTCAACCTCCTGAGATAGAAGTAGATGGTGTACCAGAATATGAGGTTAAAGCGGTACTAGATTCCGAAAGAATAAGAGGCAAGTTGTTCTATCTTGTGGATTGGAAAGGTTATGGCCCTGAAGATCGCTCTTGGGAACCTCTAGCTAATTTAAAAAATTCTCCCCAGTGTTTAAAAACCTTTCACAATAAATACCCGGAAAAACCTAAACCAGTTCCCACGGTATTAGGGGGGATTCTACGGGGAGGGTACTGTCATGAAGCGTACTAGCAACACATCCTTGCATTGTGTACTTGTTTAAGGTTCCAGAGAGACCCCTTATATGTGGAGTGTCTCAAGACTTTCTTTGTCCAGAAAAAACCCACCCCTGTCCCGTGCAACCAGCACTCCAGTTAGGCATGTAATGATATGTGTTATGTTTAGCTTATGCTTTATACTTGTAAATTTGCCTCACTTGATGTGAACCACATTTAACATGTAAGTCACGTTGCAGAATTAGTAATGTTGGTCAAAATGAGCATTGTAGGACAAAAGCGGCAAAATCGGAACACAGGCAAAAAGTGACACTTTTAAAATTGCATGCGCGTCTATCAGGGAAAGCCCTCAAGCTGTGTGAAATCAATACAACGTAAGGGCAACGGTGACGCAGACGTCTTCTGGAAACATCCTGGGGTGTGGCAGGGCTATAAAATCCACACCCAGGAATCCAGAAGGTGCTTAGTCTTCAGCATCCAGCCTCGGGAAAGCATCGCGTCAGAAGTTTTCCACTCGAGCAAGATTCCAGGCCTGCATCTTCGGTCTTCGGTGACTCATCTGCAAACCTGCCCAGCTTGTCTACTAAAAAGCTAAGTACTGATTAATGTTTTCCAAGGAAAAGACAGGCGCCCAATGCTAGCGAAGATTACTTCTTGGACTTATATTTACAGAAAGAAAGAAAAAACGAACTTGGATAATTTTGGGACTTGTTTCTTTAGGCAAAAAGCGGACATTGTTTAAGTGCTAAAAGAAAGGTCATGTTGTTTAAATATGTTTTCGTGAAGAAATCTTAGACATGTTGTTTTAGGAATTGTATTTTAGGAAATCTTTTTAAGAGAGAAGTCGAGTGAAACAACTACAGGGGAATTTGATGTGAGTATAATTTTGGTGTGAGTTGATTTCTGTGTAAAACCACACATAAGGAGAGTGCAAATTATTTCTTCTGTTAATTACAGACCTATTTACAAGCAAGGTATAAGTTCAAGGGCGGACAGTTCAACTACCTTTGGACATCTCTACAAAAGACATCACCCCAAGACGACTTCCAGGACGCGAAGCCAAGTTTAGTAGTTTGCAGGTAGGAATTTATAATTTGATGCCAAAACTAAATAAAAGACAAAGTTAAGAAAGGTTAAAAGGAATAAGGTTTAAGGATTCTCTTGTTGCTTCGCAGGTCGACTACAAGAACCAAATAGCGTCAGATTCCGGCCTCTCTCCCTAATTTCTACCCATCACCCTAGTGTACTGAAAGAGACCACAGGTTGTAAGGTAGGGTTCTGGGAGTTTGGTCCATAGCGTCTCTGCAAAATCTATCAAAGCACCTTACAGGTAAGAGATCAAGAGGTCACAGGTAAGAGTGCTTTGATCAATCTGACAGAAGACTAAGCCCACGGAAAAAGTTTTGCCTAGACGCCATGGACGAAACTTCGTAAGTGACTCTGCAGGAGATAGCTGCAGTTTTGTTGGAAATTAGATCAGAAAACGCAGATTTAAGAAGAGATGTAACAGCAATTCAGGGTAGATTACAAGCTCCTAGCCCCTCAACTTGGACTTTCTCTTCTGACAAAAAATCCTATTTAAAACCTCCAGTTTTTCAACCTACCATGCATACTTTGTATGGAGGGAACACTACGTCAGACCCATCCTCTGGCACTCAGATTCAGGTAGTAACACCAATCTCTGTACCTTTAGCACCTCCAGAGAGATTCTATGGAGATTGTAACAAATTCACAATATTTTTGAACCAATGTCAATTGCATTTTGTGGCGAAACCCACGGCCTTTCCTGATGATTCTTCCAAAGTGGCTTTCATTTTGTCTTACTTAGGAGGTGATGCTGCTTTATGGTCAGTACCATATGTGGAGAGAAACGATCCACTTTTAAGTGATTACAGACGGTTTAAAAGAGCCATGAAAAAATTGTTCGCTAAACATGTATTTGTTCAAACAGCTGATCATGAATTACTTAATTTGAAACAGGGCTCTTCAGATCTTTTACATTACATTTCAACCTTTAATAGACTCGTCATAGAAGCAGAATGGCCTGAAGAAAAAATAATTTCTTTTGTTTTATCGTGGTTTGCGTGATGACTTAAAGGACATGATTACACAAATTCTAGATCCACCTACTGATTGTGAGGACTTTATTGATCTAGTAGTAAAACTCAATCATAGAATTTCTGAGAGAAAAGGGGAAAAAGGCAAGTCAGAATTCAAGATGATGGTCTTTAAGGACAGAGGAACCTCGAAAACCGAATCTTCCACAGCTAGATTAGATCCAGTAGAACCTATGCAAATAGGGACACTGAGAGGGCCTCTTTCTAAAGATGAGAGGGAGAAACGTAGGAAATTAAACCAGTGCATGTACTGTGGGAAATCAGGACATTTTATTAAGGACTGCCCAACCCGACCTGTAAGACCAAAAGTAAAATCTTCCGAGATATCAGCCATGCAACAGTCGGAAAACTAGAAAACTCGGTAGACAATGAGGTCAATCTATCGAGTGCACATACCAGTTTGGCCTCTTTAACTCCAACTGCCACTCATTGTCACCTTAGTATGAGAGTCCTTCTTCAATCATTGGAAGATAAAAATCGATCATGGTCTATAGATGCTTTAATTGATTCTGGAGCAACTGGCAATTTTATCGATACTCAACTATTCAATAAGTTAGGATTACAAAAGGTTGTAAAAAGTTCTCCAGAAATCGTTAGAGCAGTAGATGGAAAAGAACTCACGTCTGGACCAATTCAACATCATTCTGAGAAATTAACCATGACTTGTGCTCAGAAACATATAGAGGAAATAACTTTTGATATAATTGATGCTCCTCAATTTGGTTTAATTTTGGGCATTCCTTGGTTAGTACGTCACAACCCATATATTGATTGGACTAACAGGAGCATATTATTTAAATCAGACTTCTGTCATGCCAAATGTTTTCAACAGTACCCAGGTTCTGAACTATTAATACAAGGTTACGATTTTCCCAAGAATTCAAAAAGTGTTTTGATGGTTGCTGGGGTTCCTGAAGAATATCAAGATCTTGTAGAAGTCTTTGACAAAAAAAAGGCGAACACCTTACCCCCTCATAGAGACTTTGACTGTCAGATAGATTTAGTTCCTGGGGCAACATTACCTTGTAGTCGCATTTATGCCCTAACTGAAAAAGAAAATGAGCATTTACGCAACTATCTTGATGAATATCTGGAAAACGGATTTATAAGACACTCCAAATCTCCGGTCTCTTCTCCTCTCTTTTTTATTCCAAAAAAGGGAGGAGAATTGCGCACGTGCATAGACTATAGAGCTATTAACAACGTGACAGTTAAGAACAGATATCCATTACCTTTAATACCCACACTTCTGGATCAAATTAAAGATGCCACTATTTATACAAAATTGGATTTGCGTGGAGCATATCATTTGGTGCGAGTCCGAGAGGGAGACGAATGGAAGACAGCATTTCGTACGAAATTTGGATTGTATGAATACCAAGTGATGCCTTTCGGACTCTGCAATGCTCCAGCCGCATTCCAGTTCTTTATAAATGAAGTGTTACGAGATTTCCTTGATATCTGTTGTATCGTCTACATTGATGATATACTAATCTATTCAAGAGAGAAGTCTGAGCATGTAAAGCAAGTACGAGCCATTCTACAACAGCTTTTACAAAATTCTTTATTTGTAAAATTAGAAAAAAGTCTATTTCATGTTACCACCGTAGACTTTCTGGGGTACATTCTTAGTCCGGCAGGTATTGAAATGGACCCAAAAAAGGTTCAAGCATTCACAGATTGGCCAAGTCCCACCTCAGTAAAACAAGTCCAAAGTTTTTTGGGCTTTGCAAATTTTTATAGACGATTCATAAACAATTTCTCTCAAAGGGTAACTCCAATCACGAAATTGTTAACAAAAAATGTGAAGTTTGAGTGGTCTTCTGAGACAGAATTGGCTTTTCAGGATTTAAAAGAGCAATGCATATCGGCTCCTATTCTAAAGCACCCTGATCCTTCTCAACCCTTCATAGTGGAAGCGGATGCTTCTCAATTTGCGATAGGAGGCATTTTGTCTCAAAGGAGTAAAAATACCGGACAAATGCACCCAATTGCATACTTTTCCAAAAAACTATCCCCCACTGAACAAAACTATGCCATAGCAGATAGGGAATTATTGGCTATAAAAGCTGTATTCAAAGAATGGCGACACTACTTGCTAGGGGCTCGTTATCCAGTAACTATCTATACTGATCATAGAAATTTGCAGTCTCTCAGATCTGCTAAGGCTTTGTCTCCTCGTCAGTTACGTTGGACTCTGTTCTTTAATGATTATGATTTTATCATCACCTATCGCCCTGGTAAAGAAAATAACAAAGCTGATGCATTATCCAGAATTGGCATAAGTGATGATTTAAATGTCAAAAAAGAAGCTGTTCATCCAATAATTCCAGCAGATCGCTTTCAAATAGGACTAATTGATTCTGAAGTTTTGTTGGATATTGAAAAATTACTAGAAGATCAATCAAAAGAAGAATGGCTTAAGGACTATCCATTATTACAATGGAAAGATAATTTGTTATGTATGAATGACCAGGTGTTTGTCCCTACTGAATCCTTACAAGAAAAGGTGTTACAAATTTATCATGATTCAGTTTTGTCAATTCATCCAGGAGTAACAAAAATGTACCAATTAATTAAAAGACGATTTTGGTGGCCAACTATGCTCAAAAATGTTCAAAAATATGTTGAAACATGTGCAGTTTGCAGTCAAAACAAACCAACCCATCAATCTCCACATGGTTTACTCTTGCCTTTGCCTATACCACCTCAACCTTGGCACACTGTATCCCTTGACTTTATTGTGGAACTGCCCCGCACTAGGTCTGGATTTACCATCATTTTAACTGTAGTGGATCATTTTTCTAGGTATGCACATTTTGTTCCTCTAAAGAAACTTCCTACTGCAGTTGAGCTGGCTCATATTTTTGTAACTCACATAGTTAAGCTACATGGTATACCTTCAGTAGTACTCTCTGACAGGGGGGCTCAATTTGTGTCTCGTTTTTGGCAAAGATTAGGGAAGTCACTAAACATGGAAGTGCGCTTGTCCTCTAGTTATCACCCACAAACTGATGGGTTGACAGAACGCACAAATCAAACTATTGAACAATTCTTGCGATGTTTAATGGCCACTTGTGATCAAGAATGGTCAGATATCTTATGGGCTACAGAATTTGCTTACAACAATTCTGACCATTCCTCAATTGGTTTGTCTCCTTTTTTTTGTGTTCATGGTTTCCATCCAAAGGATTTCTTAGGCCTAGGTAAGAAAGAAACTGATACTCCAGCAGTCACTGACTATGTCAATCAATTGGTTTTGGTCCAAAAGAAAGCTCAACAACATTTGCTTCAAGCAAAAGAGACTCAAAAGAAATTTGCGGACAGACACCGTTCAAAACCACCACTTTATTCAGTGGGTGACAGGGTTTGGCTGTCCACAAAAAATCTAAAATTAAAATGCAACAAGGCCTTTCGTCCCCGATTCATTGGACCTTTTCCTGTTGAGAAAATTTTGAATCCTGTCAGTCTAAAATTGAAATTGCCAACAACATATCGAATCCATCCTGTATTCCATGTCTCTCTACTTAAACCATTCAACCCTGAGACTAGATTGTTAAGTCAACCTCCTGAGATAGAAGTAGATGGTGTACCAGAATATGAGGTTAAAGCGGTACTAGATTCCGAAAGAATAAGAGGCAAGTTGTTCTATCTTGTGGATTGGAAAGGTTATGGCCCTGAAGATCGCTCTTGGGAACCTCTAGCTAATTTAAAAAATTCTCCCCAGTGTTTAAAAACCTTTCACAATAAATACCCGGAAAAACCTAAACCAGTTCCCACGGTATTAGGGGGGATTCTACGGGGAGGGTACTGTCATGAAGCGTACTAGCAACACATCCTTGCATTGTGTACTTGTTTAAGGTTCCAGAGAGACCCCTTATATGTGGAGTGTCTCAAGACTTTCTTTGTCCAGAAAAAACCCACCCCTGTCCCGTGCAACCAGCACTCCAGTTAGGCATGTAATGATATGTGTTATGTTTAGCTTATGCTTTATACTTGTAAATTTGCCTCACTTGATGTGAACCACATTTAACATGTAAGTCACGTTGCAGAATTAGTAATGTTGGTCAAAATGAGCATTGTAGGACAAAAGCGGCAAAATCGGAACACAGGCAAAAAGTGACACTTTTAAAATTGCATGCGCGTCTATCAGGGAAAGCCCTCAAGCTGTGTGAAATCAATACAACGTAAGGGCAACGGTGACGCAGACGTCTTCTGGAAACATCCTGGGGTGTGGCAGGGCTATAAAATCCACACCCAGGAATCCAGAAGGTGCTTAGTCTTCAGCATCCAGCCTCGGGAAAGCATCGCGTCAGAAGTTTTCCACTCGAGCAAGATTCCAGGCCTGCATCTTCGGTCTTCGGTGACTCATCTGCAAACCTGCCCAGCTTGTCTACTAAAAAGCTAAGTACTGATTAATGTTTTCCAAGGAAAAGACAGGCGCCCAATGCTAGCGAAGATTACTTCTTGGACTTATATTTACAGAAAGAAAGAAAAAACGAACTTGGATAATTTTGGGACTTGTTTCTTTAGGCAAAAAGCGGACATTGTTTAAGTGCTAAAAGAAAGGTCATGTTGTTTAAATATGTTTTCGTGAAGAAATCTTAGACATGTTGTTTTA
Source organism: Lissotriton vulgaris (assembly GCF_964263255.1). Lineage (NCBI taxonomy): Eukaryota > Metazoa > Chordata > Amphibia > Caudata > Salamandridae > Lissotriton > Lissotriton vulgaris. The sequence goes on along the minus strand of NC_141687.1, from coordinate 531,203,632 downwards.
GGAATTGTATTTTAGGAAATCTTTTTAAGAGAGAAGTCGAGTGAAACAACTACAGGGGAATTTGATGTGAGTATAATTTTGGTGTGAGTTGATTTCTGTGTAAAACCACACATAAGGAGAGTGCAAATTATTTCTTCTGTTAATTACAGACCTATTTACAAGCAAGGTATAAGTTCAAGGGCGGACAGTTCAACTACCTTTGGACATCTCTACAAAAGACATCACCCCAAGACGACTTCCAGGACGCGAAGCCAAGTTTAGTAGTTTGCAGGTAGGAATTTATAATTTGATGCCAAAACTAAATAAAAGACAAAGTTAAGAAAGGTTAAAAGGAATAAGGTTTAAGGATTCTCTTGTTGCTTCGCAGGTCGACTACAAGAACCAAATAGCGTCAGATTCCGGCCTCTCTCCCTAATTTCTACCCATCACCCTAGTGTACTGAAAGAGACCACAGGTTGTAAGGTAGGGTTCTGGGAGTTTGGTCCATAGCGTCTCTGCAAAATCTATCAAAGCACCTTACAGGTAAGAGATCAAGAGGTCACAGGTAAGAGTGCTTTGATCAATCTGACAGAAGACTAAGCCCACGGAAAAAGTTTTGCCTAGACGCCATGGACGAAACTTCGTAAGTGACTCTGCAGGAGATAGCTGCAGTTTTGTTGGAAATTAGATCAGAAAACGCAGATTTAAGAAGAGATGTAACAGCAATTCAGGGTAGATTACAAGCTCCTAGCCCCTCAACTTGGACTTTCTCTTCTGACAAAAAATCCTATTTAAAACCTCCAGTTTTTCAACCTACCATGCATACTTTGTATGGAGGGAACACTACGTCAGACCCATCCTCTGGCACTCAGATTCAGGTAGTAACACCAATCTCTGTACCTTTAGCACCTCCAGAGAGATTCTATGGAGATTGTAACAAATTCACAATATTTTTGAACCAATGTCAATTGCATTTTGTGGCGAAACCCACGGCCTTTCCTGATGATTCTTCCAAAGTGGCTTTCATTTTGTCTTACTTAGGAGGTGATGCTGCTTTATGGTCAGTACCATATGTGGAGAGAAACGATCCACTTTTAAGTGATTACAGACGGTTTAAAAGAGCCATGAAAAAATTGTTCGCTAAACATGTATTTGTTCAAACAGCTGATCATGAATTACTTAATTTGAAACAGGGCTCTTCAGATCTTTTACATTACATTTCAACCTTTAATAGACTCGTCATAGAAGCAGAATGGCCTGAAGAAAAAATAATTTCTTTTGTTTTATCGTGGTTTGCGTGATGACTTAAAGGACATGATTACACAAATTCTAGATCCACCTACTGATTGTGAGGACTTTATTGATCTAGTAGTAAAACTCAATCATAGAATTTCTGAGAGAAAAGGGGAAAAAGGCAAGTCAGAATTCAAGATGATGGTCTTTAAGGACAGAGGAACCTCGAAAACCGAATCTTCCACAGCTAGATTAGATCCAGTAGAACCTATGCAAATAGGGACACTGAGAGGGCCTGTTTCTAAAGATGAGAGGGAGAAACGTAGGAAATTAAACCAGTGCATGTACTGTGGGAAATCAGGACATTTTATTAAGGACTGCCCAACCCGACCTGTAAGACCAAAAGTAAAATCTTCCGAGATATCAGCCATGCAACAGTCGGAAAACTAGAAAACTCGGTAGACAATGAGGTCAATCTATCGAGTGCACATACCAGTTTGGCCTCTTTAACTCCAACTGCCACTCATTGTCACCTTAGTATGAGAGTCCTTCTTCAATCATTGGAAGATAAAAATCGATCATGGTCTATAGATGCTTTAATTGATTCTGGAGCAACTGGCAATTTTATCGATACTCAACTATTCAATAAGTTAGGATTACAAAAGGTTGTAAAAAGTTCTCCAGAAATCGTTAGAGCAGTAGATGGAAAAGAACTCACGTCTGGACCAATTCAACATCATTCTGAGAAATTAACCATGACTTGTGCTCAGAAACATATAGAGGAAATAACTTTTGATATAATTGATGCTCCTCAATTTGGTTTAATTTTGGGCATTCCTTGGTTAGTACGTCACAACCCATATATTGATTGGACTAACAGGAGCATATTATTTAAATCAGACTTCTGTCATGCCAAATGTTTTCAACAGTACCCAGGTTCTGAACTATTAATACAAGGTTACGATTTTCCCAAGAATTCAAAAAGTGTTTTGATGGTTGCTGGGGTTCCTGAAGAATATCAAGATCTTGTAGAAGTCTTTGACAAAAAAAAGGCGAACACCTTACCCCCTCATAGAGACTTTGACTGTCAGATAGATTTAGTTCCTGGGGCAACATTACCTTGTAGTCGCATTTATGCCCTAACTGAAAAAGAAAATGAGCATTTACGCAACTATCTTGATGAATATCTGGAAAACGGATTTATAAGACACTCCAAATCTCCGGTCTCTTCTCCTCTCTTTTTTATTCCAAAAAAGGGAGGAGAATTGCGCACGTGCATAGACTATAGAGCTATTAACAACGTGACAGTTAAGAACAGATATCCATTACCTTTAATACCCACACTTCTGGATCAAATTAAAGATGCCACTATTTATACAAAATTGGATTTGCGTGGAGCATATCATTTGGTGCGAGTCCGAGAGGGAGACGAATGGAAGACAGCATTTCGTATGAAATTTGGATTGTATGAATACCAAGTGATGCCTTTCGGACTCTGCAATGCTCCAGCCGCATTCCAGTTCTTTATAAATGAAGTGTTACGAGATTTCCTTGATATCTGTTGTATCGTCTACATTGATGATATACTAATCTATTCAAGAGAGAAGTCTGAGCATGTAAAGCAAGTACGAGCCATTCTACAACAGCTTTTACAAAATTCTTTATTTGTAAAATTAGAAAAAAGTCTATTTCATGTTACCACCGTAGACTTTCTGGGGTACATTCTTAGTCCGGCAGGTATTGAAATGGACCCAAAAAAGGTTCAAGCATTCACAGATTGGCCAAGTCCCACCTCAGTAAAACAAGTCCAAAGTTTTTTGGGCTTTGCAAATTTTTATAGACGATTCATAAACAATTTCTCTCAAAGGGTAACTCCAATCACGAAATTGTTAACAAAAAATGTGAAGTTTGAGTGGTCTTCTGAGACAGAATTGGCTTTTCAGGATTTAAAAGAGCAATGCATATCGGCTCCTATTCTAAAGCACCCTGATCCTTCTCAACCCTTCATAGTGGAAGCGGATGCTTCTCAATTTGCGATAGGAGGCATTTTGTCTCAAAGGAGTAAAAATACCGGACAAATGCACCCAATTGCATACTTTTCCAAAAAACTATCCCCCACTGAACAAAACTATGCCATAGCAGATAGGGAATTATTGGCTATAAAACCTGTATTCAAAGAATGGCGACACTACTTGCTAGGGGCTCGTTATCCAGTAACTATCTATACTGATCATAGAAATTTGCAGTCTCTCAGATCTGCTAAGGCTTTGTCTCCTCGTCAGTTACGTTGGACTCTGTTCTTTAATGATTATGATTTTATCATCACCTATCGCCCTGGTAAAGAAAATAACAAAGCTGATGCATTATCCAGAATTGGCATAAGTGATGATTTAAATGTCAAAAAAGAAGCTGTTCATCCAATAATTCCAGCAGATCGCTTTCAAATAGGACTAATTGATTCTGAAGTTTTGTTGGATATTGAAAAATTACTAGAAGATCAATCAAAAGAAGAATGGCTTAAGGACTATCCATTATTACAATGGAAAGATAATTTGTTATGTATGAATGACCAGGTGTTTGTCCCTACTGAATCCTTACAAGAAAAGGTGTTACAAATTTATCATGATTCAGTTTTGTCAATTCATCCAGGAGTAACAAAAATGTACCAATTAATTAAAAGACGATTTTGGTGGCCAACTATGCTCAAAGATGTTCAAAAATATGTTGAAACATGTGCAGTTTGCAGTCAAAACAAACCAACCCATCAATCTCCACATGGTTTACTCTTGCCTTTGCCTATACCACCTCAACCTTGGCACACTGTATCCCTTGACTTTATTGTGGAACTGCCCCGCACTAGGTCTGGATTTACCATCATTTTAACTGTAGTGGATCATTTTTCTAGGTATGCACATTTTGTTCCTCTAAAGAAACTTCCTACTGCAGTTGAGCTGGCTCATATTTTTGTAACTCACATAGTTAAGCTACATGGTATACCTTCAGTAGTACTCTCTGACAGGGGGGCTCAATTTGTGTCTCGTTTTTGGCAAAGATTAGGGAAGTCACTAAACATGGAAGTGCGCTTGTCCTCTAGTTATCACCCACAAACTGATGGGTTGACAGAACGCACAAATCAAACTATTGAACAATTCTTGCGATGTTTAATGGCCACTTGTGATCAAGAATGGTCAGATATCTTATGGGCTACAGAATTTGCTTACAACAATTCTGACCATTCCTCAATTGGTTTGTCTCCTTTTTTTTGTGTTCATGGTTTCCATCCAAAGGATTTCTTAGGCCTAGGTAAGAAAGAAACTGATACTCCAGCAGTCACTGACTATGTCAATCAATTGGTTTTGGTCCAAAAGAAAGCTCAACAACATTTGCTTCAAGCAAAAGAGACTCAAAAGAAATTTGCGGACAGACACCGTTCAAAACCACCACTTTATTCAGTGGGTGACAGGGTTTGGCTGTCCACAAAAAATCTAAAATTAAAATGCAACAAGGCCTTTCGTCCCTGATTCATTGGACCTTTTCCTGTTGAGAAAATTTTGAATCCTGTCAGTCTAAAATTGAAATTGCCAACAACATATCGAATCCATCCTGTATTCCATGTCTCTCTACTTAAACCATTCAACCCTGAGACTAGATTGTTAAGTCAACCTCCTGAGATAGAAGTAGATGGTGTACCAGAATATGAGGTTAAAGCGGTACTAGATTCCAAAAGAATAAGAGGCAAGTTGTTCTATCTTGTGGATTGGAAAGGTTATGGCCCTGAAGATCGCTCTTGGGAACCTCTAGCTAATTTAAAAAATTCTCCCCAGTGTTTAAAAACCTTTCACAATAAATACCCGGAAAAACCTAAACCAGTTCCCACGGTATTAGGGGGGATTCTACGGGGAGGGTACTGTCATGAAGCGTACTAGCAACACATCCTTGCATTGTGTACTTGTTTAAGGTTCCAGAGAGACCCCTTATATGTGGAGTGTCTCAAGACTTTCTTTGTCCAGAAAAAACCCACCCCTGTCCCGTGCAACCAGCACTCCATTTAGGCATGTAATGATATGTGTTATGTTTAGCTTATGCTTTATACTTGTAAATTTGCCTCACTTGATGTGAACCACATTTAACATGTAAGTCACGTTGCAGAATTAGTAATGTTGGTCAAAATGAGCATTGTAGGACAAAAGCGGCAAAATCGGAACACAGGCAAAAAGTGACACTTTGAAAATTGCATGCGCGTCTATCAGGGAAAGCCCTCAAGCTGTGTGAAATCAATACAACGTAAGGGCAACGGTGACGCAGACGTCTTCTGGAAACATCCTGGGGTGTGGCAGGGCTATAAAAGCCACACCCAGGAATCCAGAAGGTGCTTAGTCTTCAGCATCCAGCCTCGGGAAAGCATCGCGTCAGAAGTTTTCCACTCGAGCAAGATTCCAGGCCTGCATCTTCGGTCTTCGGTGACTCATCTGCAAACCTGCCCAGCTTGTCTACTAAAAAGCTAAGTACTGATTAATGTTTTCCAAGGAAAAGACAGGCGCCCAATGCTAGCGAAGATTACTTCTTGGACTTATATTTACAGAAAGAAAGAAAAAACGAACTTGGATAATTTTGGGTCTTGTTTCTTTAGGCAAAAAGCGGACATTGTTTAAGTGCTAAAAGAAAGGTCATGTTGTTTAAATATGTTTTCGTGAAGAAATCTTAGACATGTTGTTTTAGGAATTGTATTTTAAGAAATCTTTTTAAGAGAGAAGTCGAGTGAAACAACTACAGGGGAATTTGATGTGAGTATAATTTTGGTGTGAGTTGATTTTTGTGTAAAACCACACATAAGGAGAGTGCAAATTATTTCTTCTGTTAATTACAGACCTATTTACAAGCAAGGTATAAGTTCAAGGGCGGACAGTTCAACTACCTTTGGACATCTCTACAAAAGACATCACCCCAAGACGACTTCCAGGACGCGAAGCCAAGTTTAGTAGTTCGCAGGTAGGAATTTATAATTTGATGCCAAAACTAAATAAAAGACAAAGTTAAGAAAGCTTAAAAGGAATAAGGTTTAAGGATTCTCTTGTTGCTTCGCAGGTCGACTACAAGAACGAAATAGCGTCAGATTCCGGCCTCTCTCCCTAATTTCTACCCATCACCCTAGTGTACTGAAAGAGACCACAGGTTGTAAGATAGGGTTCTGGGAGTTTGGTCCATAGCGTCTCTGCAAAATCTATCAAAGCACCTTACAGGTAAGAGATCAAGAGGTCACAGGTAAGAGTGCTTTGATCAATCTGACAACTCCATGCCAAATGCAGGAAATCCGCACCCCCCCCCCCTGCCACAGCAAGCGCATCTATCATTATCCCTGAGGTGGAACGTGTGGAGTCTGGCTGGGGTATAGTACAGTCTTTTTAAAAATGTAAAATGGATAAGTCGTAGTCTGCTATTCCCAGTGACAGCAACCGCATGACCGCAGCTGTGTTCTCATTGGTCATCTATCAGTGGGGTGTTCAGGTCTTTATCTCATTCTCTCCTGGCTCTAATAGGGCGAGATGGGGTCGCAGCTTGTGTGTGTTTCTTTCGGCAGATGCTTTCGCACGTTACTTGCAGCAGGGGATTGCGCAGCAAGGTTACAGGCTATTTTGTGCCATGCAAGGACGGTACAATCCACTGTTGATGGATCTCTCTCCTTCACTGTCATGAAAACATAAGCCGCGTGGGGTATCGGGCCATGTAACCTTCCTCAACCGCCAAGTGGGGCATAAAAGTATTAGTGGATAATTAGTATGGTGAAATATGAACGTAATTTAAGTGGTGGATATTAGTCAGTTATTTTGATTGAGGAGAATAGCGGAGAGAGATAGAGAGGGAAAAAGATTTGCATTGATATAGTCCTCGCTACCCCTGATGGAGTTTTGAAGCATTTTTTCCGACGAGTATAGGTTGGAATTGTGTGGAGGGAGCCTAGAGGCTTTTAGAGAACTTGGAGTGCTGGTACAGTGTTGTTCTTGGGCCACCTGTGAAAGGGGTTGGCGTTGTTAGGGTATCTGAGACCCACAGCACCACTTTGTACAGTTGGTTCAAGGCAACCTCCGACTGCTTTGGTTTCTCCTGGCTGTACCAATAATGTTTAGTAAAGGGTCAGATTATAGGCACACTCTCTCTCTTTTTTCCCTCTAGGTGGACCGGGTCTTCAACAACCGTCACGTACACATGTTTAGCCTAGGGACAGCTTGTAGGTTTATGGCAGCTTGCCTTGTGCTAATGCCCTCACTGAGGTGCTTTTGGTGGCAGGAGACCCACAGCACCACTTTGTACAGTTGGTGCAAGGCAACCTCCGTAAAAGGTACTCAATAAATCTTTACATATACTATACTACAGGTTTGAACTATAAAGAATGAACAAAAAAAGAATAAACTTTTTTTTATTTTTTAAATTTTTATATTTTTTTGTTTTTTTTAAAAAAATTTTTTAACTGTTACTTACTCAACCCACAACTACTTCAAATAAACTGCAAACACTGAAATATTTAAAATAGTAATATAGTAATAATAATGTAAAATATTATGATAGTTATGAAGAAAATTGTAAGGCAACAAAAAGCTAGTTCTGTTCCTCCTGAACACTAGGAGAGGGATGACAGTGACTTAACTGGGGATAACATTGCTCATGAACACCAAGTTTACAGGCAGGACACCAGTGGCGGGACCTTTTTCTCCCCCCAGGCTGACTCCTGTCAGAGCACACAGCACAGTCTCTCTCTTTTCGCCCAGGCAACAGCGCAAAGCCGTGCTCCTCACTACAAAGAGAAAGTAGTGGTGTTGTAGGTATTTGTTCTTGAGAGAAACCATCCTGCCGTAGACAAAGTGCCTCTACAAGACTCACTATAAAACTGTGGCGACTCTGAACATTGCATGGATCAGTATTCAATTTATACAATTCGTAAGCATTCATGATCGACACATCAATCAGATTACACCAAACCTTGGACCAGTATCTGTGTATTGATCTCTCTGCTGCGAATTCGTATATTTTGCGGTCGCTTACATCAACCCCACCCATTCCTTTATTGTAGTCTAGAATGACGTGAGGTTTGATGATTGACTTCCCAGACCTTGTCTGTACAGTCATATCATCTGCTAGGCTAGAGGTGGACAGCAGTAGAACAGGCTTGCGTTGGCTTTTCTTTTCTCTAAAGGCGCATGCCAATACCCCTTTCTTTCTCATATACTTAGACATTTCTGCCTGCAATTTGGCCCTTGCAATCTCTGGAGGCAGCCCTTTAGAGTTTGCCCGCACTGTGCCTGTTAATAGAGTTTTGTTCTCAAGTAGCTCCTCCGCTAGACTGACACTTGTGTAATAGTTATCAGTCATTAGATGATACCCTTTACCTAGTAAATCACATGAGCGGAGAAGACTCATCACCTTGTTGAACACAAACCCCTTTTCTGTTCCTATTGTTTTATCCTTCCCAGTATATAAATCTACATGAAGGACATAACTGTTACTGCTGTCGCATACCTCAAATTTCTTAATGCCAAACCTAGCATGCCTTTTATTAGGCATGTATTGAATGTAAGCCACCCTATTTTTCATGCCAATCATTGATTCGTCAATACAAATCACCTGATGTGGCACATAGTACCGCTTGAAAGTATGGTTCAATTAATCAAGTACTGGCCTAAACTTATGCCACGGGTCATAACCTTCAACTCCCCTCACCTTTGCCGTGGCATTGTCATTTATGTGAAGCATTCTTGTGACAATAAGGTATTGCCACAATGGCATGACTTGCCCAAAGAAAGGTGTGGCCTGAGAAGGGTGTGACAAATCCCAGTAATGTTTCTCATTACGTTTCTTTATGAGGCCCATGTTAATAGATAAACCAATCCATTTTTTCAAGAGGCCTACAGTCAAGCCCCCATTCATCCATCGACGTAGCCGTGAATGGGGATGCTCACTGATCCAGTTTGCCATTTTGTCCAGCAAATCTCTTGCATATTTGTTTGTTTCACGAACTATGTGTACAAGCAGTTCCATAGTTAAAAACAATTGCAAATATGCAACTGGGGGGAATTTCTTGGTGGAACTTTCCGGACTCCTGGATTCCTCACAATAAACTCAATACCATAATTGTTATTATCATTGCCTGGTGCAATTTCATCCCAGACAGTCTCATACAGATCTTCTTGAGATAAATCTTCTTCTTCTTCTCCTCCACACTCACCAAGGTCCTCATCACCTACACTCTCTTCCCCACTGCTGGACTCCAGACCCTCCCCAGAATCCACCTCAATGTCACTGTCACCCTCTGAATAAATATCTGGAGCTTCATCCAAACATTTGAACAAAGATTCCTCTGTGTCAATCTTAAATCGTTTGGTGTTCATGTTCTTAATTTGAAAAAATGCACAGGTGAAAAAATTAGCACCCTCCCTGACAAGCCTTAGTTGTGTAACTTCTGTGAGGTAAAAATGATTAACCAACACGTCCTACTCCCCAAAAATTGTTGAGGACTATGGTTAATGTAAAAAAAAAAAACCAAACAGAAAAACAATCCAAACCCTCCTTCACACTGCCCAAGTTTTACTTAAAATAATTGAAAAATGAATTCTAACACACCCTATATATTCACAAAAAAAGAATCTGTAGCATTGAAAAAACAAAACAATTATAGATTAGTAATTCTCTCACAAGCTCCTAAAAACCCAACCACTCTCCAGCACACCCAAATCCCTGTCAGAGAAATTTCTGTCAGTGAGGGGGCTAATGTATCTTTTTGGCTGCTCATGGCAGGAGTACGCTGACAGAGAAGAAGGACAAGCAGACACAGTGCAACTTTCAGTGGAAAGAGTCGGCCATTTTGTAATAACTGTTTGAGGTAATTTTTCAAAAGCAACGCAGCCATATATATTTTTCACAAACTGAAAAAGATAGCCTAAAACAAATTTGATATTACCAACATGACTTATTTTTCTTCTGCTAATTCTGCTTATAGCGAAATAGGTATTATACATATATTTTCTCTGCTAATTTTGAATAGCTGATAATACTTTTAATACTGGTGACTGAATTTGTTTGTAATGTTAACCTCTACTGTAATGATGGTCTTATTTCCATTTCCTGATAGTTAATCGCTTTGAATCTTTCCATTGTATCCAGCTTTACTTTTCTTTCTCTGACTGCACAGTGAGAGGGGTTTTTAAAGTGGCTGCATATCTGTGGCTGGACTGGTGCAACCCACACATAGTAGTGATGGAGGCTAAAGACAGGTCTATTCTTAACATTTCAATTGTAAGTGTAATTATAATTGCAATTATTTAGCGTTTACTATCCCTGACCAGACGTCAAATCGCTTTTATTTTCCTCCGGAACCCAAAAAGGATTAGTGGTGAATTAGTATTGTGAAAAGTGAAAGTAATTTGAGTGGTGGACATGTTAGTCAGTTATTACAGCACCCCTTTGTACAGTTGGTTCAAGGTGCCCTGCCTCCCCTTTTTTGTCTCCTTGCTCTGCCATGAATGTTTTGAACAGAGACAGGTTAAGGGCACACTCCCTCTCTCTTTTTCCGCTTCTCGGTGGACCAGAACTTCAACAACCGTCAACTACATATGTTTAGCCTAGGGACAGCTTGTAGGACAGCTTTCCTTGCTTGTAGGACAGCTTTCCTTGAGCTAATGCCCTCACTGAGTTGCGTTTACTGCCAGCAGAGCCACAGCACCACTTTTACAGTTGGTTCAAGGCAACCTCGCTCTTGTTTTGTCTCTCCTGGCTCTGCCAAGAATGTTATTTTTTTAACATATCTTTATTTCACAACATACATTTGAATCATATATTCATAGCACTTAACAAGGATTTAATCAATCACCTTACAGTTATCCCCAGTATGAAATATGACCGCACATGCAACCCCGACTGGAGGTACCACAGGGTTTCAACATGTGTCCATGGGATACTGAGTCTGCCTGTCTGACGTATTCATCCAGATACCTTAATGTTAGTCATTTTTTCTCCCTGTGTGCAGAATACCTCTAAGGGAGTTTCCAGGATACCAGGAAACTGTATAAGATGTTTTGCCATTTTGCAGTGCTTCACATGTGTCTTAGATAGGAACTATTGCAGTGGCCGTTCAACAAAACAAAGGGCAAACTTATAACAACAAACCATCCTAGCAGTGTTCATTCTGGGCTGTATAGTGGGTTCCCAGCTGTTTGTCGTATAAATCGCTTACAACACTCCAGGACCACAGACAACAGAATCCAGTCCCGTGGAACGTCAGCCTTTCAAGCCAAAAGCTTCTCTAGTAATGCTTCTTGAGGAGTAAATCTACCCGTCAGGCCTGTTTCCTCCTGGCTGGAACCAGCTGGAGACTGTGCCACCCACTGTAGTTTGTCAGATAAATAATAACATGCGAAGTCAGGGGCTCCCAAGTCTCTGTCAATAGGAGAGCATCGAAGAGTCTCCATTCGCAACCTGTGTTGACCACCATCCCACACCGGCTCTCAAGAAATGTGCCAGACCATACTGGTCTAACAAGTCTGGTCATCCATATAAGGATTCATAGTATATTTGGAAAGGTCAGCTAGGGCAAAGGGTAAGGAGAGTACCAAAACTGCACCACCAGTGGCACCGGGGCGGCTTAGTGCAGAAGTCAAAGTCGGAGGTTGGCCCAATGCATTCAAATGGAGACTGGGAATGCCTAGAGCTACACTGCTTGCAGAGAAGTAGATTGGTTGCAGGTGCCAAGCTTTGGGGTTACAAAAGGGGGTGGTGATGGATTAAACCCAGATCTTTTGACTGGGTGTGAGTGTTTGATTGATTCAGATGCTCTGTCCATCACCACCCCCTTTTGTACCGCTTTTGGCCGCCATAAGTGTGGCAGGGTATGCTCAGACGTGAGTCCCTTGCTCACTTTGCCACTGGATTCAAGCAAGCCGGGCTGAAGACGGCTGGAATGCCAGAAACCGGTCCTCGGAAGCTTGTTTCCGGTCCAGGGAAGACATGGCTTGGCAGTTCGGGCTGGACTTTTCCCATGAGGCACAGGGTCAGACTGGTTTGCATATAGCCATGTCTGAACTGGGGTGGCAGAGTGGGCTAAAGAACAGTGATGGATTAAACCCAGATCTTTTGACTGGGTGTGAGTGCTTGATTGATTCGGATGCTCCGTCCATCACCACCCCCTTTTGTACAAGCGTTGGGGGTTAGCACAAGCACAGGGGGGGGGCTTCAGAGTAGAACCAAACATACACCACCAGGGGCACAGGGGTGGCCAAGTGCAGGATGCCAATTAAGTTCCAGGCACCCAATGCTTCTCAATAGAGTTTCTTCTTTTGCCAAAAAGTCTGCAGGCGTGGCACCGGAGGTTGCAGGCGAGAGACCAATGATAGCAGAGGTAAGTAGAGGTGTAGAGGGTCATATGGGCAGGAAGGATCCAGCCATAATGCATTAATGACATTGAAAAACTTGGAAAAGTGTAATTAAAGGTCAAAGGTCAACAGACATGATTCCCGACACCAATGAAACCAATGAAAGCACAAGTATTTATCAAGACAATTACAATAATGCGACACTAGTAACACATTATCCAAGGGTAGTGTGCAATAACGACCTTGATACACCTAAACAAGTATAATTAGAGGTCAAAGGTCATAAAGCATAACCTCCTCCAACACTATAACTAAGGAGAATGCAGGTACTCATCATTACAATTTCAATAGTGCCTCAGTTGTAACAAATGATCTAACAGAAATGGATTAAAGGCCATGAAACACTTAGAACAGTGTAAATAGAGGTCAAAGGTCAAACCACATGACCCCCCTCCCACCAATTTAATGAACAAAAATGTAAGTAATTATCATTACAATTCAAACACTGCAACACTTGTAAACAATGGTCTCACCGTAATGGAATAAACTCCGTATACATCTGCAATAAGGGCAAATAGAGGTCAAAGGTCAAATTTTATGACCTCTACAATAATGTGAACAAGGGAAAAAATAGTACTTTGCATGCCGAGTCCAATAATGCCACACTTGTTGAAATTGATCCAAGGGTAACAGAATAAACAGAAAAAAGGTTAAAAAAAGTGTATTTAGGGGTCAAAGGTCACGTTTTTTTCACCTCTTATAAAATTTGACTAGTTGACCTGAGAGATCAGACAACGACCTTTACAAAGATACCTCACTTTGCAAAAACAATTTCACTGTTACAAAGATATATCCTTTGCACACTTCCAGTAGCTACCATTTAGGGTCAAAGGTCAAGGACTGTGACCTTCAGGAGTTATATGCATGAAATCATATGCCAACCATTCACATAATATGCATCACTACTGAGCCTAAAAGTCAGAAAATATATTTTGAGATGTTGAACATATGTCCAATAACAAGATTGAGATCATTATATGAAAAACCCCAACAGACGAAAAAGCATGTCGGCCATTTTGTAGCATGTAAAGTGCTGTCAAAAGCAGCAAAAATATGTATTTTCATAAATTTACTAACGGTAGTCTCTGAACCATCCATTTTACTTCTGTGAACCAATTCTGCTAGGCTTATAAGTTTAGATTCTGCACAACAATAGAAAAAACATGACAAATGTTTGTGTTTATATCTATGTCATAGTTTGACAAAGAGCCATAAAAAACACAAAAAACAAAATCAAAATCAAAATCTGCCCTATTACCATTGAGCAAACGAACTAATAAATATTTCTGAGTATCTGCTTTTGGAAAACACTATTTTTTTTATTACCCTACCAACGCGGTCATTTACACTCATCATTTTCTCAGTCACCTGGCGGCCATCTTGAATTGTGTCATGTGACTTCAGGGTGTTTTATAAATGTAAGTTTTATATGCAAATTAATAGTTCAAGAAGTACTGAAACCAAAAATGTATAGTTTCCCAACATTATAATCATAATTACACAAACTACAGCATGTTAAAGCAAAACACTCCAAAAAGTCATTAAATGGCTTAGCACTGAAGGATTTTCAATGGGCACTAATAGGGTTAAATGCACAGATGTGCAACTCCAATAGGTAAATAAAAATAAGAGACGGTGGTGATGGATTTGATGTGGTTTGATTTGAACCAGAAAGACAGATATACACACAAATAAAGGAAGGGAGAAAGTAACAATTTGAAAGCCTAGTTGTCAGGAAAGGGGAGCTCGTCCTCAAACCCTGGTGATTCAGACAGAAGTAGGTCATGTAACCCACTACTTATGTCTTCGGAGTTGCTCTCCTCTTCCTGCTGTGTTTCTGGTATTTTGTAGTCCGGTGGTATTAAGTGCTGATTCATTTTGATCATGGTTAACCTCTCCATGCTTTTGGGCAAGAGACTGGTCCTTTTCACAGTTACAATGGCACCAGCAGCACTGAAAACACGCTCAGAAGAGACACTTGCGACAGGGCAAGCCAGATACTTTATCGCCAGCCTACTGAGCACTGGCCATTGGCTTCTTTTCCCATACCAATACACCAATGGGCTTTGCTCCATGAACATCTCTGTTGTGTCATCCAGATAGGCCTGGACCATCCGCTCAATGTTCAGTGGTGCTCCGATTTGCTTGGCCTCTTTTGACTTTGCAACAGCAACGGACTTACCCATCCCTTTCTGTAGAAACCAAGCAGCTATTTTTGTTGTTGTGTCTGATGAATCAGATCCTGTTGCTGCTGTTGTTGATGTTATTGGTAGTGTTGGTGACTGCTGGGAAGCAAACACACTGCTCTCATGCTCTGAAGAAGAACTTGACTCTGGAGGATGCCCTGTAGTACTTGCACTGTCTAATTGAGAGCTGTTCGTTTTCAAAATCAGTTGCTTCCTCAGCTATTAAAGTTTTGTACTTGGCAACATCCCCTTCTGAAAAAGGAATTACTGCATTACTGTTCAGAAATAATTTGTACTGTGGATCCAAAATTGTGGCAGTAATGTAATGTCGATGTCACACAATCTTATTTTGAATCCTTGTATTGTCAGGTAACCGGGCGGCTAAGGCGTTCGCCAAATAACATGCGTCTACTTTTTCTTCCACACCTTCGTATGTTTCAGACACCTCCTTCAGCTCGTGCTCTAGCATGTACAACAATGGAATAGCTTGGCCCATAGTACCGTCCTCCCTGCTGACTGCACGTGTGAAGACCTCAAAAGTAAGTAGCATCTTTGTCAGGCATTTAATGAGGTCCCATTGCCACATCTCAACGGTCATGGCTTTCACAGTAGGATCCCCTAATCTTCTTGTCATGACTTAAGCATTAAGTGGTATGTACTGCTCAAACAGACGATCAAGCATGTAATAAGTTGAGTTTCAACGTGTTGGGACCTCCTGGATGAGTGCTTGGACTGGCATTTTATGCTCATGTTGAATGACCCTTAGCTCCTTCTGGGCTTTAAAAGAATGGTTAAAATGTGTGCATATTCTTCTGCAGGTGGTCAGTAAGTTGCTGACTTTGCTTTCATTTTTCAGAAAGTCTTGAACAACAATGTTAATGCAGTGTGCCAAATTCGGGACCCTGAAATAGCCACCATCTGTCATGGCCTTAACTACATTACTGCCATTTTCTGTGGCAACAAAACCAATGTTAAGCCCTCTTGGGCGCAGCCATTCAAAGACCTTGCTGTTAAACTCAGCAAAAATGTTTGCAGCAGTATGAAAATTCTCCATAGCAAGCATGGTTACAGTTGCATGTCTGCGAGACTCATTTAAAATCTCAACAGTGTCAATCTCTGCAGATAGCTTGTCTCTAACACCTGAAAAAGAGATCCAGTGTTCAATGATGCACATGTAATCAGTGGCTTGGCAACTGGTCCACATGTCTGTTGTCAGGTGGATACTATGAACAGCACTCAGATGTAAGGCTTTTCCAAGAAATTCCAACACGTCGTGATGTAGTGCTGGAACAGCAACTCTGGCAAAATAGTAGCGGCTGGGAACATTCCATTTTGGGCAGATGGTTGTCACAAATTCCAGAAAACCCGGCCCTTCAACAAAAGAAAAAGGGAGAAGGTCCAATGCTAACATTTTAGCAAGCTTAGCATTGTACATACGTGCTATTGGGCCGTTGCATTCGTACTTTCCCTCCTGCCTACACATGCTAAGAATGGTATGCTGCTTGGTATTTCTCTCGGTTATGCTCGACGGATCACTTTGCATCGCAGACTTCGCAGCAGTACTCCTTGGTGTCTCCGGCTGACTCTTACTCTTGTGCCACTGAGATGTTGCTGATGCAGAGGATGTGGGCTGTACCACTGCAGTGCAGGGGACAGGGGTACTTTGTGTACCACTACCAGATAGAATGTCTCCCGCTTCTTCTTCCTGTTCGACCATGAGTGGACCTTGTACTAGTTTATCCTGACCAACATCAATGGTTCCAGTTTTTATGCTACGAAGGTGGTCCTCCCACTTGATTGCGTGGTGTTTTTTCAAATCGGTCATTTGGCCTCTGGTGCCATAGGTTGAACCAAGCTTACCACGACTAACAGAGGAATGACTAATAGAGCATATAGCAATGTTGTCCTCCTTTGCGCTAACCGTAAAGAAGTCCCACACTGGGGAGCTTAACTTTTGTCTCCTGCTAGAGGTGCCACTTCCAATGCCGGATGAACTGGAGGGTGTGTGTTGAATTTGACTATGTGGCTGCACAGTAGTACCACTACCTACTTCTGATGAGGTAGTGCTTGTGCTGGATGTAGGACGCTGCTTTTCTAATGTAAAAATAGAAGCTGGAGGTCGTGTTGGTGTTGCCTGTGTTGGCGGTATGCGTGCTACATCCCTACTAGTCACAGCCATTCAGGATAGGGTAAAAATGTTGGTCTCCATGTCCTCAGTGCCAGGAGTGATGCTTGTGATGACTGGGTCAAACTCATCATCATCATTATCCTGCTGTTCTACATTGACCTCCATAAGTGTAAGGCTTTCTGAACCTTCCTTTTCGCTAGCCTGGTCTTGGGATGTCTCTCCCTCTCATGCTCAGATTGTTGTGGCTCCCCAGTGAGATCTAGATCATCAGAAGGGATGCTTGGCGAAGAACTTGATGGACTAACCCTCCTTTTCATTGGTGTGGATTTGGAAGACAAAATATCTGCCGGAATGAGTGGCTTCCTCTTCTTCTTGCTCTGCATGAGGCTCAATTTCCTGAACTGTCCCTACTTCAGGAGGAACAACAACTACTATTGCGGGCGGTGGTTGTGGTTGTAGTTGTTGAACAACTACTATTGCGGGCGGTGGTTGTTGTTCACTACTTGTCTGCAGTGTTCCCTCTTGCGTTGATTGTGTACTACTTTGAGATAGTGATAAGTTTAGGTCAGGCGCAGCATCACTGCTTTCCACCGTTAGGTTGGCTACCTCTTCCACACTCATCTGCTTGGGCCTGGGTTGGTGGGTTGGGCCCACTGATGCGGAGGTGCTGGCCCCAGCTTGCACCCTGGACACAGCTGCTGCAGGTGTACTTTTTGTTTTCCCAAAAAAGGTTTTGGGGTCATCACCAGACTTAAGTGTCACTTCCTTCTTCTGTTCTTCCATCTTCTTCTCAGCAACTTTCTTGGTCTTGGAGGACCTAGTGCCTGCTTTCTTAGGGCCCATCTTCTTCAGATGTCAGCAGCAGCACTCAGTTGCAGAGATGTCTGGTCAGGTCACACCACACCACACGTCACGTACAACAGAAGGACGTCCGTCTGGCAGTACAACGGGCGATGAATGATGACAGACACCTCCTCCTCAGTCTTTTGTGCACCTACAAGCAAAGAAGGCAGAAGATCATCAGTCAAATGTGGAATTTGTTGAGCTTCAATTTTAATTACTAGTAGTGTTAGTACACTCAGTAAGAGGAAGAATAGCAAAGAACTAAAATACAAATGTAGTGGAAGTGGAACTTGTTTATCCTTAATTTGTGCATCATGTCGGATAGATGCAGCATTATTGACCTATAGCAGATAGCAATGGGGATGTAAACAGTAAGCCAACAGGAACATTAGAAAGACACACAGGTATATGTGGCAAAAACAAAACAGCACACTACTACTACTACCACCACGGCTCCCAGCCACATGGTCACTCATCACAGGCACATGGGTAAAGCCCAGAAAACAATAAACTCAAGCAGGCCTATATATTAGTATATGGCCAGACAAAGGAGGATGCCTGTTACACATCACAGCTTAATGCAAAAAAGAAAATCCCCATGGCTAAAAGGTTGGAAAGTTACACAACAACAACACATACAACAAAGGCATTTAACGCACACCCAAAAAGTTAACTACACCCCAAACACATTTGGGAATTTAATCCAATGCCATTCATGCCCTAAATGATGTTAAATCAATAGACAACATAGAAACAGCTACATCAAGCACCCCGCTGACTACCTCTAGGACTCTAGGCCTACTGGCAGAATAGGCCACAGGTTTGGAGGCCTATGACAAAAGCACAGTGGAAGGTCACACAAAATGGCCGCCACCAAATGGTCAGCCCACCCTCAAATAACAAAGTACATACAAAGGACAGGAACAGGAAGTTGAGGTCTCTGGGGAACTTTCTTCCTCTTTTTAGAAAAAAAATTAACAGAAAAATGACTCCATGGTCCAAAAACTACAACCAAATGACAACCTGAGGAGTTTTTTTTAGCGAAATGAACAAAATCAACATTTTCGAGAAGGTTTTATGCAACTCTAGGCATATTGCTTGCAAGATTGCAAATTTGGCGTGTTCGGCAGCTCGAACTGTATAAAACGTCATTATCGTGTGCCCGAGCACGCAGATTGAGCACGAGAAGAAGACAAAAATTGTAAGGTCGCGTTATCGTACTGTGCAAAGTTACCAAAACTACGCGAGCTGAATTCCTAGGATTACCTACTGGTAGAAAAAGCCATATTAGTTACACACACCCAAAACCTGCAATTCCACACCAAAAACCACATTTTGCAAATCAATCCAAAGCCATCCATGCCATACATGATGTTACAACTTAAACAAACACCACAAAAACAGTTGATACATTTTCATGCACCCATGATGACTCGAGTAGTACCCTTGGGCCTACTAGCAGAGTAGGCCACAAGCTTGGAGGCCTATGGCAAAAACACAGTGGCTGGTCCCACAAAATGGCCGCCACCACATGGCCAGGCGCTCACAAAAAATAAGAAAAGGAATAAAAATAAGAAAGGAATAAAAAACAGACAAAGCAGGCCTATGGGAAAAGCACAATGCCTGGCTTCACCAAATGGCGACCACCCACATGGACAGCCCACCAACAAGAAAGTACATACAATAAACTCAAGAAGGCCTATATACCTATATGGCCAGACAAAGGAAGATGCCTGTTATTTTATTTACACATCACTGCTGAATGCAAAAAATAAAATCCACATGGCTAAAAGGGTTGGAAAGTTACACAAAAACAACACATACAACAAAGGCATTTATTAACACACACCCAAAAAGTTAACTACACCCCAAACACTACATTTAGGAATTCAATCCAGCTGTCCCAGTTGTCGGGGGCAATTCTGAAGGTCGCAAATACATCAACCTTTAAACCCATCAGTCCAGCGGTGGAGATGTATAAAACTCAAGCCAAAGCGGCCGCATTCTATGGTAGTGAGTTGTGGGGTCACAAAGCTGAGACAGAACTTGTCAGAGTAGAAAATAACTTCCTCAGACGCCTTTTGGTTCTTCCCCAAGGCACACCCTTGCTACCCCTAAGACTAGATCTGGGGCTCCCTTCAATAGGGTACGAATTGGAACTAAAACCGCTGAGGTTCTGGCACAGGCTCAGGTCCACTGGCGAACTTGCACATTACAGGGAAGACCTCAAGCATGTTATGAATCTTAACCAGCATGACATAATCCCGTGGTTGGCCTTTATCAAGAGAGAACTACATCGTCTGGGACTCCCTGAGTTATGGGAGGTTCCTGAAAGAGGCTGTCAAAGGGTCCCTCGCAAAAGGCTGGTTGAAATATTCAAGGAGAAAAGTCTAGTCTCTCTTGTGTGTGCACCCAAAATCGGCACCCTGACTGAACAACTCCTGGATTCCAAAAATTCTTATCATTTTGAAGGTTTTATGGACATCATATTTCCTATTTTAGCAAGGAAACTGTTCATTCAATGGAGGCTAGGCACCCTGCCCCTGAAAACTTTCACTTGTAAATGGACTATGCGGGATGATAAAATCTGTCTTGGGTGCAATAACTACGATGAGGAAGAAATTGACGTTCTGTTTTTTTGCCCGGCCTACACTAGACCGAGGAAATACTGGCTAGTGCCATTGTGTAGGAACTTGTGCATAAGAAACTATTTACATTCATACAGAATACTGAAGACATGTACCCTGCCCCACATAGTCTTTGCAGTTGCCAAGTTTATAATGGCCATGTGGCAGATAAGGGTAAAAATACCAAAAGACTGAAAAGTGATATGAACTGTAATGAAATCGCTCCTCATGCCCAGACTCTCAAGGGAAATGAACTACCTATGAAATGTGCCATGTTATGTTTTTATTGTATGTCGATGTGTTTTAAAAGTGTTAATGCTTTTAATGAATCTTTTATGGTCTCAAGTGGCCGAAATAAAGAATTTTTGGGTTTGGATTGGAAAGGGGCCCCCTCATGACATGCCACTCAAGGCATGGCACCAATAGGCATCTGTGCCTGAAACCCACTATGCTTGCCAATAGTATGAAAAGATGGGCTTATTCCACTGGCAGCTAAGCTAATAAACAACTCTCCCTTGAATTAACCAGGTGCATTTCTTACCTGTCTCCTGATTTCACTCTCCCATAAAAAAAACATTACTCTGTCTCACTCAATTGTCCTCCAGCAAGTATCGCAAAGCACTGTGCCCACTAGCACCAATTGCCTTAAATAGGTATCCTTCCCTTTATGCCCAGATACAATTTATCTCTCTGCACAAACTGTTTGCTGCTGCTTGGCGACTGCTGCTGTCTTTCTAGTGCTGTGTTGACAGAGTCAGAAGTGACCATGTCCACCTCTTGCTCTGAAGATGTGTTTTGATGCATTCCATGTTTTGACATTTTGTGTATACATAAATGGAACATGCCTGTACAGGACAGTGATGTGCACAATGAGCAGTTCAAAACTGTGTCTGATGGCCTGATTACGATCTTGGCAGATGGGATACTCCGTCATAAATGTGACAGATATCCTGTTTCTCTACATTACAAGTTCCATTACATTCTAGGGAACTTGTAATACGGCAGACAGGATATCTGTCAGGTATGTAACAGAGTATTCCATCCGCCAGGATTGTAATCAGGCCCTAAGTGTTCTATTCTGTGCAGCTTGCATAGGGCTTTGGGCATGAGACAACAACTTGGCCACAAGGAGTCTGTCCTGCCATTTGCTCATCTCCCATATATGGTTTTGACAGTCCTCCCCTTTCAGCTACCCACCTTCACTGATTCTGTCGATGCAGCCTGCTGCTCGAGTGTGGGCACATAGTTGTTATGTACAAAGTCCCAGTCCACCCGGGGCTGAAAGTCTGTACTAAGGTCCGGCGGAAGTATACTATGCCTTGACGGTGCTTCAGCCATTTTACCACATGCAAAAGAAGTAAGGAACAAGTTTCCAGCCAGATTCTCAGCGCAGAGGTACCATACCTGGCATTCATATGATCCTAGATTCGCAGCCCAGAGGTACCATAACTGGCATTCATATGATCAGGAAGCATTGTCCCGATTACCAAGCATTTGCAATGCAATCGGTCTCACCTTTGGGACCTTATATGTATTTATCTATGCAGCACATTAGCCTGGGTGCTGAAACATCTACTGTTCTTTAACATGGAATGTAATTAAGCAACAAACTGCATGACACACCAGGAATGTGAACACATGGAGGTATATATTGCCTTTCAGTGGGAAATGGTATAGTCCAAAGCTTTGTTTTTAATAGAAAATCAGGGTTTTCGGTAGTCATATCAGTGAAAATAAAAGATTTGAAAAAAATATTATTATCTACGGGTGCTCGTGGAAGACAACTTATTTGGATTGGAATCTAGAAAATGCTATAGTGATTCTGGTAATTCACTGACTTCTGCTAATCGTTTTCTATCAAGAAATTAAAATAGAGGCAGTTGCCAGAAAAATTAAAAAAAGAAAGTCCTTCAGCAGAAAGCAATTCTGGTATTTTACTGACCTCTTCTGGTCATTTTCTATCAAGATAGTTTAATAGAGACATTTGAACAAGCAGAAAGTAATTCCGGTATTTTACTGACCTCTACTGGTCGTTTTCTGTCAAGACACTTAAATAGAGGAAGTTGAACAGAAAAAAAAATCTCACTAAGTGGAAGCAGACAAGTCCTAGGGCTGATGTCCAGAGCCCACAAAGTACATACACATATAATTGTATATTAAGTTATATACAAGAGGTCTCGAATGCTCAACCTAATAAGGCATGGCAGCATCATCTGTCCTGGAAGGTGGAAGGAAGTAAAGATGGGTGCTCCAGGGAGAAAGTGTGCAAATCTCCATTGTTAACCAGCAGCAACAAGAAATAAAGGAGGCAAAAATATACCCTCGCACCAGAACATTATTGAGCAGTACATGGGGCATAGCTGGAGTGACCAGACACTGTGTGAAAGAGGACCAGAAAGTTGAACGTGACAATTACGTGACAATTAGACAGTGATTACAGCAAAGGCAAGTAAGGAACTTCAGTTTTGTTTCACAACAATGCCATTCAACCCATTAACATGCTGTCTGCACCGTTATCAGAAGCAGTTGGATGATAAATATGGATCAGGAGGTTTGAGAACTATTTGTTTGCTACAAACGAAAATAACCTGGCTAAAGAAGCTGTATCCTGCTCTACCATATGGTGGAAGAAGTGCACAAAATGATCATCACTCTCCCTAAAACAGGCGAAGACAGTGGCTGTGCAGCGGCAATAACTGCTTTGAATCTGCAGCTCAGCACACAGCCCAATCCAGGCTATGAGTCTCTCTTCGGAGTCTTGCCAAACAAGGCCCCAAAGAGCCCATCAACACCATTTTTACTTACCCCAGCCTGGAGAGCACCAGCAAATTTTGGAACTTTGAGGAAGAGCTATATGCCCAAATTCAAGAATGCCAAACATTTGACTCACAGTGGCGGCTGGCTTAGGGTGTGCTGAGGGTGGTGAGGTAGGGTGGGCGGAGGAGGGGCATGCTGGGGGGTAGTAAACTCGGACATACGACGGAACGAAGGAACATAGGGCCTAATTTATGAGGCCCCTTGTGCCATCGGAACATCACTTTTTGTGATGTTCCGTGGCGCAGAAGCCTGCGTGATATTTATCAGGCAGCACTGAGCCACTTTTTTGGATTAATGCTGCCTCATAAATATCAGTCCCTTTAACGCAGTGTTCTGTGCTAAAGGGGAGTGTAATGGGTGTTTTCTGGGGGCGTTCCCAGCAACATCCATAGCCTTCTGATAGTGTCCCAGATTTACGAGAAATCGTAAATCTGAGGCAGGGCCAAAAGCTTACGCCTCCCCAGGGTCGACGTAAGGGAGGCGCAACGGGAAGAAATATCTTTATTTCTCCTCGTTTTTCCTTTTTCTATGTGTGCTGCATAAACCCAGTCGTATGTCTGGGTTGACTACCCCCAACCTGCACCACCCGTTCCTGCGTTCTGTCGCTTTCCGAGTTTATTACCCCGCACCCTGCCCCAGACCCCGCATGCAGCATGCCCTATCCGAGCCGCCAGTGCATCTGAGCTATGATCATAAATCCTATGGTCGGCAAAGATGCCATGTTGGCTAGAAGGCACTCTCACGAACTGCCAAATGCATGCAGCACGTACAGAATTGTTGCTAATGAGCACCATCTCCCGTAATGCACACTTTCAACCAATTCAATCCCATGTGCTCCACCAAACCTATCTCTCCCCTGCCCGACTCAAAAGAATTTCTCCTAGTTCACCTGCCTTCTGCCCCCTATGCCTTCACTCCCAGGTGGATATTTATCAAATGCACATGGAACTGTTTAAATTTAACAATGTTCTGAACACAAGTTTTCCAAACTCTAACATGCTGCACCGGCCCACTTATTCCACCCTACTAGGAGTAATGTGCTGTGGGGATTTTCTGCTGCCCTCATAAACACAAATCAATCTCACAATTTCTAGACGATTCGCTACTACTGGAAAATAGGGTGAACACAACTAGCTAGGAGTCTGCGGGCAACTGAGATGCTCATGGGCCAAAAGAAAGGCACTACATAGGGAGGACAGTAGAGTCCGATGGAAATATCTGATAGCAGAACACTGGTATGAGCTGTGGCAGCTGTTGTCCATGACTCCTAGAGAAGATGCCCTATCCCCCCATTGGGAGACTCCCGACATGGACCCCTTTACTCCAATACTCAATTGACACTGACCAGGCCACCTCTCTGCCGGTTCGGTTTTCATTGTGCCCACAACATATCCCCTCTGCCTGCCTCGCCCACCAGCAACTCTCCCTGGACCTCATTCTTCCTCTACACAGTCTGAGACTCCTAGAGAGGCCTCTGTGACTTGATCATCTAAGTCCCCTTTGTTTTGGTCCCACTGTTAGTCCTTTCCCTTGACCTCTTAGCTCTTGTCCTGCTGGCTCAGGTTGCCTGGACATCTGACCCTGATTCTCCAGGTTCTGTTCTCTTAAACATTCTCGCTTTTGGTCTGGTTTGCAATGCACTGGTCTTCATATTCCTGGTCCTCACACTCTATGTTCTATTTCTGGTTTGACAAACATGTGGGGAGTGCGAAATTCAAGCTCCACTCCCAGACGCACTGCGTTTTGAGGATACTAGATCCAACTGGTAATTATCAATTTGTCCTGTTTCATATTAATCCAATTTTTACACTAATCTTTGTCATCCTTTCTTCTTCTCTTCTACTCAATCCACATATTCGACGTAATGTATTTTAGGAAACTTCACATATTGACATGCGCCTATCCAGGCCTCCTTGAAAATACGATCCCAACACTAAAGATAGTTCTGAGCAGCGTTTCTTTATTCAAAACCCAATGCATTTCTTGCCCTTCATCAGGGGTAACTGAAAATCAACAATTACAGAAATTCAATTAGTATTTGTGCCTTTTAACCATTAAAATTACATAAATCTAAATTTAGCCAGGCGCATATACCATGTTAATACAGTTAAACAGGTCCCATTGCGTTAATTGAGTTACACAAACTTTATCGAGTGTGAAGTCCCCAACCCCTACTCTTTCTGGTCTGTCCACACTAGACAGGATCCTCTTACTTGTGGTCCTACTTGTTTGGGTCTAAGTATTCCCAGTAATCCTGGTCCTGGTTCTCTTGGCCTACCTGGTCCTTTCATGGCCCCTTTTTCTAGCTCCTCTAGGTCCTGTTGACCCTCGTTCCCTTGGCCTGGTCCTCCCTAACCTTCTCACCCTCTTTGCTGATTTTCTAGTATACCAGCACCTGGTCCCTTCAGTCCACTAGCCTCTGTTGACCTGGTCCTCCTAAACTTTGCCCTCTTAACCCTTGTCTTCTGGGTTTGGTCCCGTGCCATGTTCTCTTGGTCTTTTTAGCTCTGCAACTACTGGTCTGGGCCATCTTCATTCTGATTCTATTTATTTGGCTCCTTTTGAAATTTTGCCCCCAGGTCCAGTCCCCTTGGTCTTCCTTGCTCTGGTTAGGCTAGTCTCATGATCTTCCTCACCCTGATTCTGCTACCCCCAAACCCTAGTCTTTCTGCTTTATTTGGTTCTTTGGGCCATGGTCCTAAGGTCATTGTCTCCCTGGCACTCCCTGGCACTCATAGGTCTGCTCCTGTCCTCTTGGTCCTGATCCTTTCAATCCCCGTAGCTCTGGTCCTCCTGGCTCTGGTCTTTCTGGCATCCTTGGTACTAAACCATCATCTTCCTTGCTTATTTCTGCTACCCTGGTTCTAATCTTTCTAGTTTTCCTAATTCCGGTACAAATTCTCCTGGCCTTGGTCTTGCTGCTTCCTGTCCTTGTGGTTCCTATACCAACCCACATGGTCCTCTTTGCTCTGGTTCTCTTGGGTCTGGCCACCCTGTTCCTCATCCTTGTGGCCTTCTTGTTCCTAGGACTGTGGCCTGGTCCTCCTGGCTGCGTTCATACTGTTCCCGATGTTTCTGGTACTCCCTTCTCTCCTCACCCTGGACCTCCGGGTTCTGATACTGATAGTCCTCCTGATGCCCTGGTTCTGTTTGCCTGGGTCCTTGGTCTCATCTCCCTGCTTCTCCTGGCTTTAGTCCACCTATTCTTGTTTTTCATAATCCTTGTCCTGCTTGTGATTCTGTGCACACTGGTCCTGATCCTTTTGGTCCTGGTCTGTATAGTGTGGGTTCTTATGGGTTCAGTTCTTCTGGTCCATCAGACATCATTGTCTTGGTCTCCTTGGTCCTGGTCTTCATTGTCCTTCTTGTCCTATTGTGCTGGTCATCATAAACCTTGCCGTTTGGACAGCCCGGCTTTTCTTGGTTCTCACAGTCTTGGACCATCCTCACCCTATTTTTTTCTCATGCTCTTGGCCCTGGCCATCTTTTTCTGGTTCTCCTCACCCTGAACCGCCTAGCCCTGGTACCACAGGTCCTGGTCCTGTTGATCCCCTTGGCTCATCTCACATCTTGTGTCCTCGCCCTCTAAGTCTTTGTTCTCTTGATTTGGGTTGCCCTGATCCTCCTGTATCTGTTCTTTTTTATCTTGGCTCTACTGGTATGCCGCCAGCTGGTCATGGCCTTATTGATCCTTATTCTCCTTGTTCAGGTCCGTCCTCTTGATCATAGTCATCTTGGTCCTGGTCCTTCTGGCCATCATTTTCCAGTCCCCTTGACCTCCCTGCCTCTGGTTAGCCTTCTTACATCTGCTCTTCCTCACCTTGATCATGCTATCCGAGATGAATGCCCTGCCCCACTTGATAATCAAAGCCCTGGTCCCGTAGATCAGGATCTGCATGGCCCTCTTAGCCCTGTTTCTAGTCCTCCTGGGCAAAATCATTTTAGTTCACCTAGTCATTGTTGCCATGGTGCTCTAGTTGCCACTGGGCTTAGTCCCCCTGGTTTTCTTAGTCCCTATCCTGCTTATTCTGATCTACTGGTCATACTGGCCATTTCCCTCCTGGACCTGATCTTCTTAGTTCTCCTTAATCTGGTCCTGATCATCCTGCTCTTTGCCATCATGGCTCTGCAATATGTTGTCTGAGCCCAAGAAAGATCATCTTTTCTTTCATAGTTCTGATTATTAAGGACATCTGGATCATTTTAGACTTATAAGTACCTGGCCCTGTACGTACTGCTCTGTTTGGCCATTCCAATGTACTCATGCCCCTGGTCCTCTTGGTCCTGCAACTTCACAGGCTTCCAGTCCTGGACTTTCTAATCCTCCTCACACTAATCTTGGTCCCTTGGTCTTCCTGGCCCTCGTCCCCTGGTTGATGTAGTACTCCTGATATGCCTGTTCTTAATCCTGCTGCTCTGGTCTTCCTAATCAATGTATTCCTGGTATTAGTTCTGGTACTCCTTTGTCTAATCCTCCTGTTTGGGTCTTTTGGCACAGGTCCCATTGGCCTTGGCTTCTTGAGCCCTGCTTATCCTCTGGTTCTCCTTTTCTATCCTAGTCTTACAGCTCCTCCTGGTCTCCTGATTTGCCTGCTCCACCTTGTGCTTGTCCATCTCACATGTGGCAATTATTCACCTAGTTCCCATGTTGCTGGTCACCCTAATTTATGTAGGTCTTTTCACACTGGGTAGGGTCCCCTTGGAGTCTGACCTTCATGGACTTTTTTTATTTTGGTCCCATAGGACCTGGACTTAAGATCTTTTCTATTTTTCCTATTTCCATTGACGTAGGGTCTCCTGGTCCTGCTAGCCCTGGTCCTTTTTGGTTGTGGTATTCCCGGTCCTGCACCATTTGCTTCTAGCCCTTTGGCTATCCATGATCTCATCTCTTTGGTCTTGGACTTCCTGTCTCTAGCCAGTCTTTCCATTGTTCTCCTGGTACTGGTCTTTTTTGTCTGTTCACCTGGGTATGTTCATCCTGGTACAGTTGGTCCCGGTTGGTTTGGTGGGACCATCCTATTGCTTCTCATTTTGCTGGTCCAAGTCCTTCTATTCCTTCTATCCTTGATACTTTCTTTCCTTTGGGATCTCATCCATTGGATCCTGATCCATCGGTTCCACATCCTACTAGCTGTCCAGATCCTTCTCACCCTGTGTCAGCACCCCAAGTCCTGGTTTTCCTTGTCCGGTACCTCCTTGTCTGTTTGATCCTGGTACCTATGGCCTTAGTAACCCCGATCTTTGTTCTTCTTGTTCTGGACCTTTTGACTGGTTGTCCTAGCCCTCCTGATGGCTGTCCTCCTGGACCTTATCCTCCTCTTGGTTATCATTCTCCGCCTACCCATCCAACTCCTTCCTTACCCAGGTCCCCGCCACAATGACTTTAGTCAGGTACAGCCTCCAAGCATGTGACTCAGATTTTTTCGTTGGGGCTTTCACATTTCATTTGCTGTGACAACACTGTCAAGGACAGAAATGAGAGCCATATAGAGACAGAACCTTACCCTCTTAAAATACTACTTAGCATGTTTAAAGCAAAACGACTGTTCCCAAGATACTAAAGGGGCCCCCTCATGACATGCCACTCAAGGCATGGCACCAATAGGCATCTGTGCCTGAAACCCACTATGCTTGCCAATAGTATGAAAAGATGGGCTTATACCACTGGCAGCTAAGTTAATAAACAACTCTCCCTTGAATTAACCAGGTGAATTTCTTACCTGTCTCCAGATTTCACTCTCCCATAAAAAAAACATTACTCTGTCTCACTCAATTGTCCTCCAGCAAGTATCGCAAAGCACTGTGCCCACTAGCACCAATTGCCTTAAATAGGTATCCTTCCCTTTATGCCCAGCCCCAGATACAATTTATCTCTCTGCACTAACTGTTTGCTGCTGCTTGTCGACTGCTGCTGTCTTTCTAGTGCTGTGTTGACAGAGTCAGAAGTGCCCATGTCCACCTCTTGCTCTGAAGATGTGTTTTGATGCATTCCATGTTTTGACATTTTGTGTATACATAAATGGAACATGCCTGTACAGGACAGTGATGTGCACAATGAGCAGTTCGAAACTGTGTCTGATGGCCTGATTACGATCTTGGCAGATGGGATACTCCGTCATAAATGTGACAGATATCCCGTTTCTCTATATTACAAGTTCCATTACATTCTAGGGAACTTTTAATACGGCAGACAGGATATCTGTCAGGTATGTAACAGAGTATTCCATCCGCCAAGATTGTAATCAGGCCCTAAGTGTGCTATTCTGTGCAGCTTGCATAGGACTTTGGGCATGACACAACAACTTGGCTACAAGCAGTCTGTCCTGCCATTTGCTCATCTCCCATATATGGTTTTGACAGTCCTCCCCTTTCAGCTACCCGCCTCTACTTATTCTGTCCATGCAGCCTGCTGCACATAGTTGTTATGTTAGTTGTTATGTACAAAGGCCAGGTCCACCCGGGGCTGAAAGTCTGTACTAAGGTCCGGCGGAAGTATACTATGCCCTGACGGTGCTTCAGCCATTTTACCACATGCAAAAGAAGTAAGGAACAAGTTTCCAGCCAGATTCTCAGCCCAGAGGTACCATACCTGGCATTCATATGATCCTAGATTCGCAGCCCAGAGGTACCATAACTGGCATTCATATGATCAGGAAGCATTGTCCCGATTAACAAGCATTTGCAATGCAATGGGTCTCACCTTTGGGACCTTATATGTATTAATCTATGCAGCACATTAGCCTGGGTGTTGAAACATCTACTGTTCTTTAACATGGAAGGTAATTAAGCACCAAACTGCATGACACACCAGGAATGTGAACACATGGAGAGATATATTGCCTTTCAGTGGGAAATGGTATAGTCCAAAGCTTTGTTTTTAATATAAAATCAGGGTTTTCGGTAGTCATATCAGTGAAAATAAAAGATTTGAAAAAAATATTATTATCTACGGGTGCTCGTGGAAGACAACTTATTTGGATTGGAATCTAGAAAATGCTAAAGTGATTCTGGTAATTTACTGACTTCTGCTAATCGTTTTCTATCAAGAAATTTAAATAGAGGCAGTTGCCAGAAAAATTAAAAAAAGAAAGTCCTTCAGCAGAAAGCAATTCTGGTATTTTACTGACCTCTTCTGGTCGTTTTCTATCAAGATAGTTTAATAGAGACATTTGAACAAGCAGAAAGTAATTCCGGTATTTTACTGACCTCTACTGGTCGTTTTCTGTCAAGACACTTAAATAGAGGAAGTTGAACAGAAAAAAAAAATCTCACTAAGTGGAAGCAGACAAGTCCTAGGGCTGATGTCCAGAGCCCACAAAGTACATACACATATAATTGTATATTAAGTTATATACAAGAGGTCTCGAATGCTCAACCTAATAAGGCATGGCAGCATCATCTGTCCTGGAAGGTGGAAGGAAGTAAAGATGGGTGCTCCAGGGAGAAAGTGTGCAAATCTCCATTGTTAACCAGCAGCAACAAGAAATAAAGGAGGCAAAAATATACCCTCGCCCCAGAACATTATTGAGCAGTACATGGGGCATAGCTGGAGTGACCAGACACTGTGTTAAAGAGGACCAGAAAGTTGAACGTGACAATTACGTGACAATTGGACAGTGATTACAGCAAAGGCAAGTAAGGAACTTCAGTTTTGTTTCACAACAATGCCATTCAACCCATTGACATGCTGTCTGCACCGTTATCAGAAGCAGTTGGATGATAAATATGGATCAGGAGGTTTGAGAACTATTTGTTTGCTACAAACGAAAATAACCTGGCTAAAGAAGCTGTATCCTGCTCTACCACATGGTGGAAGAAGTGCACAAAATGATCATCACTCTCCCTAAAACAGGCGAAGACAGTGGCTGTGCAGCGCAGTGTTTTGCGCAATACAAATATCCAGACTAGACTAGACTAGACTAGCGGCAATAACTGCTTTGAATCTGCCGCTCAGCACACAGCCCAATCCAGGCTATGAGTCTCTCTTCGGAGTCTTGCCAAACAAGGCCCCAGAGAGCCCATCAATACCATTTTTACTTACCCCAGGACTGGGGAGCACCAGCAAATTTTGGAACTTTGAGGAAGAGCCATATGCCCAAATTCAAGAATGCCAAACATCTGACTCACAGTGGCGGCTGGCTTAGGGCGTGCTGAGGGTGGTGAGGTAGGGTGGGCGGAGGAGGGGCATGCTGGGGGGTAGTAAACTCGGACATACGACGGAACGAAGGAACATAGGGCCTAATTTATGAGGCCCCTTGTGCAATCGGAACGTCACTTTTTGTGATGTTCCGTGGCGCAGAAGCCTGCGTGGTATTTATCAGGCAGCACTGAGCCACTATTTTGGATTAATGCTGCCTCATCAATATCAGTCCCTTTAACGCAGTGTTCTGTGCTAAAGGGGCGTGTAATGGGTGTTGCTGGGGGCGTTCCCAGCAACATCCATAGCCTTCTGATAGTGTCCCAGATTTACGAGAAATCGTAAATCTGAGGCAGGGCCAAAAGCTTACGCCTCCCCAGGGTCGACGTAAGGGAGGCGCAACGGGAAGAAATATCTTTATTTCTCCTCGTTTTTCCTTTTTCTATGTGTGCTGCATTCTGCAGCACACATAGAAAGAGGAAAAGCCTCTTGTGATTATTTTTGTACCGGCAGGCACCCTTGCACCATTGTGCAAAGGTGCCTGCATTGGTGCTAGGCAGCCCACTGTGCGCCGGTGCAGGGGAAAAGGACAGGAATGCGCCATATCTTATACAAACAGCGCATTTCTTCCCTTTTCTTTTGCCGTAGGGAAGCGTAGCAGGAAGGCCTGCTGCGCTTCCCTACTGAAAAACCTCAAAAATGAGGCCCCAAAGTCCTCTGTTCCGTCGTATGTCTGGGTTTACTACCCCCAACCTGCACCACCCGTTCCTGCGTTCCGTCGCTTTCCGAGTTTATTACCCCCCACCCTGCCCCCAGACCCCGCATGCAGCATGCCCTATCCGAGCCGCCAGTGCATCTGAGCTATGATCATAAATCCTATGGTCGGCAAAGATGCCATGTTGGCTAGAAGGCACTCTCACGAACTGCCAAATGCATGCAGCACGTACAGAATTGTTGCTAATGATTAATGTTATCAAATCCAAACCAACAAAAACAAGTGAAATAGCTTATGAGTTAATGAAGAAACAACCCCCCAAAAAGCAAAGCAAAGCATGTGGGTACTGGGGGAACTTAGAACATGTGGCCCTCAGCGCCCAGCCAGAGGCAAGAACTGTTCCACGTGAGTAAAAACAAATCATTTCACTTCGATCTGCAGATCTATGGCTTCAACTAAGCCTACTACGGAAGAACTGACTACTAAACCTCAACCCACTGTAAGACATCTGGCTGCCAAGGATGGCAGCATGCAGACACCTCACGACTCAAGAGCAAGTCCAACTCATTTCAGGGATCAATACCACTATGTTAACAAAAGGAAGATTTAGTTGAAATGTGAGCTATTCATTAGCGGTCACCCAATGACCAGCCTCATCAACAGTGATGCCACTATGTGTACTATTAACTATCTCAAACTGTGCCCAGCATCATCACAAAAGAAGACATTCACAATTATACCTACGTAAGGAACTTGCACCCCCAATCACTTGACTCCCATTTTTTTTTACTACACATTTTTAAGAGATATGGACTTTTTAAAAAAAGAAAAAGCGGTGCACCCACTTTAACATCATCAAACCATACATGAACTATAATTAGCCTTTAGTCTGGTAGAGTGGCTAAAAAAGATACAACTTTTCGCCTTTTTTAGTGCAAACTTTTATTTTCTTAATGTTTTATTTCTATTAATGTATATTATCATAAAAAAACAGCTACGAAGTGGGTGAATTTACAGCAAACAGCTGCATACAGAAATAAGAAACAATATTGAGGAAAAATGTCATACCAAAGTAGAAGATCTAGATATTAACAAAACCCTGCTCATCAGTTTGGAGAATACAACTCAAGGTTTTTTCTTAAATCTTTTTTTATTTTTTTATTTGACACTTCGTCTTATAGATCAAATTCTCTATTGAAACCAGCTTTAGCATTTTAGTAATCCAGCACAACTCATTGAATTTACATTTACTTTGTAATTTCATATGGTTACTGTTTTCCTTTATCTATTATCCAATATCCTTTCGTTAACAAGAAAGATATCATTGGCGCAGTCCTCAAGATCACGTTCGCAAGGTTAAATCAGAAAAAATATATCTTCCCAAACAAAGCTCACCATATGGCAAAGAAAACATTGAAAAAGCCAAGTGACTCTACTATTTGGCTTTCCAATGTTTTAAACTATGTTGTACAGCTGCGTGGCTGCTGTGCAGCATGGTTGAAAGTTTAAAAAAAAGCCCTATAAAGCAGTCACCATTGACCGTGTCGTAGCACTTTTTATTTGGACTTTTTGCCATGCTGCAGAGCAGCTGCATTTCTATACAACATGGCAGAAAACATTGACAAAGCCAACAGGCTGGCTTAAGCGAGACTTGTTGGCTTTGCCAATGCTTGTTGGGTAGAGGAACCTACTTGTTATCAGACCACGACAATATCAAGATAGAAAAGGGAGAAAGAAGGAGGAAGAGAAAGATAGGAAACCACTAACAAATGTTACGCCTGTGCTGAAAAAGAGCAAGCAAGAGGGAAATCAAAGTCAGAAACTGTAAGGTGTGCACCCAATAGACATGAGGTACAAATCAAATCCATGCAATCTTGATTTTTGGCAATTGGGGCATTAGTGAACGCTGGTAAAAGGCTTCTAAGAACATCTCTGAACCTCTGTAAAAATGTTTGTAACACAATAAGCCCCAGCAATCCATCATTCTGACAATTGCCTTGCACAGTCTTGACATATAAAATCAGCTTTGGTTTCCAGCTAGGTCCCTGCATGGTCAAAAGGGTCTAACACTGGCGAATGATTCCAACTTATGGGGGAAAAAAATCATGTTTCCTCATCCAATAGCTTTTTCTCAGACAGCTGAAGACATCTCTAGACAGAGTAACCCTTGACCAAAAAGCCCATAAAGGGTTAAGTGTAACCGTCAGTCAAGCTCTGGCGCCAAAGCGGTCTGGCATTTTAGCCGGGCCATAAACCACACAACAGAATGTCTCTGAACTGCCGCCGGGGATGTCATGGCATGATCACCAAGCCCCGCCCACAAACATGCGAGTAGGCGGATCTTTCCTCCACGCAGCAGCAGGACAAAAGGCGCATCTTTTCCCCGTATCAATAAGGAAAACAAATACGGCATAACAGCGTGCCTGCAGCTCGGCGAAAGATAGCTTTCAGCAAACTCATCCCACTGCCCGGCCCCTATCAGCAAAATTGAGATAACAAGGCCCAGAGACGCGGCCCTGGCAGCGGGCACACAGCTTTCCACGGTTGGATTTTGTACTCTTCAGGGTTGTTCTTTTATAATAGATAGGGGCAATTAATCCCTTTACGACCCGCCATTATGTATTCAACCTTATCAGTTTACTGCTTAATAGAGATATGTACCCTGCAATTTAAATTGCCATATATTAAGTTGCCCTTGAAAGATTAATTTATGGCTAGAAGGACCTTTCTTACAGGGCATTGCAGTAAAATAGTATTTAATGAAGTCAGGCCTGTTGTCATAACATTTTGTAAACCCGAGACGCATCAACTGTTATTTTCATAATATTCTATGGAGAGTCTTTGTTTTAATTTGGAGGCGCGCGCGTTTTTATGGGTCACTATTATGAACTAAACAATCTCTGCCTGGAGATAGCAAGGCACTAAAAGACAGCGCGCTATCACCACCGGTTCATATTGGAAGAGTGCACCGATTATTGACTGTCTCTGCTGCGCCGTCCCTTCCGGCACGTAGAGGGGCGTGAGGCTGGTCTAGCCAATGAGGCTTGAGGCTCGAAGAATGAGGAACGGCGTGCTTCCCAAACAGCATCCCTCCAGATAAGCTTCTCATGTGCTCTTGCAATAGACAGCTGATGCAAAAGACAAGAGATCGCTGCAATGAGAGGGCGAAATACAGTTTCTGTAGGTAAAGCTTCGGTGCCTGTTACTCTGCATCAACGGTCTAAAGTTTGGTGGTAAGAAACACACAATAAAGTGTTGGGTGAAATGCTTGAATGAATCTAAGCCTTAAGGAGGGCAGTCAGAAGAGTGGAGAGGTAGAGGTGGTGGGGCAGATTTATGTTGGGAATGCGCCACGTTTGCGTCACGCAACTGCGGCGTAAACGTGGCGCATCCCTACGACCCATTTAAAACGTGACGCATCTAGGCAGATGCGTCACGTTGTAAAGCCCTGCGCCACTTGTGGGCGTTCCGGCGCAGGGTGGGCGTTCCGGGGCAGGTGCGCCTCGCAAAAGTGGCTGAGTGAAATCTATAAGATTTCACTCAGTCACTTTCAGGCCAATGCTGCGTCAAAACTCTGCGCCTGCTTGATGCAGGCGTAGGTCTTGACGCAGCATTGTCAAGATGGGGCACCCCCGAGCCTTGCTGGAGCTGCGTCGCGCTTGCGACGAAACTCCAGCAATGCGTCACCTTTACGGCACAGATGCGTCACACTTCTGTGCCGTTTTTGCCCCATGGTGCGCCGCATTGTAAATGCAGCGCACCATGGGTGGCGGAGCAGCGGCACAAAATAACTGGCGCATCCCTGGGGATCTGCCCCGGTATTTTTAACCCAGCATAGCGAGTTTTGAGGGTCATATTTATAAATGGCGAGGCTCCTAACTCGGCTAATACCATGAGATGGCACCTAATAATACAAATTCTTAAGTTCTCTTTCCTTATAGAGCATTTTAATTACACTTTTGAGCCGGAAAAACCTCGAACCTGCCTATCCTTGACAATGACTCTTTGCCGCATTGAGTCCATTGGTTTATTTCACTCCCCGCGCCACTCAAGGCAGATGCTAACCATATACAGACCAGTCTTGGAGTAGCTTCAATAGTCCAGCCCAAATCTCTGGACCATATCCCGTCCAAAAGGGAGTACAACCCCACCCCAGAGCAGATGTTGCTTTATTGCTCCTCTTCAGTGAGCATGATAGCACTGAGAGATAAAGGATACAGGACCCTGGTCTTGGCAGAAAACAATGGCAATGCAATAGCTTAAACTCTCACAAATGCAAGACCTATTGCATTGCAAATATTAGTTTTATTTATTAGCGCCCCTGCAGCACTTTCACACTCATGAAGGGCGTGTCCTGCATTAAAATGAAACCACGGCATGGGGGGCTTTTACACAAAAAGCATTGGTTTGCCAAGTTGACAAACAGATGTTTTTTGGGGGAAAAAGCGCACATGCCGTGCTTTAATTTTAATCTCGGCAACCTACTTTTCATTCGACATGGTTTGTGCAAAGAAAGGGGCGAGGCCTCTATGAATGTGAAAGCGCCGCATGGAGGCCAGTAAATAAATTAAATAAATAAATAAGTAATCCGCACTGCTAAAATCAATTAAAAAAAAACGCAGCCTATATAGTTAAAGTGGACCACAATTAGTAAACATCAAAATAAAATCGGGCAGCGTGCTGCGAGGTAGTCGGTGGAATAGGGGAAGAGCATTAAATAAAATAGTGCTCACCAACTTATAAAGCAGATCATGTAACAACACCAGTAAAATGTCCAGTCGTAATGAATCTGAAGCCAGAGTTTACGAAGGACAATGACGCAAGCCAATTACAAATATGTCAGAGAGTGGGTGGGGCTTCTATTCCATACTCCACTACTGCATGCATCGCAGCAGCGCATGCGCTGCCCAGGCTCGACCTAAAAATGGATGAGTGGAATGCTTGAATTCAGTACTGATGATGGTGCTGGCCTGACTATGGTCTACACTGTTCAAAACAATGGAAAGTAAGGTGTTAATTCAATGGTTCTCTTTTCAAATCTAATAGATAATGTTGGATTTATTTTACCCTTGATAAAAACACCAGACTTAGCTCGTTATAGTGAGTCCAATACTTCAGAAAAAGGTTACATTTGATCCAGCTGTGGGAAGATTCTTCACCAGTATCCAAATAGGTCTCCCAACTATTTGGTGGGTGTCATCCAATTTATAGTTGTCCCTTGACAGAGTGAACAAATAAGGCTTAAATAAAATATGATTGAATAAAAAAGTTAAAAGTAAAATATGGCAATCAAACATTTCAAAATGGAAATAAGCTATCAATAAATCTACACAATCAAAAGTGAACTGGGTACTTCCTCATATGGGGTCGGGTAAGAAAGAAAAAAACAAGAAAAACTGCAAGATGGATACATTAACAATTTGCAGCAAGAAGTCCAAGGTCCTTATTTAAGAAGGCCTTGCGCCACCGGTGCGTCACTTTTAAAATGGGAAAAAGTGACGCACCGGCGGCGCAAGGTCTTCATAAATAAGGCCCCAAGTTCCCTGAAAAAGCCAATTTGGCTCCTAATAGGTCTTGTCCTAATGTCTTTATTAATGTGCTATATTGGCCAAGAATGAGCCAATAGAGTTTATAGAAAAATGCAGGATACCAGGAGAATCCCATGAGTTGAAATCCATTTCCCATCAGCAATATTTGACAACATGTTCCCACATCAAACCAATAAGCTTTAATTGTTAAGTCCTTGCTTTGGGCAATTCGAGCTAATAAGATAATAGAAAACAGTGAATTGTTTCTCATGTACGTTGTACTGGTGCTCAGGGTAATAGCGCACAGTCTACTTGGACCTCTGGGAAAATAAATACGTTTTACCAGTTCTATTATCTTAGTTATTCATATGCTTCGAGAAAACAACAAAGCTTGTGATTGCCCAATTTAAGTCAAGTCACTATCAAGGAAGATGATTGACAGAACAAAAATCTAAATTGCGGCACAAAGCTAGTCTCTTGGTCAGTCTCCCAACCCCCATCCAGGTACTAAGGGAGATGTAGAGATGTAGAGCAGGGCAGCAGCAATCAACACTCACTTCTGAAACACCCGTGAGCCAGGTAGGTGTAATTTGCAGACAGGTGTTGTCATGTATCTGTTCTGTGCAAATGTTTCATAGAATACTGCAAGCAGGTTGGTTGAATTTCGTTTTAATATCTTTCTGTGTGAAAACAATAGTTTGGATTATCCAGCTGACATGAAATGGCCATGAGAGAATTGCAAGAATTTTGTTCGGAGTGTGGTCGGCCAGAAACCCCTTCTACTAGTAGTGGCAAAATAAGTGCTTTGAATATAAAATTTGCAATAAATGAATAGGTAAATAAATAAACAAATACATAATAAATACCAACATACGTAGATACATAAATAAATGTCTGATTAGTTGCTGCATTGACTAGAAGTAAATATACAGTAGGAAACAGTGCACTATTGCTAAATACAAGGCAGATTTCCCAGGATCATGTTCAGGGCATGGTTTCTATAAATGTTACAAAATTAGATGGGTGGTCCTTGAAATGTAAAGCCCTAAGAGGTATATTACCTTTAGCCTGCAACTTTTAGCCCCACAATAGCTTTGCAGCCATACATCACATGCCTTGTGCCCTCATGCATTTACTTTTTTCACCTGACAAGGAATAAACATTTTAAAGAGGCGCAGCAGTGGTAGCCACTTGGTTGGAGGAATGTGAGTCCAGGGGTATTACAACGGACTTTCTTATCCAGCATACCTTGCACCCACATGGGTGGGACTAGATATGTAAATAAAGCAATTTCCATCATTCAGCTTCCTGCATCCTCTCTGCCAGTGACCAAGGGCTCATGGGAGCCCGAAACGCGTTTGGCGTATCTGGGACATATAATTTCTTGTGATGGTATTAAAATCTTGCTGGATAGATTGCGCTCTATAGGCACCCAGAATTCTGCTCTGGCTGCAGGACTTCATCAGTAAAAGGACCCAAACAGTGAACCTGGGACCCTTCTTTTCCAAGACTACCTCAGTCACCAAAGGGGTTTCTCAAGGTTCTGCCTGAGCCCATCCCTGTTTAATGTATATATCACTCCCTTCTCAGCACTACTCAGGAAGATCGGGTTTATTCCGATCCCCTACGCGGACGATAGTCAAATTATTCTATCTTACAAGAAAGACACTCCTGACATCCAAAACAAGTTAAAGGAAGGAATGAGAGCCATAACATCCTGGATGAGCAGCAACTTCTTGCAGTTGAACGCAGGAAAGACTGAAGTAATACTCTTTAAGGATGCGATAACTAGCTAGTCCACTAGTTGGTGGCCAGATGATCTGGGACCACCGCCGTTGCCAACGACAGTTGTTAAAAACCTAGGGGTGCTAGTGGACAAAAATCTAAACATGGATGAACACATAGCTGTAACAAAAAGAGCATGCTTCCATGCCCTTAGCCTCCTCCGTAAAGTTTTTCACTTCCTACCGGCATCTACACGCAAAACACTGGTTCATGCTCTGGTACCCAGCCGTTTGGATTTTAGCAACGCCCTGCTGAACGCCGCTAAGGAATCAGCCTTGCAAGGCCTTCAGGTGGTCCAGAGTAGAGCTGCACGCCTGGTAACAAGCGCTCCCTATCCTGCCCCTCTCTCCCCCTGTTGCGCAAGCTTCACTGGCTACCTGTTTGCAAAAGAATACATTTCAAAATCTGTTGTATTGTTCCTGCTTTGCTAGTATACCAAGTTTAGCGCGTGCTAATTATAAACTCTCTTCCCCCCTTTTTTCCCACAAAGTAGATTGATGGAACATGTATCCAGTTTTGTCAATATAACTTTGCGTGTGCCGAGTAATAACCTTCGGTCTCACGAAGTGGACCGATCGGCATCGGTAGTCTTTTTACCATCTCTAACCTGGAGATCACGACCACGTGACGCGATCTCCATGGTTACGAATACACCAGGAAGCAGCGGGTCTCCATTGTTGACCGCGCGCTGCGAAACTCAGACGGATTCATCCCGTTTCTTCTCCGGTAAGCCCAGCCCGCATACCGCATGCTTGTAAAGCACTTTAGTCACGCTAACACGCATATTTATAAAGCGGGTCTGTTGTACTCAGGTTGTATGGATTCCCGACGACTTTTGCCAGAAGTGGTCTACTCCTTGCTGACCAGATTAACCTACGGGTGGACGCTTGAACTTTATCATTACCATTCAAGTAAGCAACGCATCCCATGCCCCAATAATTATTATAAACATCACCAATTTTGGGGGAGAACACTTGAGTAATGCCATGCTGTTTTCGCTCCTTTTTTCAGATTCAAGGGGTAACACATCTCCACCGATACATGTGAGTTTTTTAATTATTTCATACCCCCTCCCGTGACAACTTTTAGTATAGGATGGCTCTGCAATTACAGACTATACTTTCCTCTTCAGGTTTTGAAGTTCCATGATTGGGCATACATCTCTCTCCTCTGACAAACGACCAATTGGTATGTTTTGTCATATACTAACATGTGCCGTTTATTTAGATTAAAATCGATTGATTCATTTTATGGTAATACCCATTATTACTCATTCAAACAGGTCATAGCCCCGCCTTCCCCGTCCTGATGAAGCCCCCCTACAAGGAGATAATTAATACCTGTCACTATATAGGGGTCGAAACGTCGACAGCTCTGTTTACTTTTCAGCTCTACTCCATGACTTGAAAATTTGTATTTTATGTGGAGCATGATGTCTATCTGAAGTTTTTCTTCATTCATGATGTATATGTCTATGTTTGACGTACAACACATAGTACAGTGAGGCCGCTTGGCCGTTTTTTATATGTCACTATCCTTTACCTTCACTACCCTTCACCTTACCACCTCCCTCCCTTTTCCAGAGGCACTGTAAATACATTTTGAATTATCTAACGAATTCTACAGATCAGCTGTTGCACACGGCCGGGCTTGGCTCCACTGTGTGTCACTCGGCCGGGCTTGGCTCCGCTGTGGTGTTCCTGGCCGGGCTTGGCTCCGCCATCATTTTCCAGCACCGTGGTGTTCTCGGCCGGGCTTGGCTCCACCGGGGGACGCTCAAACTCCAACCCCCAGCAGCCTCAGCGCAACAGGACGCCGACCACGCAAAAGGGAAGCGCCGGGAGGCGCATAAAGGAGAACACGCCTCCTCGTCCCGCGGGACGCGCGCGGGAGCGCCCGGGGCTAAGCCCCGGCAAAGGGCAGGCCCTCTGTGGCCCTCAGAGGCCTGAGGAGGCTGGGCGGGGCCAGTTACCTTGGTCCATTTGAACTGAACTTATTTACGTACCTATCAAGTGAGACTTTTTCTTATTTTTTTTGTTGTAATTGCTGTGTTCACATTGCCACATTTTCTGACCTACGTCTTGCTTTATCCGTGACACATGATATCTAAATCTAAAAATGACAAACCTGCCACTGGCCCTGGTAGCATTGATAATTATATGGTCAGAAAGGTATCTCAAATTAACAGTGAACGACGGGCATCGCTGGGGAAGGGGAGTACCGTAACATGTGCGGCTGAGCCCCCGCAGGTAGTGGGGGAAGTTGTAACAGAAGCCAACTGCGATGGGGTAGTTGGTGATGTGCCCCCAACACCCATTGTGGTTAGGGCGGAGGTATATTTAGACCAGCATGAGGTATCTATCGAAGAGCTGGAGGAAGTCCCATCTAACACAAGGCCGGTAAGGACCTGTAGGAAAGTCCTGTCAAAAGGGGGGGGAAGCAGAAAAAGAACGGCGGTGTCGCTGAACCAAAAACTAATACTGCCCCAGGGATTAGTCCCTTTGTATTCACGGGGAGTAAGGAAGGTAGTTCTAATTTGAATATAAACATAAATATTGAACAGTTTACTACTATTATCAAAAACCTGGAGGCTAATCTGGAGGCAAAGCTAGAAGAGTCACTCAGACTGCTGGTTGCAAAGATAGACACCCTGGTTACGGAAGTGGCTAGGCTTAGTAGCTTGGTCTCCCCTCAACAAAGGGCAACGACAGGTATAGGGTCCAAACAGGGGGAGGACGGCAGGCAGCAGTAGTTCAAGGTAAAAACCAGCAGAATACCAGCAATACTGTGGTAGCGGCTAATACCCCTAGTACCGCTAGTAGCAGACCCTCATTAACACTAATTACCCCAGTTCAACTGGAATCCTCGAATTTGCAGTCACAACCGAATCTAACTGCTTGTAATAGAGCGGATTCTAGACCTCCAAGAAGTAATCTTAGAAGCAATCGTTACCTTAATCTACCACCGGACTGTGCACCATTTGTGGTGGTTTTGACCAATGTTCCATCCGCTGGTACCCATCCTGCTTCACCGTATGGTGAGTCGCACACCTCGCTTAAAAATAAAACAGTGTCCTGGTTGAATAAAAACTGTGGCTTTCCGATTGGGTATTCAGACCAGGTAATGGCGGTAAGGAGACTGAACTG
Organism: Lissotriton vulgaris; assembly: GCF_964263255.1. NCBI lineage: Eukaryota > Metazoa > Chordata > Amphibia > Caudata > Salamandridae > Lissotriton > Lissotriton vulgaris. The sequence continues at coordinate 531,161,091 of NC_141687.1, read as the reverse complement.
GGTGGGACCGTCTAAAAAAGTAGGCAGTGGAGATTGTATCGTGGTGAACTTTAAACATCCCCAACATGTGGTCACGGTACTTCTAAGAGCATCTTCTTTAATATACAATGAGGACAGCATATGTGTACGCCCGCTAGGGTATTTCTATGCACATTTGTGCAATAACCGTCCCCAACAAAGGCTGGCGATACCCTTGTGTGATACTCAGACTCCGGTCAATGACACGCGCTTTATGTATAATATTGTAAATTCATGTGGATCTGGAAATGTCTTAAATACACATAACAGACCTATTTTCATTGGAAACCATCAGCAGGGATTTAATGTCAATACACAGAACAGGTATGAGCTTTTATCAGGCCTAGAGATGTGTGATTGACATGAGATACCTGTGGGTCAGGACATGGACATGGTAATCTTGGATGGTCTAGTACCCACTATGGACTCACAGGACAAAGTTGGACGCAGGAATGTTGTTTCATGGAATGTGGCGGGGTTGGCTGCAAAAATGGCAGATGTAAATTGGCTTACCTATATCAAACAATTTGAGGTCATTTGTCTACAGGAAACATGGCTGGTAGAGTGTGATTTGTTTTTAGAAGGGTACAAGGCTTTTTATGTACCTTCTACTCCATCAATTAGAGGCAGGCCAAAGGGGGGCTTGGAGACTTTTGTCTCTATTCTGGTCACCTCGAAAATCCAAAAAATTGATGCCTATCAATCTGGTGTGCAGGGTGTAGTCCTAAATGGCAAAAACAGGAGGGTTGGTCTGGTAAATTTTTATAATGCTACTAATGACGTTACAGCATCTAATCATTTACTTGCACTACATGCTTTTATTACTACTTCTATGAAGGACTTTAGCTATAACCTAATGATTATGGGATATTTTAATGTGCATTTATGCTGTGAACCACTTAAGGAATGTATAGCGGACCTGCATTGTGAGCGTATTATTGGTCTACATTTAAAACATACAGTAGATCGGGAACTGTGTAATGCTTTACTAGATAATTTTGATCTGTGTCTGGCAATGACACTCAGGGATCCCCTCAGAAGCTTTGAAACTCCCACATTTAAGGGGCATGGCAGGGGCACATTTATTGACCATATGTTACTATCACAGTCTATGTTGCCCTTCCTGGAAAACAAATTTAGTGATCACAACCCTCTTGTAATTTATATGAAGGGATTGGGGATCACTAATGAAACGCAGATGAGCACTGGTGGGAAACTGAATACCACAGATGGGAAGCGGCGACTCAAATGGTCAATGGTTACCCCGGATCTTCTGTATAAAAACATTGAGGAACATTTCACAGAGGATATTGTTAACTGCACTCAGAAGGGGGCAGAGCCAGTGGAGGTTTTAACTGCTTACCAGGATCTGTTGCGGAAGATGTCAGACCTGTTGATGGTCCCAGCTAAAAAGAGTACGGGGAAAGGGGGGGCCGAGGTGGTTTAACCACGACTGCTCTAAAGCGGCCCAGAATCTTAGGCAAGCATTGTCAGCTTCCCCTAGAATCCCGGAGAATATCAGAGTATGCCGCAAAGTATATAAGTCTGTCCTTAAAACCCATAAGGAGTCTCTGAGAGAAGAGGCATGGTGTGAGATACTGGACCCATCCACTCTAAATTGCAGCTCCAGGTTCTGGGCTTTAGTTAAAAAACCATTCCTGGCAGAAGAGCCAGGTGACGGCCTGGAGTGCTGCATAACTAAGGAGGAATGGGAGCAGCATTTTAAAAAACTGTATTGTTCAGAGGGAATTGTAACAGTGGAGTCAGTCACTGCTGGTAGAGGAGGAACTATTGAATTTGACATTGGGGAGGTGTTGGAGGCCATAGAAGGATTGACAGCAAGAAAGGCCCCCGGACCTGACGGGATTCCCCCAGACTTGTTTAAGTCTAAACCAAGTTTTTGGGCGCCTATTTTGGTGGCAGTCTTTAATGCTGCTGCCAAGGCAGGTTGTCCTCTGGCTTGGGGACTGTCGAGTATTGTGCCAGTATTTAAAAAAGGAGATAAGGGCAGTCCCCACCGTTACCGCCCTATCTCATTAATTGACTCGATGGTTAAAATTATTGGGAGAATTCTGTTGCAGAGATTAACATGCTGGGCGTCCGACAACAAAATCATGTCGATCTCCCAGTATGGCTTTTGTGTGGGACGCTCCACCACAACCCAGTGTCTTAATTTGTTTCTCGTCCTGAGTAAATACACAGTGGCTCAGAAGGGAACTGTCCATCTGGCCTTTATGTGCCTGTCATCAGCCTTCGACTGTGTCAACAGGGGCAGGCTGTGGCAGTACATGAGGGAGAAAGGAGTGGACACAGGGATTGTTGACTTCCTGGTGGACATGCACAGTCACACTAGTGCTAATGTTAGACAGGCTGTGGTGAACAGTCGCTGCCAAGACCTCTCTCTTCTGTATCCCCCTGATGACTCTTACCTGAGACTGTGTGCTCCCCACGGATGTTTGGATGCCTGATTGAGAAGAGCCTCCGCTGCTACGAGGCTCTGAAGAAAGCCATTTCCAAAAGGCTCAAACTTAGGCTCTTATTTCAAAAAGCGGAGAGGGGGTTCTGGAATTTGTGGAAGTTTCGAAGGTGTTAGGGGGGTAAAGTGCCTTACGATGCCCTCGCGTCTTCAGCGCCCGGAAAAGGAAAAAGAGAAGACAAAGCCCCCACCGGACTGCAATGTCAGCAACCCCAGTAAACAATCTCAAGACACTGTGAGGAAGGAGGCCTCTAAATCGGGTCCAGCCAGAAAACCCATCGCTTCGATCCCAGTGACAATTAAAAAAAAAACACAGAAGCCCGAAGCAAAGTGCCGACAAAGGGAGAGCAGCCCACGGAGAAGGCGCCGATAGCTGCATCGGACGCGGAGAAACAGAAGGTGGGGGTGCAATCACGAGGCAAGGATGTTGTCCTCCGACAGCCCACTCTAACTGAGGCATTTACCCCGAAAAACGTCCAGAGACTGGAGGAAAGCTTTTCCCGTTCGGATGGCGTCCTCGAGGACGCTGCTGAGGAAGTTACTTTGGACACGAACATGGCTTCGGACGTTGCTAGGCAACGCTCGCGTTCAGACTCGGCTCCAGATTTGCATGGAGGCAGAGGAGACGGCGGTGGCGACGGCAGCGGTGGTAGCGGTGGTAGTGATGCCAGAAACCTCGTGGGTAGCCTATTAAGGTCAAACAGAATTATGGTGCCCCTCACAACCCCTGAGAGTTCCAGAAACTCGGGTAAGACTTTTGGCATGGTCAATGAAGGAGCACTGGTTGAACATGGCGCGAAGGAGGCTAAAAAGACTAGTATGTCAGGCAACACGGATATGCTCGATGCCCTTATGCAGGTTGAGGCGGAGCTGAAGGCAGGGGGGTCATGGGGCAGCAGTGTTAGCCTGGTCAGCAAGAAGCCTCTGGCGTCAAACAGCGTGGAGGTGGGGGAGGGCGCAGAAGGAGGCTCAGCAGAGGGAGACTGCTTTTACTCAGTAGATGAGGAAACGGATCTCTCAGCCACAAGCGAGACTGGGACAGAGGGAGAGGATCTGGGCTCATTATCGGACTCTAGTCTATCAGGAAAAGAAAGCACACAGAAGAAAAAATGGACCAAAGGGAAAAAACACCCCTCGGGTTCAGGGTCTCCTACCAGAGGGGGTAAAAAACTTGTATGGGACTACTCGGCCACTTCACAGACCTATGAGGAGGCTAATCCATCGCAGCTCCAGGCCCCCTTGGAAGCAATAACTAACACACTGAAACAGATTCAAGGGGAGGCTAGGGCTGAAAGCCGAAGGGCCAGACATGCGACAAAGAAACTCCATAATACTTTGAAGAAAGTTAATAAATTGTATGAGGGTATGGCAAATAGAGTTACTAAAGTCGAAGAGAGAACGGGAAGACTGGAGGACGATATGGGCGCTTGGCAGGAGTTTAAAGCTAATCAGGAAAAGGTGTCTGAAGATATGCTCTGGAAGATGGAGGAGTTTGAAAACCGCCAGCTGCGGAATAACATTCGTTTGCTGGGTGTGGAAGAAGGGACAGAGGGGCAGAATATTCTGAAATTTGTAGTAAATCTGCTTCCTGGGGCTTTTCCGGAATCAGATTGGCAGTGGGAAAAGGAAATACAGCGAGCCCATAGGTTTCCCTTTGTAATCAGGAAAGGGCGGGGAGGAGGGGATCAGACAGGAAAACCACCTCTTCCCAGAGCAATACTAATATATGTTGGGAATTATCTCCTTAGAGAGGAGATTATGGAAAAGGCAAGGCCAGAAAGTAGACGAGCGTTTGAGGGTACCTCTTTTTTCGCCAGGCCGTACTTCTGCCACGTTACCGTGGAGAGGAGGTGGAGGATGAGACAGCTTATCAAGCCGTTTCAAGCACTGGGCTCTGAGGCTTACCTCCTATTTCCAGCAAGGCTAAAGGTGGTTACAAGAGGGAACGTAGAAATGTTCTGGTCAGAAATTAAAGCTCAAAAGTTTCTGGAGCATCTAAAATCACAGAAAGGAGATTGAAAAAAAAAATGGGGCGCGTGGTTGGCTGAAGCCACTAAGGAAATGAAATAGGAGGTCATCTTATGGGTATTCTAATTATGGGGGGAGCACTGGGTTTACAAGGTTCCTTAGGGGGGGTCAGAGAGACAGGTTAGCGACTTCCACATACTGTAGCAACCACATATAGGTCCAATTGACCTATTTGCCTGTAGTGGGGGGGAGGGGGCAGGGACTGGAGGGGTGGGAAGGGAGGGGCATGGGGGTTAGGGGGTGAAGGGGGGAAGAAACTTTTGATACAAATTGGTCTGCTCTGGTTGGTTCAGCACAAGAAAGGACAGAGTATTTTTCAAGCAAAACAGCAAACGCAGGACTTGGTCATGAAAATACAATATATGCAAAAAATCGATGGTCTTAAATTGAGAAATAACATGAGGGGTTGGTTATCAATAGGATTGGAAGGGATTGCAGCCCATGGGGAAATGATTATAAAATCTTAATGTGCTGTAGGATCGCTTCTATAAATGTATGTGGCTTAAACGATGCAAATAAAAGACTCAGGGTGGCGGCAATGTTGAAAACACTTCGATTGGACTTAGTGTGCCTGCAAGAAACGCACATTGAGATATCCAAAAGTTACCTTTTGGGACAATTGGGATTTGTTCTTCTTGCAAACTCTAAGCAAGACTCTAGGAATAGGGGAGTGGCTATATTGGGGAGGCTTGGTGATGTGGTTGTGCTCAGGAAGAAAGAGGATGAGGGTGGCCGGTGGGCAATCTTAGAATTAGCCTTTAAAGGGGAGAAATTCACCCTTGCAACGGTTTATGGATCAACGGAGGATGATCCCGAGATTTTTCAGTACTTGGATATGGAACTGGCACACTGGACAGAGCCTATAGTTATATGCGGGGATTTCAACCTACACAATCCTAAAAGTACATTTTCACAGGTGGGTGGGTATTATTCGGGTAGGAAAAGGAGGGTGTATAGAGCACTATCTGATTTGGTTATTCATAATTCTTTGATTGATCCTTGGGTTAAGATCTATCCAAATAGAGATGGTAGCACATTTTATTCTGCCCCCCCACAGAGTTTTGGTTAGATTAGATTATTTCTTTGTTTCAGGTCCCCTGTTGAAGGGAGCAAAAATGGAAAAACATCCTAGGGTGGTATCTGACCATAGCCCTTTAGTTTTAATTATTGCAATAAGTCAAGGTCAGAGGAAGGAAAAACATTGGACTTTTGAGAGAGCTCTACTCAAGGACGAGGGATATAGGGAGTATATGGAAGGTTGGATTAGGAGCTTTCTGAATATTAACAGAGGAACAGCTGCCCCAGGGGTGGTTTGGGACTCGTTCAAGGCTTGTGTCCGCGGGGAAACTATGAGCTATGTACTCTCAGCGCAAAAAAGAGAGAAGGCTAGGATAGATGAAATAAATAAAAAACTGATAGAAGCTGAAGAGAATCTGATGATAGCCATCCGACAGCGGCTGTCACTAGAAACACACTTACTTAGAATTGTTTCTCTGAAAGCTGCAGCTATTGAGCATATATCCAAGAAGGCAGCAGAAACTATCTACTTAGGAAGGAAGGGGTATATGAGCTTAGTGAAAAGGTAGGACACTTGTTGGCGGTTCGAACTAGGCAGAAGCTCGCAGCAACTGATATCTTGGAGATCACAGATACTCAAGGGCATAGAGTGGTAGGGGTTGACGGAGTGAGGGAAGTTTTTAGACAGTTTTATGCATCCCTATACCAGGCGGATAGGTTGGGAGGGCTCTCAGAGATTGAGGAGTACTTAAGGGGTGTCACTCCGTCACTCATTTCCTCGGAATGTAAGGGGAATTTAGAAGAGCCATTTAAGGTGGAGGAATTTTTATGGGCTTTAAGTACCCTACCATCAGGTAAAGCCGCTGGTTCTGATCAACTGCCGGTGGAATTTTATAAAACATTTCAGGGAGTAATAGGTGCAGATATGTTCAATATGATGAGGCAAGCATAACTTGGAGAGGCAATTCCTGACTCGTGGGGAGGTGCAGATATAGTAGTGATTCTCAAGAAAGGGAAACCATCAAATCAACCCGGCTCTTATAGACCAATTACCCTCATGAACGCCGATGTTAAGGTTTATTCGAAAATACTGGCCAAGAGACTTGCAGGGATAATTGAGAGATTAGTATTTTGTTCACAACATGGATTTATACCGGGTAAAGGGACTACACAACATACTAGACAGGTGATCACAATGTTTGATGCAGCAGGTATCCTGGGAGACCCTATGGTGGCACTATTTCTCGACGCCGAGAAGGCATTCGATAGGGTCTCCTGGGAATATCTATGGGGTACCCTAAGGTGGAGTGGAATAGGTGAAGGGTTCATTAAAGCAATGAAAACCTTATATAAAAATCCATCGGCTAGAATTAGGGTTAACAGAGGGTATTCAGCAGCGGTCAAAATAGAAAGGGGAACTAGGCAGGGCTGTCCATCATCTCCCCTCCTATTTGCGCTATACTTAGATCCCTTTCTGCGCAAGTTAGAAGGTACCCAAGGGATTCCCAGATTGTGTCTGAATGGCTGCGAAGCAAAAACATTGGCTTACGCAGACGATGTTGCCATCTTAACGTCTAGCCTGGAGGGTGCTATTAGGGAGGTTGAAATAGAGGCTCAGAATTTTGGTCAGGTTTCGGGTTACAGTCTGAACAAATCTAAGACCCAGATAATTTGTAATCAGTATCAAGGGGGGACGGACCCAAGAATTGTAGCCTCAGCAGTGTACTTGGGAGTGCTAATTTCAGCGGATGTTGAAGTTGTGGTGCAGAATAATATGGCTCCATTGATGGCCAGTGGAAAATCGGATCTGGAACGGTTAAACAACCTCCATCTTTCTCTATTGGGGTGTACAAATATAATCAAAATGATTATATTACCTAAATTTTTGTATCATTTTAGGGCAATCCCTCTTTTTTTTTTAAGCAAAATTGTTCAATATACTGGAAGGTATCCTCAATTGATTTATTTGGGCACAGGGCAAGACTCGCAGAGCATATAGTTTTATGACACTACCGAGAGAAAGAGGGGGATGGGGGGCACCGGATTTCAGATTATATTATTGGGCCGCAGCTATTCAGTATATGCAGGGACTTATAGGAGGAGGGGGGGTAGATCAAAGAATAACAGATTCCTCTACTAGAATTTATGCTGCTGTTTTGGGGGAGGAAGTGGAAAATTGTTTCTTAAAATGTATAGAGTATGGATACTATAAAAGAACCAGGTTTAAGACAGTGGAGGCAGGGATTAAGATATGGAGGGCTTTTATGAAGAAGTTGGGCATAGGGAGATTTAATCGGTACACAAGGTTGGTTAAAAACAGATCTTTTCCGATAGAGATTTTTGGAGATTTGACAATGGAAAGGTGGGCAGTGAAGGGAATTGTTCAGATCGGAGATGTTAGGAACTCGGAGGGATTTTTATCATTCTCAGATTTAAGAGATAGGTACGGATTGGATAGACAGGACTTTTTTAAGTACTTGCAGATAAGGAGTTATCTAGGGAACAAGCAAGGAGGGCAGGCGGGATTCAATACAATTGACATCATCGAGAAAATAAGACTAGGGGGTGACTGTTCGATACGAAGCTTCTATGCCAGCCTCTCGGATACAAAACTAGATAATATTGATAAGTATAGTGAGAAATGGGCAGACAAATTGGAGGGCGAGTCAGTGTGGTTCCAGGACTCTTTGGAGCTAGGACGGACATTTTTATGTTCCGCGCCGCTGCAGTCGTAACATTACAAAACCCTTTATTCACTTTATCATACCCCGGCTAAGATAGCAAAATTGGGAGGAACTACAGGTATTACCTGCCCACGGTGCAATTCAGGAGAAGCAGATATAATACATATGTTTGCACTATGCCCACAGCTCCAGACACTTTTAAAAGATATAGAGACCTTCTTCGAGGCCTCGCTTAAGATTAAGATAAACCTCAGACCTGTACATATATTGCTAGGAGTTGTTCCCGAGGATGGTATCCCACAGCGGGAATTTATCTTTGTTGCCATGGCAGTATATAGGTTATGCATTGCAAGGGCATGGCTGGATAAGAATCCCCCAGGGCTGCAAATATGGCTATCTAATTTACTAGCATCATATAACCTGGAAAAACCTATCTATGCAAGGAAAGGAAGGAGAAGAAGGCAGCTTGGAATCCGGATTTGGGAACCGGTTAGCAAATGGAGAGAAGGGCTTGGATAGGAGGGTGGGGACGAGCAGAAAATGTTTGTATGTGTAAATAGATTAATTTGTTTTCCTTCTCTCTTTTATGTATATGTCTGTGATGAAGTATTATCATGACTACATTTACGTTTGCATTTATGTTTGCGATTATTAATTTAGGGCTTTTTGAATGTAGATGTATAGTTTAAACTTTCCTTCTTGTGCTGTATGGAAAATAATAAAAAACATATTTAAAAAAAAAAAAAGATACTCTGTGAATGGCGACACTACTGGCAAGTTTGATATTAAAAAGGGAGTGCGCCAGGGATGTATTCTCGCTCCATTCCTTATTCATTTTTATATAAATGAATTAGATGCTTTTTTACAGAAGGTACAGGCAGACTGTCCTAGAGTGGGCAGGCGGGGTATTCCAGTTCTTTTATACGCAGACGATGCAGTTTTAATTTCAAGAACGGAGAGGGGACTACAGAAGCTTTTAAATGTTTTTAATGTTTTTATGACCGACAGGGACTTACTGGTCAACAACTCGAAATCATATATTATGCATGTTGGCCGGCAACCAAAAAATAATTTTGTGTTTAAACTTGATGATGTGCCAATCCCGGTCACAGAAATGTTTTACTATCTTGGCGTTTTATTTGATGCTAAACTCAGCTGGGGCCCTCATTTGGCCAAGAAAAAGGGAGAAATGGCGAGGGTCAACGCATCCATTTTTAATCTTGCCACGAAACTGGGGAAGAAATCAGTTAGTGCAATGGTTAAGTTATATAACGCCAAATCAGTTGCTACAGCAGTATATGGCAGCAAGCTATGGGGCTATGCAACAGGAGAACAGTTACAGATCTCTGAAAATAATTTTCTAAAATGTCTCCTATGTGTGCCCGCCAGTATTTCTAATCTGGTAGTCCATGAAGAACTGGGGACACAGTATTTATGTGATAATTTTGCACTAAGGCCGCTGACCTGTTGGCTTAACCTGTGGTTAAATCAGGATATACCTCTTACTCACCAGATCTTGTATCTCAGGACAATTCTATGTGTATCCCCTGGCTAAAATATTTAAAATCCTGCTTTGAAAGGCTGGGACGGCCAGAACTGTTTGACCATCCTAGTGGGATTGTAAAGGGTGACGTAGCAGCCATTAAATATGCGTTTCATAATGACAGGCTTGCCCTAAGAGAAAGTGAGCAATTGTTGAAGCCCAGTGTTAGGAAATATGTGATGCTAAAGACCTGTGACAGCATGGAACCTTATTTAGCAGGATCGTTTACCACACATGAAAAATTTCTGTTGTCAAGTTTCAGATTTAACATTTTTCATCATCTTTTAATCAGACCCATGTCGGATGCTTTTAATAAGTCTGCAGCACCCTGTGGCTGCGACGGTAGGTCTCCACAGGATATGCTGCATTTTATGTTTTTATGTAAATTTTATGAATATCCCCGCCAACGTTATCTTGTTGCCCTCCTAAGAAGACTTAATTTTAACCAAATCAGACCAGCTCTTATTTATCTGCAGCTTTTGCACAGTGACAGTGTTCTCCAAATAATAGCATTTTTAAAACTAGCTGTTAGATTGAGACTCTGTCTGGACCAATGAACGCTCTATTTTTTCTGACTAATTGGTTAAGTTTATGTATTGTATAAATTTTGCCCTCTGCACTTTACTTTGCACTTTTGCACTTTTTCAGCCATTCCGTTCATCTATTGTTACGGAGACACATGTAATATGACTTTTTATTGTGGATATAATCTGTGGAAATAATGTGAACAACGAGTTTTTAATTGTACTGTTTATATGTGTACTTTTATGGTTTGAAATATAACCAAAATAAAGTCTCTTTTGATTTGATTTGATTTGAATTATCTAACGTATGTTTCTTGGCAATTTATACATGACAACATTGTGATTAAATAACAATGGTTGTGAATTCAGTGAAAAATTGTCTTTGAGTTATTTATGGTATATATTTGTTGTCTTCTTGCTGGGACCCCCTCTTCTCAGTGTATTGTTTTTAAAGGCATAAACCAGATGGGCCCTACCTATCTTGCAGATAAGCTAGTGAATTACATACCGTCTCGCTCCCTTCGCTCTGAAGGTAAAGGCCTGCTCACTATCCCACACATAAGGCAAGCCAGGCTGGGAGGAAAATCCTTCTCCTACCTGGCCACCAAACTGTGGAATCAACTACCTCTTGAGATTCGTCTCACCACTAATTACTTAGGCTTTAGAAAGAAGCTCAAAACGCTACTTTTTTAACTTTGTTACTCATACCAACAGCCGTCTTTAGCACGGAGATACCCCATTTGGGGTGATTCAGGCGCTCTTTAAATGACATAAATAAAAATGTATTAAATAAAGAGTCTGTCATGATCACAGGCTGCGGCTCTAGGGGCATCACCAAACCTTGCCATGTTAACACCATCAGCCCTTACCATGGGTGTTCACACAAACTCTGTGGCAGGGTTAATTATCCATTGGAGGATCACTGCTCTGCCCATTTCAATAAACATTAGGGCATCATTCTTGAAAGATGACCCCTAAAAAACTGCAACAAATGCTGAATACACTATGTTTCAGTGAATAGACATTGTGCTCCCAAAGTACCTTCCTCGTTATACTGTTATTCAAATGTGCTGCCTCCTTTTTATGCTGTGTATTTTATATGCCTTGCTCGTTCTGCTGACACTGTTTACTTTCCCAGATAAAGGTTGGGCCAATTCTTGCTAGACCACGCCTTCCGTGTGACATCATGGGCGGGTCATACGTCTGGGTGGGTCTCTCCTATAAAAGAGAACTACGCCTGACAATGCGCGCTCGTTATTCTGAATACCTTGCCGAAGCTGGGTTTCTTTCATCGTGGGTCTTTATAGGAGAACTTCCAAAGCAGCTGATTCAGTGGGGCGCTTCTCAACGGCGAGTTGCAGGAGGTGCTGAGTCTTTAGAGTCAGGGTAAGGACGTGTTTTTTATTTCATGCTGAAATCCACATATGCAACTTTGGCCAATGTTGTCTCTTGAACGCTTGACAACAGATTGGTATATCTTTAATGAGTCTGCGAGGAACTTTGTTGGGACATTGTAAAGAAACAATTGTTTAGTTGAACAAAACCTGTGAGGTATTTGTTGGACATGTGAGGTAAAAAACTGCCTAGTATTGAACAAACCGGAGTTTGTATTGAGAACTATGACCTACAGACTTTAAACTACTATTGAACTAAAGAACTATTGTACAAAGATGCGTGGCAGGTACCGCATTCGCATGATTACTCCCGAACCTTTGAGAAGAATTCTAGGAGAAAGACTTTGAAGGCAGCATAAGGAAAGGAACGTGGTAGGAATTTTTATGAAACAATTACTAGAAATCTTAGTTAGAATTCTTAGTTAAACTAATGTAGCATACTAAATATTCTTTGCATTTTATTTATAGCAAAACAAGTCATTCCTGGCAGAAATTAGGGAAGAACAGGTGATTATTATTAAAAATATTCATAGCCTAGGAACTTACTAGGTGTGCTTACGATCAAGTGTAAAGGTGTTTCCTAATGTCTTTTCAGGTATCCCTCCCAGCAGTTCCCTTCCTCCCCTCCTTTCCCCCGCTGGCCACTCTAAGGCTCTGTGTGATAGCCACAAGCAGAGATTGGAGGTGCCTGGAGGTGGATCCCTTCTGGCATAGTGCAAGTCCTGAGGAGCATCGACCTGACAGAATAACAAGCCCACAGATAGTACTCCTCCTGGCTTGTCCGATATCAGAATGGCCTCCCTAGATGGTTTTCTTAAGGCACTAAGCCAGGTTCAACAAGAGTTGTTGGATTCTATGACTTGAACTACAGCTTTAGCAAATAATGTTGCACATCTACAACAAAAGATTGAGAGTAGGGAAAAAGCCGAATGTAACCCTTTTGATGTAAATCCGGGAAGATTTCCCAGCATGATGCAATCAGTAGGACATGGAGCTGTGGGAGTTAGTGCCCAACCAACCTCTATTTCTGTAACTGTACCACCTCAGATACCTCTAGCTGCCCCTGAACGTTTTTCTGGAGACCCTAGTAAAATCCAAGTCTTTCTCACACAAATTGATTTCCACTTTACTTGCAAACCCACATCTTTTCCTGATGCCCATTCAAAGGTGGCTTTCTTATCTCCTATTTGATTGGCGACGCAGCTTCTTGGGCAGTCCCGCTGGTTTGAGAGGATGACCCTATTTTGCATAATTGGAGAGTCTTTGTCAAAGAATTTGAGAAAGTATTTGATCGTAGAGCTGTCACTTTCTCAGCAGATAAAGAGTTATCAGAATTGTGGCAAGGAAATCGAGATCTAATTACGTATTTAACTCAGTTCAATTGTTTGGTGTCAGAAACTAAATGGCCTGAAGGAAAAAGGGCCGCAATCTACTATAATGGGTTACGAGATGACCTAAAAGATATTTTGGCCCAGATAGACCCTCAACCTAAAGGATGTCAGAATTGATTAATCTAACTCTAGATCATAGATGAGCAGAACGAAAAGGTTGACGAACCGAAAAACGCGGACTTCGTTTTGAACAAAGTAGACCAATTCTCAGTCCACCTGCTCAAGACAACCAAGGGGAGCCCATGGAAATTGGATCAGTTCGTTCAGCACTTAGAGGAATAAGAGACACAGAGAAAAAATGGTTTGTGTCTGTATTGTGGCAAAAAGGGCCACTTTTTAAAGGAATGCCCAACTAAACCAAAGAACAAAATCTATCAATCAACAATCAAAACTACTGATTCATCTCCAAAACCAACGGGAAACTAACTAGCTCAAAATATGTACAGGGGAATCTTTGAGTGGTGGGCAAATCCCCTCAGTCACTCATCTAACAAAAATCAAGTTACACATTTGACTTTAGACATGATTTTAGAAGTCACTGCCAAAATCAGATATTCTATAACTGTACTGCTTCACTCAGGGCCACAGGGAACTTCATAGACGCAACTATGGCCCTCCATTTGTCTTTACCTTGTGAACCTAAGAGTGAAAAAGAAATAGTTCAAACTGTTGATGGAAGAGTTCTAACTACAGGACCAATCACTGAACAAACCAAGACAATGCAATTAGAATTTGCTGTAGGCACCCAAGAACATATTGAAACCATCTCTTTCAATCTCATCGGAGCCCCTCAAAATGTTTTTTTTAGGAATGCTTTGGCTTCAAGCACACAATCTTCATATAGATTGGGTTCAAAAGAAAATCATCGGGCTTTATGAGTACTGCAGAAAAAAATGTGTTCCAAGTGAAAAAGAACAAAAAGCACTGACTCACAATCATGCTCTCGCCACTGCAGAAGAGAAGGACACTAAATTACCCCCACAATATCAAAAGTTTCACGACCTATTTAATGACAAAGAAGCTGATACCTTACCACCTCATCGGGCATATGACTGCAAAATTGACTTAATACCTGAGGCAGTGGTTTCGAACTGTTGTAACTATGCCCTAGCCGAAAAAGAAAACAAACATCTCAGAGAATACCTGGATAAATATCTGGCCAATGGTTTTATTAGGCCCTCAAAGTCTCTTACAGCATCTCCACTTTTTTTTGTGCCAAAAGCCAACGGCGAGCTCCGCCCGGTTATAGACTATAGAGCCTTGAACAAAATAACAATTAAGAACAAATATCCACTTTCTCTCATCTCTGTTCTACTAGGACAAGTAAAGTCAGCTGTAGTCTACACAAAATTAGACTTAAAGGGGGCATACCACCTAGTACGCATGAGAGCAGGAGACGAGTGGAAAACAGCTTTTAAAACTAGATATGGTCTTTTTGAGTATACCGTTATGCCGTTTGGGCTTTGCTACGCTCCTGCTGCATTTCAATTTTTTCTTAATGATATTTTACGCGAGTTCCTTGACAAATTCGTCATAGTTTGCATTGATGATATTTTGATTTATTCTACTTCCCACCAAAAACATGAACAGCATGTTTCAACAATCCTGGGTCAGTTGCAAAATCACAGCCTTTACTGTAAACTATCAAATTGTGATTCCTGGGAGTCATTCTAACTCCAGGAGGTTTTCATATGGCACAAAGAAAGATCCAAGAAGTGTTACATTGGCCTATCCCCAAAAATGTCAGAGATGTTCAAAGTTTCCTGGGCTTTGCAAATTTTTATCGACGATTTATTGATTACTTTTCCCAGGCAATGCGGAAGCTTAAGGGGCTTTCGAGCAATTAAAAAAGGCTTTTACTTCTGCTCCCATTTTAGTACATGCAAACCCAGAACAACCATGCATTGTGGAAGCAGATGCTTCAGACATTGCAAATGGGGCAATTCTTTCACAACGTAATATAAACACAAGTCAGCTTCATCCTATCGCTTTTATGTCCAAAAAACTGTCTTTTGCAGAAAGAAATTACACAATTGCTGAAAAAGAATTGTTGGCATAAGAGAAGCATTTAAAGAATGGAGACATCACTTGTTTGGTGCATCACATACCATTACAGTGTTCACTGACCATCATAACTTACAATTCTTAAAGACAGCTTGTGCACTAACACCCTGTCAATTAAGAAGGATGCTTTTCTTTTCTGAATATGATTTCACAGTCACATTTCATCCAGGAATAGACAACAGAAAAGCTGATGCTTTAGCCCGTCAAGACTCAACTTAATTGCCTTTGACTGGAAGCCCTCAAGCTATTATCGATCCAGACGAAGTGATATGTGTAATGACCCTAGGATCTAATGTGACACTTACCAATGACCTCTATTCACACACCTTCAATCATTCAAAACCTCATATACGCAAATCCTGGGGTGATCCCCCACACTGTCAATCCTCGAAGCTCGTCTCCCCAAATATACTCACTAAATTTGTGTTATAGCACATGTAGTGGAACAGAGTTTTTTCCCTTGCTCGCATTCTTGAACATCCAGTTGGCGAGCGCGAGCGAGGAAAATCTACCTCCCGGTGAGATTTTTCCTCTTTCGTGATTGCCAACATCAAGTTGGCGAGCACGAGCATAGAAAATCAACCTCCTGTGAGATTTCTCAACACGGGCAGACAAATTACTCAACTGGTCACGTATGCTTGCGAGTGCTTGCATTGAGAAACCGCCCACTCGCATTGAGAAAGCTGCCGCTCGAGTAAAAATCTACTAGAGCGAAATAAAGTAAGCAGCACCTGCTTGCGATGTGCATGATGCCATTCACGATGATTGCACAATGTGGACAAGCACCGGGCACTGACAATCACTGCAAATCACTGCAAACTGCATTTATCTAAAGAAACTCTGCCGCTCTCAGAGCTCCGCTTAGTGCGCCAGAGTTTTTTTTTGCACTTCGCTGAGTTAACTCCACGATCTCCACCCAGGGTTAATTATAACAGCTCTAGGACTGAGTGCGTTTTGTGAAAATCATGCATCTATTATTATGGTGGAGGCCAGTGCTCATGGTTTGGGCGCTGTACTCAGTCAAAGGGTTAGTGGTATTGAGGAAACTGTGACTTTTGCATTCAGATCACTAAAGGTATATGGAACAGCAGTCCATGCTATCGAAACGGAAGCCCTGGCCTGTGTTTGGGAGGTCCATACATTTAGAACATACATTTGGGGCACTAGGCTTGAATTGTTGACTGACCACAAACCCTTGATGGACATTTTTACGAGGTGTGGCAATGGAAACATGTCATCTAGGCTTACCAGGTTGGTTGAAAAATTGCAGGAATACAACTTCAACATTAGTCACATTCCGGGGGGGAATACTTTTTGCGCATGTTGTTTGTCATGCATGGCACTTGAGGTTAAGGAGGAGGACACCTTTGTGTCAGATGATGTGGAATGTGTGGCATCGGTTGGTGCCATATCTGAGAACAAATCAGTTGTAAGCGAGCAAGACTGGAACAGTGCTGCATGTTGAATGAAGTCATTGAGTACACAGTTAAAAGATGGCCTGATTGAGGAATTTACAAGTGGAGTTGAAGACATTTGCATAGGTCGCTGATTAGCTTTTGGTGGAAATAAATTTGTACTCAGTGGATATCTTTTTGTCCCTCCTGCCAAGCTATGTGGTATCATTATCTCGCCGGCTCATAATGGGCATTTGGGGTGTACCAAACGAGTATGAAGATCAAACAACATTATTAGTGTCCTTCTTTGGATCTTCAGGTTAAATCTATGATTTATCAGTGTCCTGAGTGTTTATTTTCTGACAAACATTGGAGAGGTATGCATGTTCCGTTATGTCCCACCCAATTTTCGGACCAGGTGTGGGAGAAATTGAGGTTGGATTTTTCTGGTCCTTTTTCCACCTTACTGGAATCTATAAGGTACACTATATTACTTATAGATCATCACTCCTTGTGGATGTACCATGCATTTGTTGTGTCGCCAGATACTCAGGCAATCTTGAATTTTTTGTAACACATTTTAGAATTACAGGGTTTTCAAAATCTTTGGTCGCGACAATGGCACTTATTTCATTTCTGAATGCATGAGGAATTTTTTACGGAGCATGTAAGTCAAGCATCTCAAGGTTGCATTGTATGCACCATCTTCTAATGGTTAGGTTGAGTGTGCAAATACGATAATTAAAGAATAGGTGCAAACAGCTTTAACTTCAGGAATGGATGTTGCAGAATTTATTGAGTCCAAAGTCTGGGCTTATAATACAATGCAAAAGTGGAGGCAGCACCAGGGATGTAGTCACAAATTGGTCACTTTTTCTGAAACAAGTCCTTTATTCTTCTTAATACAAACACTTGACAACAGCCAAAGCATTTCGTTCCTATGCAAGGAACTTCCTCAAGGCAAATAAAAGATGAATAGCTGGGTTCCTAGAATAGTCCCAGAGTGCTCGACATGAAAATATTAGTCCCAATTCCTTTGTTTCAGTTTCCTTTTTACTCAATATGTCAATTCAATCTGTCTTATTAGAAAACTATGTACAGTTGTCTTTGTAAAGGACGGATATAGCTTTATGAGCCAAAACGACCTCCAACTTCAAAGGGCCACCGCCTATGTCCCAACGTCATAACAACGAGTAATAGGAATCCCCAGGAAATTTAAATGGGGGACGAATCTAAACAAATATGCAATCCTGTAGTGGGTGTTAGGGCCTCTACCCTTGGCTTAAAGTCAATCACGGCGGGCTTGATGAAATGTAATTTTGCATTAAAAGTCAAATAAATTACAGCAGTCTACACCACACAGGAGTCTGTACTGTGGGTCCTTATGTCAATAGTCAAAGGAGATCATGGTAGATCTCAATGAGTAGAATTCCCATCACGGCGTCATGGACCATCAATCACAAAACTCGGCCGGGGCTTATAATACTTCATCTCATTGCACCGTTGGGGTGACTCCTTTTTCATTATTGAGGGGTCGGAATGTTCCTACTACATTGTACCCTAACTGGTTAAGGAAAAAAATGCAAGGAAATTCTAAAATGATGCCATCTAAGGGGATAGTAGCGCCTAGAGTAAGTGCACAGCAGGCTAACATGAAGACTAGGTTTGATGGTGAACATGGTAATTCATTTGTTGATTTACGCACAGGTGATTGGTTTATGATTAGAAATCCCATCAAAAGAAAGAAGGGGGATTCCAGGTTTTCTGCTCCTGTGCAGGTGAATAGGGTAAGAAAAAGTTCTGCAATTATTTTGGGAAAAGGGTGGTGGAATAAGAGACAGCTTGTCAGACTGACTTCTGATAAAGTGGCTATTGTGAACAAAAAGAGAGAAATGGCACAAGATCCAGATACTGATTGGGCACACTGGCTCATTCATGACCCTTAATTTTACGGGATACACATATTTAAGCAGGCACAGGTGCTACAGGTAACATGTCATCTGGGACCTTGTGTACAGCATCTTGTAGTATTCGCATACATTTGTTGGGTTCTCGAATCAGGAGAATTCCCCAAAAATATGATAGTTAAACTCAAGGTGTAAGTGGGAGATGTTGTAATGAAATATTAAGACCCATTTGCACATGTTTATTTATTGTTCTTGTGCTGAGCTGGCTCGCTTAGCACCCATGTCATATTAATATGTCTTGTTGTGTATATTTGATTCTTGCCTATGTTCATGGCATGAGTATTTTCTCAGTTCCAGTTAGACCAGTTACTCTGCTAGGATCCAAGTGGATAGGATGTGCCGTGTCGTGGACCATGCATGTTGAAATAAACTCACTTTGAATGAAACCAACCCGTTTGAAGAAGATATTTATTTCAATGTTCTCCATCTTTTGTTTGCTGCTTCTAAGCTGATGAGTATTAATCATAGCATTACAAATGTATTATTATTAGTGATTCTGTATTAGTGCTGGATGGTAGAATTGGATTGTACATTACATGTAATATTGTCTGTTATAAACACAATTTATGGGTTTGTTTTGATAACAATTTATATAGCACTTATTTGGACATTTCTTTCAATGCAATGGTCATCAATGGGTGCGTATTTAGATGTTACCAAGTGTAAGCAATGAGGTATGTTATCGCTATCTGAAGCTATGTAAATTGTTTTTAAAGAAAGCCATACTTGTCTGTTGTCCGTGTATATCGACTGACTGAATCATCCTAGACCTGCCACGGCTGTCCCTTGAGTGCTGAGAGCACTAGAACATTCTACCACGATACGCCACCATATTGCCTGAGGCTGTTGCATCATATGGAACACGGTATAAGCAACTGGACGGCTTCAGGCATGGGGGGTGCGTGTTGTGAGTTGCGCTAATATCTAAAGTTGCTTGGTTTTTTAATGGCCGTGATAGCATTCCTCATGTGCCCCTGTCAGCTGTTCATTGCTAAGCAATACTCATTACTGACGGGTTTGAGCCTGAAGCGAGTGGAAGAGATTGGTTTGTGTCAGAAGGATAAAGGCTGTTTGTGTAGGTTTATATTAAGTTATTCTATTAACCTACACATGTAGAGAAAGAACGTTTTTTTAAAAAAATGGCAGCACAGGAGTCTGTAAAGCCTTCCCGGGAAGAAATCATAAGAAAAATGGTGTCCCAAGAACTGCAACAGACAGCTAGAGCCATGGTTAGAGAAATGTTCAAATCCAATAAATCTGGTGAAGGGCAGGAGAATGAGGAATACTACTTAGTTTCTGATGAGGAGACACAAAGCCATAGGGGTCCAGGTGGGAAATGTGCAAGCAAGAGAAAATAATTATTAAGTGATTTGGATAGAGGAATCCCTAGTGGCTGAAAGAGAAGGAACTTTCAGTGTGATGAACATGATAGGCAGTCTAGCACTGCAATGGACGGAGACAAACTATATGAGCTTTCTCAATTTGATGAATGTCATGATTATGACAAATATGTACTGGAGATTATAAGGATCTGGACAATGATTTTGATGAGAACCCATGGAGAAAAGAGGAAGGAAAAAACTTGGTGTTGGATCCCTTGGGCAAAAAGCTATTTGATCCAAGGTAGATAAAACACCTTAGAAGTACTGAATGGTGGCCCTTAGATCAAGTGGCTGACTATATTAAGTTATGGCTAAGAAGACCATTATAAAGGGAAGAACTGAATGTCTTAAGTGCTGAATGCGCAAGACCCATATTTGACGAAACAGTGACTATGACTCTAAATATTGATCTGCAGATAATCACTTTTTTTAAGGGGAAAGGATCCAAGGAAGGGGTTGAGGAATACCCTTAAATCTTGTCAAGACAAAGTTCTTGAAATCCTTGGTCCTCTGGACAAGATTTTTGATCAAGTTGAGGAAGCATATATTAAAGGGACAGAGGTGAACATCCAGCTTTTACGAGGATAGTGCAAAAGGGCAATCAGTTTTTTGGGCAATGCTAATGCAGAAATGCTGGCTGAGAGGAAGAAAACCATCCTCATGCACATTAATTCTAAACTGACAGATTATAGTGTTAAGGAGTCTAGTGCTGAAGCAAAGGGCCTCTTATTCAGAGATGGCATCGCTAAGTATGTTCATACCTTTACTAGCCTTGATCAGTCACATTACTCCTTGAAAAGGGTGTTTCAGGGAGCAGTCTTTATGGTTTTGCTGGGAGGAGAGGACAACCTCCCAGCCGAGGGTTCTTTAAGAGCCATTTTTAAGGAAACTAGGGCAACAGATATCAAGGAGGAAGCTATTGAAGGCAGCCCTCTGGTTTCCAGCTTCAGAGTGGAAAAGGTAGTAGACCTAAAGGATCAAGGTCAAGGTGAGTATGAGGACACATTTTTGCTCTACCCAGGTAAATGTTGGCAAAAGGTTAAAATTGTTTACAGAACAATGGGAACAAATATCAGACAATCCATGGGTCATTTTAATGATAAAAGGTTATTCGATAGATTTGGATACAGAATCATATAAGGAGAAAGAACCAAGAGGGTTGCGTTACCAGAAGGATGCAGAGGACATTGTAACACAAGACGTGCTTCAGATGTTAGCAAAGAAAGCAATAGTAGAAGTAGAAGAGGACAGAATGGGTATATCAGCACCCTTTTTCTAATGGAAAAAAGACAAGGGGCGGAGACCTATAATAAATGTGAGAGGGTTAAACCACTTTGTGACATACATTCATTTCAAGATGGAGAGAATCCATCTGTTAAGTAACATTTTATTGGAAGGAGCTGGTTGTTCCACTTAGATCTCAAGGGCACATACTTCACAGTTCTAATCCATGTTTAAAGTCAAAAGCTACTACACTTCAGATGGAAGGGTCAACTGTACAAAGGTCAAGGTTTACCTTTCGGACTATCGTCAGCCCCTTGCTGTTTTACAAAGATTCTGAGGCAAGTCATTGGTTATCTGAGAGAGAGAGAGGTATGAGAATGGTAGTTTACCTAGACAATATTCTGATAATGAATCAGAATGTAGGAGAGTTGAAGAAACATCTTACAATGGTAAAATGTCTGTTGACGTTGTTAGGATTCATAGTCAATATAGAGGTCTGTTTTTGTGCTGAAGTCAGACATTGGAATTTTTTGGTTTTATTGGGGGTAACTTTGGAAAGTCAATTGAAGATTCCTATAAGGAAGGTAAATAATATAAAGAGGGGAAAATAAAAGAAAGTGATTAAGAAAGAGGACATACATTTGAGGGATTTAGCATGTGTGATTGGACATTTATCATCATCAATTCAAGCAGTGTTCCCTGGCCTCTTACATTAAAGGGATCTGCACCGATTACAGGGAGCTGCTTTGGCAAAAGGCATGTTGTATGGGGACAGAATAGCATTAAATATGGAATCAAAGGAAGAATTTTAATGGTGGATGGAGAATTTGGAGGGAAGGCATGGGCGTGTAATATTTGGGTGGAGAACAGATTTTGTTCCGGAGACAGATTCCAGTATGTCAGGATGGAGGGCAACTTGCTCAGATCAGGAGACAGGTGGCATTTGGGATTTGTTGGAAAGGTAGGACCATATCTATTGTCTAAAATGAAGGCAGGCTTGTTTGCCCTTCACAGTTTTCAGCAGTTAAGGATGAAGTCAGTTTTGTTGAAAATGGACAAAATGACCGCAGTGACATATGTGAACAAGTTAGGAGGGTGCAGTTCGAAGTGGGTTGCAGACTTGGCAACAGAAACGTGGAATTTCTGTTTGGAGCACAAGATTGGATTATGAGCTGAATATATTTTGGGTATGCACATGTGGTGCAGATTGAATTAAAGGAAAATAGAGATTGGTTATTTCAAGGCACTTCAGAGTTTTCTGGGCCCTCTAGATGTGGCTATTTTTGCATCCAGTTTGACTTTTCAGTTACAAAACTATGTCCGTTGGAGACCAGATCTGGGCACGATGGGACCCAGGCATGGTTTCTGAGTGCATTGGAATTAGCCATGGAGATTCCTTATTTAATAAGATCCAGGAAAGGTTTGTTAGAAGGCATGGAAGGGAGAGAGCATTCATTAGTTCTTTCAGGTTTGCTCAACCTTCTATATTGGAACGTGTCAGGGGATCAGGAAGATTCTCAAGTCTTTCAAAATCGTCTACAGGATTACTCAATGAGTCTTGGGCATCAGAAACTGAAAAAAGAAACAAGAGTGCATGGAGGGTTTGGTTACATTGGTGCATGGTAAGTGATCTGGATCTCATGAAGGCTCAAACAAAAAAAGTGAATCCAAAAGTTATATGACTGACTTCCTGTTACAGCTACAGGGCCACAAAAGCTGAAGAAGCATGCCTTGGTGAGATGGTAGCCAAGAATTCCTGACCCCACCAATGTGCAGCCTGGAAGACCGAGACCCAACCCATAAAAGTATGTTGGACCCAGGAGAGTTGTCAGAGTACAGTTTTGTCACCAAAGATAGAAGTTATCACCAGTAAAATGGAACTACTAGTTCTACTGTAACTAGAGACCAGTAGACCATTGGTAAATGGTTTTTGACTGGATTTTAACCAGACTTCAAGGGACATCTACTGCTGTTCATAGACCAAGGAGTGGCACTAGGAAGACACAATCAAAGGATCAGCATCCTCTGGAACCTTCAGCATTCTGTATTCCTTGCATCAGAGGTTGTGGTATAATGACCAAATATGCTTACTTTGGATCGAGGTTCAAATAACTGTGTCGGCTCAACATCTTGTGCTTCTGGGCAAATCACTTAGTCTCCCCATGCCTATGGACAATGCCTGAATATCCCCACAGGTTATTAGCCATGCTGTACACATCTAAGTATTTATTTATTTAATCCATTGAAGTCTATGGCAGTTCACCCTTAAAGTCTGGAACTGGACTGGAGACCGCCTTGACTGTGTGGTAAGTATCCAACCAAGCTCCTATGTCATCTGTCTATTATTTCCCTCCCAGAGTTGGTCACCCAGTGTGGGCCTTAATAGTAGCTTACAACTTTATAAACGTTTTGCAAAGGTTGATCTCAAGCATGGTCCATTACACTGACGTATTGCGTTAAGTGAAAAAGATGTACTTTATCATTCCTTTAAAAATTTCTACCCTCCTGTAGATTTATGTGGTTGAGGAGTCTATTTGTAGAAAAAATACAACCTTTTTTATGAATTGCTGTTGGATTTGATTGAGTCTTGTTTCTTTCTTATTCACCTGTTTTGGTACTTGTAAATGTTTGAAACTTTTTCCTTTGATAAAGTCTGACTTCTCAAAGCCACAACTACCCATGGTTGAGCTAGGGTTGTTCATATGAATATGACTGGACCTAGTACAGGTAGTGAGTTTGTTACAAGGTGAGGTCTCACAACCACATCATATAATAAACTGCTTTCCTCACAAAAACTGTCAATTTCCAACTGGCTTTCCAAGTATGTTTTAAATGGGTGTCCCCAGATCATGCAAGTAGCAAATCGTGCTAACTACCAAATGAGTGGCATTCAAAACATCGAACATGTTCTACCGAGATCTCATTGCAGTACAGTTTAGTTCAATCTATTGTCATTTCAAGAGTCAACTATGCCAGTGCACTCCTTACTGGGCTACCTACAACAAAACCTGTTCCTTTGAAAGGCAAAAAGCAAATGCTATCCCATCACATCAAATATTGACCTGGTTATGTCTAGATGCACCATTATTCCATATTATTTGTTTTATCACACCCATCCATTACATACGGACACCACAAATACATGACGTGTAGTCTTGTCATGTGAAGAAGAAATAGATCTGTAAAAGGAAAATCATCTTTATGACATAAAATTCCTAAAAACAAGATAAGGTCTGCCTTAGGATGCTTATTTTTCAGTACTGTCTCTAAAATGTGGCAGTCCCTCTCAACTAGTTTATGCCTTCTCTCCTTTCAACTAGGTTAACATATCTTAATGACTTCCCAGTTTGTATACAGGGACATTAGACCTCAATTTATTATTGTAGCTGTCATAATAGTTAGCATACCCTTCTCTTAGTGAGGCCTTATTCCCGTAATTGCTGTCTGCTGTAGTCTCCTTACCAAAAAACAAAGAATGTCTTCAGGCTAATAAGGAGGACTGCATTTGGGACACATTTTCAGGAGGAAAACTCAAAGTGGCTCACTAAGGACTGCATGTCTATCACGGAGATGGTGAAAATGGAGATGTGACTGTTGGTTGAAGTGGGCGGGATTGGCAGGGCACGGCACGGCGTGGCCCTACTTCTTTTATTCCGCAGTGTAAACAATGGTTCTGTCGGGTACGCAACCTGATTGCTTCAAAGTGTAAATGAATAATTCCAAATGTAATTACAGGTTACTTCAATCAATATTTCATTTGAAAAGGTGATTAAGATGCAAATCCCAAACAAAAACGGATAGGGTATTTAAAGATTTAAGCTTTGAATTTTTTTCCATTCATGGACACCCTACGATAATGCATAAAGACTAAATCAACAATCAAATATAAATTATCATGAACGGCGCATTAAATATAATGAGTGCAATGTGACATATTGTGCACAAGTGACAAAACAGTGGTGACTTATATACAAGTGAGTGATGGCGGGGTAGGGGGAGGGGGAGAGAAGGGATTTTGTAGGCCAGTTTATGTATTCAATTTTGAATTAGACTTGTATGCCACTTCAGTTGGCTCTTGTAAACTGGATTTTCTCAACTGGTCCAATGGTTTAGTATCGTTGACGTTTCGACCCTATGGACGCCCTATTTATGGGCCTGCTGCGGGTCTTCTTCAGGACAAGGGACTGGATAAGGGAGTGATGTGGCGCCTGTTGGTTAAATAGGTAAGCCATTAGGAGTGGATTTGCATAACGTTATTGAACAGTTTAAAACACGTTAAAAGCCCCAGCGTACGACAGGGGTTAATTGGACACTCACCTAACGGCCCTTTGTTAATTGGACCTAGGAAGGGGAATCTGGAACAACTGCCAGTTGTTATATCGAGCTCTTGTGGTAGAATCTCTTTTGGTACAGTCTGTTAAATAAAATAAAATAGGTGCGCAAGGTAATTAATTCCATTCTATTTCAGGAAAAGTGCTAATCATTGTGCTCATGCAGCTGGATATAATACAAATTAACCAAATCCAGTTGCAAGACAACAGGAGTTTACTCACCCGGATAAGAGAATTTGTGTATTCAGTGTTCTCTCTTAGCCCGATTAGGAACTTGTGGGTCCCTCTGTTATCATCGCTGTAAAAAGCCAGCCGCACTTCGCTAGTGATCTGGAAAACGAAGGAAGGCGGTCAGTCGGGCAATTTTACTGTAACATATGGCTCAAGTAGCCATCCGACATTACGTATCTAAAAATGCCCTGAATTATAGCGACGCAGGGCATTATGGGCCGCCTTGGATTCCGGTGGATCCCCGAAAGAGAATGCTGCTAATCTCACCTGGCGCCTGGATCCAAGTATCAGTCAGTCGGTTTGTTCAGCCAACGAACGAATGAATCAGGAATCCTTGTGTGACAGCGCCAGTCGAAACTAGTTTTCATTCCTCGTGGACGTGGCCATGCGGCTGCGTTGCCTCGTTGCTAAGCGACTGAGTTCTAGCACACGTACCGACGGACGTGCTCATGACGTCAAGACGCTCAGCATTCCTCGTTGCTAAGAAATGCCACAACGCCTCTGTTGACGTAAAGTTCGAAGAATATAAAGCCTGCACACAAAGCCCGATTGATCTTCATTATGATTTTACAACGAACTAACCAGCATGCTATCTACATAATAGACATTTGTATATTAATTTCGGGTAGGTTTTAGTGAGTTAATAACAGTGCCATGGCGTATTGCCGCGATTATGGGACTGACAATTAGAGGGTACTCAGTGTATTATGCTCGCATTTGAGGGCTAGTCGTGTACACAGGAGGTATTTTTATCCGGTTCATGAGGACAAGTGACATTTGATTAATCACATTAAGCGGTGAAAATTTGTACTAAATAGACATTTCCACAATATACACTGGTTGTTTTCCTTTTTTAAATATTTTTTTTAATTTTTTTTATTAAAGAACCGGTATCAGCATAAGACAATCAAGATAAAGTTTTACACAATAAGTACAATATATACAAGGGGAAAACATGGTATAGGAGGAAGAAAAATAAAAACATAATAATACAAAAATGAATAAAATATCATTTCAATACATTGGAAAGCTATGGAGCAAAAAATGAAAACAATAAATTCAAACATAAAGTTTCGTTAGTCTCAGCCGATTCCACTAGGAGTTAACCCAGCTTTCCAAGTAAAGACGGCTCGCCATAACACCTCCCCTCGAAGCTTTGCTTTACTTCTTCTGGTGGCAAATATAGCCGATTCATAACTATAAACCGCTAGAAAGCGAGCTTGCCACATTTGAAAACTGGGAGGTGAAACATCTTTCCAACGGGCAGACAATATTAATCTCAATACCGCTGTACCTATGAATAATAATCTTTCTTCAGGTTTAGAAAGTTTTAAAGAATCATCATAGCCTAAAACAAATAGGGTGTCAGACTCGGGAAGTTTACGACAAAATATTTTCTCCCAAAATGAGGCAATCATACTTTTTATGACAATAAGTTCAGAGCAGTTACTAAACATGTGTATTAGAGTAGTAGGTCCTTGTGAACATCGCGGGCATCGATCGGTCTCTCTTTTGCCCCACGCGAAGAGTTTGGCAGGGGTAAAGTAGAGATCGAATACTGTTTTGAACATCTGAGCTTTTAAATTACTAGCCATAAACAAGTTGTCACTCATCTCCAGCACTCTGTCTATATCAACATCTGGGTTGTTAAGTTTCACCACCCATTTGGTTTCTGTCTGTTCAATATCGTCATGTGTATTAGTTACAAGTATGTCATAAAATGTTCCTATTTTAGTTTTTAGACTGGCGAATGCCTCAATTAAATCAATTTTTGAAAGACAAATTGAGGCACTTTTTGCCCTTAATTTAGCATGTAGTTGTGCAAACTTAAGAAAATCACCATCAGAAAGACCAAATTTAAATTTTACGTCGAGAAAAACAGTGTCTGAAACTTTTAACCAAACATCGTTAACTGTTTTAATACCCATCCTTTGCCATTTCTTTTCGGTAGAATCAAAGTCAAGACCGAGTGTAATGGTGGATTGAAGCAAAGGTGTATAGCGGTTGATTTTACCAATCTGCATATGTTTTACTACTTTATTCCAAATTATCCAGGCACTTTTTAAGATTTCACCTTTGTTTTTCTTATAATAACTTGCTTCGGTCTTTCTTAGTAATAGGCCGATGGCATCTTGGCCAAATAAAAGCTCATATATTGAGGGGATTAAGGTTGTATCTGTTCCAATGACTTCGGATGGATCTAACACCATAGGATTTAGCTGTTTAAGAAAAGCTGCCCAATGATAAAAGGTAATATTGGGTAACGTAAGCCCACCCCTATCTAATGGAAGGGGCAGAAAGGAAAATGATCGTCTAATTTTCCCGTGTTGCCAAACAAATTTAGACATAAGTGTGTTGATCAAAGTGAGGATTTTAGGATCAACAGATAGATGAATAGTTCGAAAAAGATATAAACATATCGGCAGTATATTCATTCTCAAATAATTCACCCTGCCTATAATAGAGAGGTAAAGACCATTTACTCTATCCAAATCCGTCTTAATCTTGTCTAGGAGTGGATCAAAATTATTTTTCACTAGAGTCTTAGTATTAGTGCAGATAATCACTCCAAGATAAGTAGCTGTTTTGGCTCTTCTTTGATCTGGACAGACAGTATTATCGGTGCATAAAATAATAGTCTTTCCTCTATTGAGAGAATATCCCGAGTAAGTGCCGAATTCTAAGGCCAATCGTTCAATTTCGTGGATCGCCTCGATCGGGTGGGGTGTTAACACCGCGATGTCATCAGCGTAGGCTAGGACTATTGTTTCGAAATTATTACAGAGAACTGGCTTAATAACATTACTTTCCAAAAATTTGAGAATTAAGGGGTTGATGTAAAGAGCGAAGAGAAGGGGCGAGTAGGGACACCCCTGCCTTGTACCTCTTGCAATATTAATATAGCCAGACTCTGAGACTAACATTAAAAGTTTTGCTTTAGGATGTTGATACATAGATTTTATGGATTTCAAAAATTTAGGGACGAAATTGATGCATGCCATGGCAACCCACAAGAAGTTCCATGAGACACGATCAAAGGTTTTCTCAGCGTCAAGGAGGATCATTGACATCTGGTCCCCCGTGTCAGACATGGCATCAAATAGGGCAATAGCCCGATGGGTATGATCTGTAGTCCCTTTACCCGTAACGAAGCCATGTTGCCATGGAGAGACCAGATGCCCCATGACCCCACTGAGTCTGAGAGCCATCACTTTTGCATATAATTTGGAGTCCGAATTAATCAGAGATATTGGGCGATAGGATGTTAAATACTCGGGTGATTTTCCCTTCTTAGGAAATACAATAATGCTGGCCTCGTCCCAAGAACATGGAGGAATACCAATGTGTTGAACCCCCAAAAATAGATCCAATAAAAGGGGACATAATTGTTGGCTAAGAATTTTATAAATATCAATCGGCAATTTGTCTGGGCCCGCTGCTTTGCCAGATGTTAACAGCAATAGAGCAGACTCTACTTCAGCCATCGGGATCTCAGCTTCAAGCTCTTCTCTTGCAGTATCCTCTAATAGACTAACGGCTGCCGGGTTGTTAAGAAAGCTCTCCAGAAAATTATCGATATCTTTTTCAGAGGTAACAACTTCTTCAGAATACAGCTTTTGATAATATCTTTGGAATTGAAGGATGATGTCAGCAGCTTGCCCATAAGTCTGCTCGCCGTCTACAATTGTAGAGATGTTATTTGATAAAAAATGTTGGCGGGTTCGAAGTGCAAGCTGTTTACCCACCTTTTCACCGCTTTCATATACCTTCCTCCAATAAGATCTATAAGTTTGAGCGGCTTTCTGGCTGAGATTAGTATTGAGCTCAGCTTTTAGAACCGCTACCTGAAGCAATTGATTGCTCGCATCTCTGCCCTGTGCAATTAAGGAAGTGTGCTCTAGCTCAGCTTTAGCCAATGCTGATAACTTTGCTTCATGATCCTTTCTTATTTTTGTTCTGGCAGAATATTGAAAGCTAGTTATCTCTCCTCTTAAAGCGGATTTATACGTATCCCATACTGTATTTCTAGAAGCACTAAACCGATTTATATTAAAGAACTCTTCAGTCCAGGTTTTAATGTGAGTAATAAATTCATTATTGGACAGGAGTTTCCTATCAAACGACCAGGACCGCTTTTGAGTGTAGTGTGAGTTAACTGTAATCCTAAGAATCAACGCATTGTGATCGGATAATATTCTTGGGGCTTTGTTAATAGTTGCTTGTGGTGCAAGGTCTCCAGTAACAAATATGTAGTCAATCCGGACTTGTTTTTGATGGGGATGTGAAAAATAAGTAAATCCTGAGTCGTGAGTATTGTTTTGTAGCCAGACATCAATTAATCCATAATTAGCAATAAGCCTCTTGTCAGCTTGATACACTCTGGGTTTGCGACCATTATATTTTAGTTTGGAGGTGGTATTGGATAGTATTGGTATAAGTGACATATTAAAATCGCCGCACAAAACTAATGGGCCCTGCCAGGTGGCCAATTCAGCCTCGAGTGTCTCGAAAATGGTAGGATCATCTTGGTTTGACCCATATATAGTACAGATAGTTATACCACAAGCAAGTTTAACAATAGCCCACCTACCATGAGGGTCTGAAAGATAACGTAGGCCTAACCCAAGATTTGTTTTGGCTAAAACTGCCACACCCCTTATGTTCAAGGACTGTGTAGAGGCTACCAGTAAAGAGGCGTGGCTTGGGCGCCGATGGAGCAGGCGGCATGAGCCGATAGCTCCGCACTCGATCCCCAAATTATCCTGTGAATCGGGGTCTTCAGTGGCCTGGGGACACGGAGCCTGTGCCGGAATACCTGCGGCACAGTTTGAGCCCGGCGCTCCGGCTGGCGGAGCCTCGGCGGCAGAGTTTTCTTTGTTGTCGCCAAGACCAGGCGACCCGCAGCGGAGGTCCCAAGATGGCGGCGCTATCTGCCTGATAGCCCCGTGAGGAGCGGACTTATCCCTGGCGCAAGCGGGACGACCAGCTGAGGTGAAGCTGGAGGAGGACGGCGGCTGCCGGGCGCCGAGACCGACATCCCGCGGGGAGAAATTGCGGAGGTGACAGCTGCTGACCGGCAATCGGCGAGACCAGGTGAGAGCCTCAAGATGGCGGCTGCCAGGACGAGCGGCGAGGCGCTGTGGTGATCAGCAGTCGGAGATCGGGGCCCCGGAGAGGTGCGGAACAGGGCTGGATCGGGAGCGGACTAGTGCTGGGGAACCCCCTTTCAGTGACTCTTGGGATTACCGGAGTGCGGAGCGGCACGCTAAGCGGGGCCTGGCGTAGGCGGTCCATTACCCTGGGAGCTGTGCAGTCGGAGGGCTCTACCGTTGGTGTTGTGGCCAGGCTTGGTGCGGCGGTGCTGCTCCTGGAGGCACCGCAGAGGAACGTCACAAGGTCACGGGGTGTGGACCCCCCGGCACAGGACACGTGTGGACGCCCCGGGGTGTAAGGTGGCACAGGCGGGGTGCTCGGCCTCGGCGCATGCCGGGGAGGACTCCAAGCGGAGCGCCACCGACTAGCTACGGAAGAGGTGTGCTGAGGGCCCTGCGGCGGAGGGACCTGATTAGCTGGAGTGCCGGGCCCCTTCTCTGGCGCTGCAGCCGACCGCCAAGACGGTGGGCAGTTGGACTAGTGGCTGGACAGTATCTGTGCTTGGAGGCCTGAGGCGGCCTGCTGGGCGAACTCCAGGCCCGCCTGGGTACGACAGCTAACACAATCCGAGAGCCGGGTGCTGGCGTGACGCCTATGAACGATCTGGGGGTTCCGGCGTCCGCCAGAATCACGAGGGGCCCGATGCTGAAGCGGTCCCACAGAGACTGATTGGAGAGGGAGTTGCTGCGGTGGGGCTGCTACTCGGCTGACACGACGAACAGCTGGGGATTGGTATTGACCTGCGGGCACCGGGGGCAGAGGCTCTCCCTGCAGCTTGGACACGGTGGGTCGGGCCAGAGAGCATTGTTGTGTGGCTCGGTGTCTAGTGCGGCCTGCACGATGAAGCCAGGAACGGCGGGAGGAGATGAGGCAACGCAGACTACCGCCCCGGAGGGCGAGGAAGCAAAGGGGGGCTCAGAAACAGAAATGAGGTTGAGCAAACGTCTGGATCAAATCCTTGAGGCCATCACTGCGACCAAAGAATCCCTACATAACGACATTGCGCAGGTTGCTACGGGGCTGGGCCTCCTGAAGGCTGATCACTCAAAGCTGGCAGACCGGGTGAAGGACACTGAATTGATGGTAAAAGACCTGAAACCGGCGGTGGTGACTGTTGAACGGAAGTTGGAGGGCGCACTGCAACGGCTGACTGCACTGGAAAAAAGGGCGGAGGATGCAGAAAGTAGGAATAGGTGCAACAATGTGAGAGTGGTCGGCCTGCCGGAGAAAATTGAAGGGGGGGATATGATTGCCTACCTGGAGAACCGGTTTAGGACGCAAGTAGCTCCGGAAAGATTGTCTCCCTTCTTCACGCTGGAAAGGGCACATAGAGTCCCTGCCAGACCACCATCACTGGGGCGCCCTCCCAGGCCTGTGGTAGCACGTCTCCTCCACTACAAGGACAGAGATCTGTTGATTAAAAATGCGCGATCACTGGGACCTTTTAAAGTGGAGAACAGTTCGGTGACAATCTTCCCGGATTATACCTAAGACGTCCAACGACTTAGGGCTTCTTTCCTTGCGGTCAAGAAGGAGCTCAGGACTGAGGGGATCCAATATTCATTACTGTTTCCGGCTAAATTGCGGATCATCCTGGATGGCACAACGCAGTTTTTTGTGACGCCTGAGGAGGCCTGGACTTGGTTAAAGACCTACAGAGCAGGAACTGATCGCAGACACAAGGCTGAGCGTGACCGCCCTAAGCCGACGAGGGTTCGCCAATCACAACCTCTCCGTAAGTGACACAAGACTCAGCAGGCCCTGTTGCTCGCCCAACTGGTGGCGGATAAACAGGGGGCCCTGGCGGCGACGGCAGCCATTACGGGATCACAGAGAGAAGAGTTGATAGGAGGTTCGGCGTCTGAAGACGACAGGAGACAATCTGGGACTGAGATTTCAGATGTGGATAGTAATGCTGGGCCAGAGGTGACTCCCCGTTCGGCGGACGATTTGTGACTTGCACGACCTCCGGGGCTGAGTGCGGTGCATGGACAACGGTGGTAGGGGCTGGACTCCATTGTCTCCTTCTGGAATACGGTAGCAATGCCAGGCCACGGGGGGGATCACGGGGCGGGGGGCTGAGGCGAGAGTGGCCGCTCGTCGGGGCACAACCGCGCTCCTATTGCCCTTAAGGCAACCTGCAGTGGCTACTGCAGGGTAGATCAGTTTGTTTGATGCGTGAGGTTTGGATGGGGGCTGATGCGTAGTTGCTGGTTCCTGTTCTGGGGGTGTGGGCGTTGGGGGTTACGGGGGTTGTTTGGGGGAGGGCACTTCTGATGCTGGTGTGGGCTGGCGGGCCGCAGTAGGGCTGCTGCGAATGAGGGGTAACAATGGGGATGATGCCTGAGCTGAAGTGCGTCACGTGGAATGTGCGGGGACTTCACACCATGTCCCGACGCCACAAAGTACATGCATATTTGGTGCGCCGAGAGGTCCAGATAGCGATGCTCCAAGAGACCCATCTTACTAAGTTGGAGTGTGCGGCGCTTCAGAGAGGGCAAGTGTTTGGTACAGCGTATTCTGCGTTTGCGAGGGGTGTACTGATTTGGGTGCGGGCAGGAATTCCCTTTCAGGTGACGAGTCAGACGATTGATCCGGAGGGTAGATATGTGGGGGTGGCGGGGAGGCTGTATGGTAGGGAGAGGGCACTCTGCTGTATCTACGCCCTGAACACCGACCAGCCCCGCTTCTTTGACTCCATATCGGGTCTATTGGCACATTATCTGGCGGGGCAGGTAATACTGGGAGGCGATTTTAATTCCATTACTGATGTCACCTTGGACAGATCCCACCATCCGCTGATTGCATCCCCGGTGCGCAGAGTGGCGAAACAGAGGAGAGACTGGCAGGCTGAATGGGGGCTGATTGATGTGTGGCGAGGGCAGCATCCTGAGGACAGAGACTACTCCTTCATCTCTGCACTCCATGAGCTGCATGTCAGGATTGATACGATCCTCTGTGACCCCTCCACTGCTTCCATGGCAAGACACACTGAGTACCTGGCTAGGACCATCTCTGACCACAATCCCCAGTTGCTTTCCCTCCAGTGGCAGCGAATACGGACAGCGATTCCTAATTGGCGACTAAATCCGGACTCGTTGGAGGATCAGGTCTTCCGTACTGAGATCCGAGATTCTTTGCGATTAATAAGGGTACGGCCTCCACTAGGGGGCTAGAATGGGACGCATTCAAACTGGTTATGAGAGGCCTCTGTATTGGGAAACACTCTGGGGAAAGGAAGGTGGTACTGGAAGAGGTCGGGAAAGCGGAGGAGGCGCTACGGGAGGTAGAGAAGCGGAGGCCAGAACAGGGGGCGCTGCAGACACAACTATTGGAAGCTAAGGAACTAGTGGCATCGGTAACCGAGAGGTTGAGATGCTATGATTATAGACAGTACATGATGAAGGTCCATGCAGAGGGCGACAAAGTTGGCACGCTGTTGGCGCGACTGGCGAACCCAGAGCCACGGGGGTGTGCGATCATGAGTGTGAAGACCGAATCAGGGGATATCGTCTATTCCCAGAGGGCGATCCTCTCACGTTTCACTGAGTATTATGAGACCCGATACCAGAGCCGCTCGGAGACGGAAGGTGAGGCCCTGTCCGATTACTTGGCAGAGGTCACTCTCCCACAGCTGGAAGAAGGAGAAGCTGAGGCCCTGGGCGCTGTGATCACACTGGCGGAGGTTAGGGGGGCGATCAAACACATGGCACGGAAGAAGACACCTGGGGTGGATGGCCTTCCAGTCGAGTTTTATGCCAGCTTTGTTGACATATTGGCGCCCCAGTTGTTGGAAGTCTATAATGAAGCATTGAAACAGGGCCGGCTACCCAGCTCGATGAGGGAAGCCCTGGTTGTGCCCCTGCTGAAACCGGGGAAGGATGGGACAGATGTGACCTCTTACAGGCCGCTATCTATGTTGGCGGTGGACTATAAAATCTTGAGTCGCATCCGGGCCACTAGATTGCTGCCGCATATGACGTCGCTAATCCACGAAGATCAGGCTGGCTTTATCCCCACTCGGAATACCTCGGCCAACGTTCGCCGCCTGGTGTGCGTCTTGGGCAGTGAGCTGGACCAGGGCGACCGGCCTGCAGTGTTGTCTGTCGACATCGAAAAAGCATTTGATAGTTTAGAGTGGGGTTATTTGGATGAGGTGTTGGGAAGGTTTGGCCTAGGGGCTGGGTTCCGGCGCTGGACGA
This sequence comes from Lissotriton vulgaris, assembly GCF_964263255.1. Classification (NCBI taxonomy): domain Eukaryota; kingdom Metazoa; phylum Chordata; class Amphibia; order Caudata; family Salamandridae; genus Lissotriton; species Lissotriton vulgaris. Next base: position 531,126,067 of record NC_141687.1, on the reverse strand, counting down.
GGGTACTGTATTCCTCGGCGATTGCTAGGGTGAGATTGGGCTCAGTGATCTCCTCAGCATACCCGGTCCAAAGGGGTACGCGACAGGGGTGCTCCTTGTCGCCCCTATTGTTCGCTTTAGCAATAGAACCCCTGGCGATTCGAGCTAGGTCGGGGTTGGTACACAGGGGGATCGTCTGCCGGGGTGTGCAACATCATATATCGCTTTATGCAGATGATCTGCTGCTGTTCCTGGAGGACACAGCTGGGGTGCTGAGGGAGGCAGTGAATGCGCTCACCGTCTTTGGAGCCCTGTCGGGTCTTAAAGTGAACTGGCGCAAGACTTGCCTTTACCCACTGAGAGAGGGTACACCGCAGCCGTTGTTACCGGCAGATGTGATTTGGGAGGACTCCTGTTTCACTTTTCTGGGAGTGAGGATTTACCATGGTTCTGAAGGGTTGCTGGAAGGGAACATAGGTCGGTGTATGAGGGCCCTACGGGGCTCGATGGCGTTCTGGGCCACGCTCCCGCTGTCGGTGGCTGGAAGAGTGGCGCTGCTCAAAATGGTGGCCTTGCCGCGCCTCCTGTATTATTTTAGGACCTTACCTATATGGATCCCAAATAGGTTCTTTAGGGAACTGCGGACCCTCACCACTGGGTACCTATGGGGGACCGGGAGGAGACGGGTGGCATTGGATACGCTGCGTAGGCCGAAGCTTGAGGGAGGGATGGCGGTCCCAGATTTTGAATTATATTATTTAGCGGCGCAGCTGCAGATCCTCACGCAACACGTGGCGAGGGAATTTCGGGGACCTGACTCACACAGAGGGAGGGGGGTTCCGCGACACGTCCTATCTTACATTATTATGTCCCAGCGGCTCGATGTGCGGGACCTGACACTCGAGGAAAAAATGTTGCGACTGTGTTGGCATAGAAGTCGGAAACGAGCAGGAGTGAAGCATCCATATGCCCCGGAAATACCTCTGGGCATGTTGACGGCGCTGCCACATGGAGGAGATTGGACCCTCCTTATGGAGTGGGAGGAGATGGGGCTCCAAGTGGTGGGCGACTTGTACGCTGAGGGAAAACTGCTGCCCTTTCAAGCGGTGCAAGATCAGTTTGGAATCCCAGCTGGGCACTTCCTCTTGTACATGGCCGTCACGGCGGCGATTAAGAAGCATTTGGGAGAGGGGCAGATGGAACCAGCGACTACGTTGGCATGTCAGTATGTCGTGATGGCCGCGGGAACGTTCAAGGCGATTACGTGTCTCCAGTCACGAATGCTCAGCGAGGGACTGGCACCTCTTACTGGGTTGAAGCTGAAATCTGAGGAGAATGTGGGGAAACCCATACCGGATGTCACGTGAGGTCAGCTCTTACGTAGGGCGGGGAAGGGTTGAAGAAATGCACGCTTCCAGCAAGTGCACCTCTTTGTGGTCCATAGGGCCTATCTAACCCCGGGCAGGATACAGAGGCATTTCCAGGTTGCGGGGGCGGCTTGCCCCAGATGCTTCCATCCGGGGGGGGAGTTGGACCATATGTTCTGGGACTGTCCGGGACTGGGCTCATACTGGACGGATGTGGGGGAGCTTCTGAATGAAGTGACGGAAAGACAGGTGACCTTTGACAAGGCAACCTGCCTGCTGTTATGGTTTCCTCATACAAAGAAGACGAAGGTTACCAGCAAGTTTATAGACCTGGGATTAATCCTGGCTCAGAGAGAGCTCACGTGGCGATGGAAGTCAGCGGAGGGCCCGTCCAGTAGGCGCTGGGCGTTGGAACTGAGTAAATGGGCCAAGAGTGAAAGTATGATCCGGCTTAGGCAAGCTACGCGCACCGCGGATGAGAGAGGCCTGGAAGTGGCACGGGCGTGGGAGTGTCTGGTGCAAGCGTTGATTGACTATATGTCGCAGGAGGAGGATGAGGCTGAGTGAGGTGGATAGTGCATTCCTGGATGGCGCACGGTTGCGTGAGTGTTGTTCCCTTAGCTCCTGCACCACAGATTACATTCCGGCGGTCGGCACACACCAGTGATATTTCAGGGATGGGTGGGGAATGGGAGGTGTGGGGGGGTCCCCGAGGGAGGCATGAGGATGTTTCATGTGTGCGTGGACAACGAGTTGCGGCAGGTAAATGGGCCTTTTCGGTCCAGGTTCCTTGGGCAGAAGGAGGGCGTTGACCTGAGTAGTTATTCCTTGATGCTAACTGGTAGGGGTGAGCTGTTGGTTTGGGGTTTGGGGAGTGGGAGGGAGGGGGGTAGGTTCCAAAAAAACAGCCCCATTCGACGAGCCTGCATTGACTGACGTCGAATTATTGAGCACATTGCTATCTTATCGCCTTACACCCTCCCGGTTTGTTGACTCTCGCCGCCCTGCCTCCGGGATGTGGGTTGAATGGCTGTGTGATGCTGGAGTAGTCATGGGGGAGAGCGATATGTGGAGACGGGCAGAGATATATGTATGCTGTATAACTTTGATGCTGCAATAAAAATTGTTTTACAAAAAAAAAAAAAATAGAGGCTACCAGTAAATTATACCCCCTGAAATTTAACCATGATTTCTTAACCCATGGAATGTGGGTTTCTTGAAGGCAGAGTATATCAACAGGATTTAGTTTCAATAGCTCAGCCAAACGTCTTCGTTTATCCCCAGTTAACAGCCCTCGAACATTCCAAGTTTGAACGCTTAATCTACCCATTATTTATAGGAAAAAATAGTAAGATCACTATAAGCAAATAAAGCTTCCCTCACCCTTCCCTCAGACCCCCCATTAGAACCCCTCCCCCCAATTAGTAGGCAATCAGACTCAAGCAGAGACACGGGCATTATGGGCCGTCTTGGATTCCGGTGGATCCGCGAAAGAGAATGCGGCTAATCTCACCTGGCGCCTGGATCCAAGTATCAGTCGGTCGGTTTGTTCAGCCAACGAATGAATGAATCAGGAATCCTTGTGTGACAGCGCCAGTCAAAACTAGTTTTCATTCCTCGTGGACGTGGCCATGCGGCTGCGTTGCCTCATTGCTAAGCGACTGAGTTCTAGCACACGTACCGACGGTCGTGCTCATGACGTCAAGACGCTCAGCATTCCTCATTGCTAAGAAATGCCACAATGCCTCTGTTGACCTAAAGTTCGAAGAATATAAAGCCCGCACACAAAGCCCGGTTGATCTTCATTATGATTTTACAACAAACTAACCAGCATGCTATCTACATAATAGACATTTGTATATTAATTTCGGGTAGGTTTCAGTGAGTTAGTAACAGTGCCATGGCGTATTGCCGCGATTATGGGACTGACAATTAGAGGGTAGTCAGTGGATTATGCTCGCGTTTGAGGGCTAGTCGTGTACACAGGAGGTATTTTTATCTGGTTCATGAGGACAAGTGACATTTGATTAATCACATTAAGCGGTGAAAATTTGTACTAAATAGACATTTCCACAATATACACTGGTTGTTTTCCATGGTATCTCATAACGAAAAACTTATCATGTTAGATCAACAGAAATACAGTCATGCAATTTAACCAGATTGTTCTTCCTTACAGTTTACCATGATATTTACACATATTTGTCAAATATATTGTCGAGAATTTCACAATGACATGTGGCATATTACCATAATTGTGGGGTCCAACATGCAAACATTTCAACCCCGGCAGTAATCCCACAAAGAGTAACTTGAAGTGCATCGGATGTACTACATGGAGCTATGTTATATAAGTTGTAAGAGCATTAATCCCATAAAGCATACAAAACGAATAAAGACGATTTATATTTGGAAGCCCATTCTGATTGAATTGTAATAGGGTTCAGGGCGGGATCTGACATTTCTCACCCTCCATTTGCAGCTCTAGGACAATGGTGTACCCCTGTAGGTTGAGAACTCGTGTATCTATGAGACCCTATAAACCTCGATGCTTTGGAATTCTAGTATATTTGTACTGGTTTTCTATAGGACCCATTAGGTGTTATGCATGGGGTAACAAGCTTATGAAAGGTCAAGATAGCTGGACTGACGTGCTAAATTTTGTTGCGTGATTATAATTAAGGCAGTCTTATTGTTTACAGTTGCCCCATTTCAATCTCAAGTACTGCCCATAAGGCAAGTTGTCCTTCAAATTTCTTGGGTGGTGTGAGCCATACATCAGTAATGTGTTCCTCTCCATGGGTTTGCGATATAAATCACTATAAAGTAATCCATTCTCGGTTTTGAATGTAAGGTCCAAGAAGTCAATGGATTCCCTACTTTGAGCTATCGTGAACTGAATGTCACCAATCCTATCATTTAGCCATGTTTGAAACTCATTCAGTTTAATTTCATCCCCTGACCATGTCATCAGCACATCATCGATGTATCTTTTCCATACATCGATCTTCTCGAGATAGGGGTTGACAAGGTCATACAGAAATTCCTCCACGTATCTGTCCATAAATATATTCCCCGAGCTCGGGGCATATGTTGCGCCCATGGCGACTCCTTTACACCGGTAATAGAATTGCCTTCTGAAAATGAAATAGTTCTTCTTCATCGCTATTTCCAAAAGCTCAATCAGGAATTCAGTTGGAATCCAGTGCGGTCTGCATCTTCTATCGAGCGTAGTTCTGATGATTTCAATTGCGGTGTATTGAGGAATGGAGGTGTATAAGGATGACACATCAAGTGTCACCAGTATCTGTTTACTACCATCAAATGATTGGCCCTCCAGTAATTGGATAATGTGCATACTATCTCGCATGTAGGATTTGGTCATTGGCACCCATGGCTGTAAAAAATGGTCGATAAATGTATTCAAAGGCTCCAGAATTGAACCGCAGCCTGAAACTATTGGTCTGCCAGGCGGATTCTCCAGTCTTTTATGCACTTTAGGCAGGGCCTATATTGTGGGGATCCTCGACTCCTGCTGGTTAAGAAAGTCACGTTCCTGCTGACTCAGGAAACCCCCATCAACTCCAGCCTGAGTTGTTACTTCTATCAGTGCTTTCATCTCCAGGGTAGGATCTTTAGTAACCATGCAGTAACTGTCCTGTACTTGTAGCTGCTGTTCAATCTCTCTGATGTAGTCCTGGGTATTTTGTACTACTATCGCACCCCCTTGTCCGCCGCCTTTATTACTATGTCTTCATTTCCTGCAAGTTCATGTAGTGCTGCTTTTTCTTCTTTACAATTATTATATCTGATGTATTTCTTTTCATCCATGAGGTGCATAGTGTCTTCCAAGACAATCTTTTCAAATGCCAGTATCCTCTCACTCATCATAAAAGATGCTGACGTACAAGTAGAAAGTGGTCTAAAGGTTGTTGCAGCCAATTTCGGTGTAAAGATGTTTTTTGAGAAGAAATATTTTAGTCTAATCTTGCGAAAGAACCTTTGCAACTCAAGTCTGACTTGAAAGGAATCGGGTATAGCTGTGGGTACATACGGCAATCCTCTAGCTAGGATATCCTTCACAGCACTGGTCAAGGTGTACTTGGATAAATTAATCAGCGGATCCATGTGTAAACCGGCCGCCCTCGCTTGCGTCATGGTTGGTAGACCCCCTTCGAACAAGGCAGGTGTTTGCTCATTGATGTTTAGATTATCCTGTGCCTGTCTGGTAGTAACATTTGTGCCAGGTATATGAGCATCTGTGTTGATACAATTGTCTTGTGGCTGTATGTTTGAAGCAATAGTGGAGGTTAATTGGACCTCTGTACTGGAAGGGAAACTGATCCGTGATGTGGTGGCATCATCCAAGGTATAAGAAAAATCCTGCGCAACCACAAAGTAATACAGAACTGTAATAAATTCTTTGGTCTTGATTTACAGCAACAACAGAGGACAGTTGGTAAATGCAGCAATATTATTTATTGCGCCAGCCGACACGTGTTTCATTAGAGTGCTGTCTAGTGTTGCTGTCTCCAGGTCAGGGTCAGTGATCCTGACCCGGAGACAGCAACACACCAGGGAAGGCGAGACATATCGTTTTTGAAGGGTGGTGCCGGCTTCTTTTGCCCATCGAGGCTTTCTGGATGGTCACTGCTCACTTAATAGCCACTGACTACAGTACCACCGTCCTTGAGGCCAACATTAACACAAATAATCTCTTACTTTTCATGAACCAATAGATAAGTGTATTCCACACGCAACCGGCGCACCTGACTTGAAGATCCTTGTACCCGGACTGGGTTGGAATTATCACCAGTCGTGGGGGATTATTCTTCCTTTGTCCATTTGGATTGGGCCCTGAAGATTTGGAGTGTATTGCACTCTAATGAAACACGTGTCAGCTGGCGCAATAAATAATATTGCTGCATTTACCAACTGTCCTCTGTTGTTGCTGTAAATCAAGACCAAAGAATGTATTACAGTTCTGTATTACTTTGTGGTTGCACAGGTTTTTTCTTATCCAAATTATATGTAAATGTTTGCACATTACATTGTTTAGGGGTTGTACAGGTCACCCCTTTTCCTAGCTGCACCACCTTAGCACAATCATTGTATAGACCATTCCAATTACCCAGTGGTGCGCATAGTATCCCTTCAGCTAAGTACCTGGTTCTTTGTCTGGAGCATCATCCAAGGTAGGTATTTGCCCATCCGTGTTAAATGGAATGAGAACGATTTGTGAAGTTATACTCAATATGTTAGTGATGCGTTCAGCAGGGTGGACTACCATCTGTAGGTCTGTCTCCTTGTTGATATCTCTCCATGTGTCTCGGGCTGGTAGAACCTGACTCGGGAAGTTCCTTGTGTGGACCTTCCCCTCACCCATTGCCTAGGTCGGTCCCAGTTTTGTTGCCTCCCCCCGCCTCTGTTCCCTCTGGGGTGGCTGTCCCCTAAATAATTATGTGAACCTTGATAATCCGAGCTACTTGTAGGTGGTCTGTCAGTTTCTGAGTCTGAACTGCTTCCTACGGATGAATCCGAGAAAGTGTAAAACCTGCGTGAACCCTTCTCCCTCTGTCTCTAAAAGAGTATTTGTTACTCATAAAGAACTTCAGGAAGGCTATTTCATTCTTAGATTTGGAGGAATCAATCCTTTTTGACCTTTCTGTGCAACAGCTAAAAACTACATTAAAACAGGCAACATGGAAGTTAAGCTTCGAGAGAGATCGTAATTCTATCATTGTAAAGAAGGGGGTCACTCAAGTTGTTAATTCATATCTATTTAGACAACTACATCCTTATGCCTCTTGAAACATGCCCCATGGTCTGCGCCGTTTTTGGCTACTTCTGAGGCAGGACCTCCTTCCTTTGAACAAGTTATTGGCCAAATGGTACGGTATTTCCAACATATGTAGTTTTTGTAAAAATTCGGTCCAAGATACGGTACATGTTTTGTTTGTTTGCCCTGCCCTAATGGCTTATCGTCGCACATGGGTGAGACCAGTATGTATACAATTGGGCATCTTATCGGCAAGGTCTTTCATTGATGCTATCTTTTGTCCCCCCAATGAAATCTTTTGTAATAGAATTTTTACATTTTTTTAATGCTTTTTAGAATTGTATTAATTGATTTACATGAAAATTTGTTACACTTGGTAAATAGTAAGTTGGTCTGATATGTTGTTTTAACCTCATACTGTTTTATTGTCATTTTGTTTTATGTGGATCTCTATGGAGTTCCAAATCATATATTCAATAATATTCATTCATTCCCTCTATTAGTATGGAATCCCTGGTTGTCTTGCTGGTAGTAATCGTCGGCAAGGTAAGGGTATGTCAGTGTGTTGGTATTAAACTCAGCTAGGGTCTTTTCTGCACGCTCCAACGCCTCCTTGGCATTCGTGAGTGCAGAATCCCCCAATATCTGCAATCTCTTGTGTCAGTTTCCTAACGTACTCGATGGCTGCCTCTACTGCAAGCACCATCCAGTGCCTGGAGCAGTTGTTTGCCACGTAGCTGAAACCCTCCCGAAACTTTGGCACGTCTATAAATATAGCTGGTTCATTTCGAACCTGAAGGCCTTTTGGTATTATGTTAGCTTCTAGGTACTTTGTCAAAACATGCCCATGAAGGCATGATCTAATTAGCTTTTTTTCTAATCTCTCTAGCTTGGCTAGTTTTGCCCTTAGACCAGCGTCTGGTGGTAATCTATCGTTCCCTAAGTGAAACCTAGACGCGCCTTCATCTTGAATTAGTTTAGCTATATATTCATCACTGTAGGACAAGGTTTCCTTGTCGGACATATTCCTGTATACATCCAAATTGTAAATCAAACAATATAATTGTTCATTTAGACAAACAACAATAAATTAGAGTAAAAAACCCTCACAGGTATTCACCTGCACTTAGTAAAGTAAACAACTATGGGGAGACCCAGTATCCCTCAGAACCTGGGCAATACAGTTTAGTATAAACAATGGTTCTGTCGGGTATGCAACCTGATTGCTTCAAAGTGTAAATGAATAATTCCAAATGTAATTACAGGTTACTTCAATCAATATTTCATTTGAAAGGGTGATTAAAATGCAAATCCAAAACAAAAATGGATAGGGTATTTAAAGATTTAATCTTTGAATTATTTTTCATTCATGGACACCCTTTATAATGCATAAAGAGTAAATCAGCAATCAAATATAAATTATCATGAACGGCGCATCAAATATAATGAGTGCAATGTGACAAAACAGTGGTGACTTATATACAAGTGAGTGATGGCGGGTAGGGGCAGGGTTAAGAGAAGGGATTTTGTAGGCCAGTTTATGTATTCAATTTTGAATTAGTCCAGTATGACACTTCAGTTGACTCTTGTAAACTGGATTTTCTCAATTGGTCCAATGGTTTAGTATCGCCGACGTTTCAACACTATGGACACCCTATTTATGGGTCTGCTGCGGGTCTTCTTCAGGACAAGGGACTGGATGGGGGGTGATGTGGCGCCTGTTGGTTAAATAGGTAAGCCATCAGGAGTGGATTTGCATAACGTTATTGAACAGTTTAAAACACGTTAAAAGCCCCAGCGTACGACAGGGGTTAATTGGACACTCACCTAATGGCCCTTTATTAATTGGAACTAGGAAGGGTATTCTGGAACAATTGCCAGTTGTTATATAGAGCTCTTGTGGTAGAATCTCTTTTGGTAGAGTCTGTTAAGTAAAATAAAATAGGTGCGCAAGGTAATGAATTCCATTCTATTTCAGGAAAATTGCTAATCATTGTGCTCATGCAGCTGGATATAATACAAATTAACCAAATCCAGTTGCAAGACATCGGGAGTTCACTCACCCGGATAAGAGAATTAGTGTATTCAGTGTTCTCTCTTAGTCCGATTAGGAACTCGTGGGTCCCTCAGTTATCATCGTTGTAAAAGGCCAGCCACAATTCGCTAGTGATCTGGAAAACGAAGGAAGGCGGTCAGTTAGGCAATTTTACTGTAACATATGGGTCAAGTAGTCATCCGGCATTACGTATCTAAAAATGCCCTGAATTGTAGCGACATGGGGCATTATGGGCCGCCTTGGATTCCGGTGGATCCGCGAAAGAGAATGCGGCTAGTCTCACCTGGTGCCTGGATCCAAGTATCAGCCGGTCGGTTTGTTCAGCCAACGAAGGGATGAATCAGGAATCCTTGTGTAACAGCGCCAGTCAAAACTAGTTTTCATTCCTCGTGGACGTAGCTACGCGGCTGCTTTGCCTCGTTGCTAAGCGACTGAGTGCTAGCGCACGTACCAACTTCTTTTATTCAGTAGATTCGGCTCCCCTACTTTTTGTTATTTTAAACATTTGCCCCAGGCAGAAATAGCCAAGGCCTGCAGAGAAGACTCGGAGCTTGGGGATGGGCTTGGCAGGCAGAGGAGGAAAAGGACTAATTTCCTTCTTGCCCCGAGAAGACATGGACAGTGTCCACCTCTGCTCTGCCTCTGGCAGCTTCCCCCCTCTCTTACTTCCTCTTATTCCCTCTCTTTATGACTACCTCCTCCTCACTGAAAACGGTGACTTCAAGAAATGGTTCTCACCCTCTCTTTCCTATTTTCGTTTATTTGTTCCCCTGTGAAATGGATCCAAAAAATAAGAAACAAGTTTGTAGTCTTTTTCTGACAGTTTTGTTTTCCACAGTGCAGCCGTGGGAATAAAAGTTTCAACAGATGAAAAATAAGTAAAAAAATAAATAAAGCAAGACAGAGTGATCACAAAGTGGCCAGACTGATTTTATTCACACCCAAACACATTAGCGTCACTTTACAGAGTTTGCCAGTAAAGTGCTACTTTTATTTTCTTGTCTTTCTTTGAACAGCATTGTTTTCCTCAGGTGGGGAAGTGCACCTACCCTGGAGGTACTGTAATGCATGATTGATGGGTGGATTGGTAACCATGTTGTTCCTACTTACATTTCACATGCTTTACTTTGCTTTTTCTAGGATGTTGGTACTTTTTTTTTAGTCAGCATATTGCTCTTGTCTAGTGCGTAATTTGAAATGAGTCACATTCAGGTGGTTATTGCAGGGCACAATTGGGTTTTAGTTCAAGGCAGTGCGAGTTTCTCTCAGTGAGGCAGTATGGTGTTTCGTGAGGGAGAGGGTGTGGCACAATGGTCAGCTGCTGAATTTGGAACTGGGGAACCAGGTTCAACCTTCTTGGCCAGTCCCCCAGACCACTCTCCTGAAGGAGCACATTCCCTTGCTAGACCTTAGAAGGCCCCGCTAGACCTTAGATGCCCTGGTGTCTTAGCACCAGCAGGTGGACTCTAGCTGAGGCAAGTGTACGTTCTCCTTGATGCCTGCCCACCACAATCCATACTGAAATTTACCTCCAGTCTTGCGGGCAGGCCTATGAAGCAGCACACCCAAGAGCTACATTGACTCTGTCACTGAAGTCACAGGACACTTGAGAAGGGCCGGCGCTAGGGCGGTGCGACCGGTGTGACCCCACAAGGCGCTGACTTTGGGTGAGAGCGCTGTGTTTCTAAGTATATTATGGTTTTAAAAGCACTTGCTGCCTCCTTTCTGGCCTCCAGCAATATTCAGAAACAATAAACATATCATAATAACTCCTTCTTTGAGAGCGAGAGAGATCAGATTTTGTCTAGTGGAAGTTTTGAATCATGGAAAGGTAATGCACAGGGTTAATGCCGGGCACATTAACCCTGTGTATTACCTTTCCATTAATTTAAAGATGCAAAGAACATGTACCATGCAGACCGCAAAGTGCACATAATGTAAATAGGTTAGTGGGTTACTGCTTTTGTCAGAGAGATCCTTTTGTTACTTGCAGTTTATAAGTTAAAATCCTAACATAGAACAGTGAGCTATTAACTGTTATCTAAGAGCTGCATGCAAACTGTAAGGTATAAAGTAGAGCGGATTTTTTTTTCACAGTCTTAGATTATCCTAATGTTGCAAAAAGTGTTAATTCAAATGGAAATCAATTCTGATTTTTAAAGAGAACCCTTAACCATGGTATTACGTATAAAATGCTCAGTTTGTGTTTCTCTGGACCAATCACTATTAAACTATACTGCCTTCTAGTATGGTTGTCATGTGACTCCTACACCTTGTAGTTCTTTGTCTTATGTAACATTTCCTACACAGTGATTTACACATGTATAATTGATTGTCTCTGTGTAATGTAAGTGATGTACGTGCTCTGACACCCTACACTGGTATGAGCTGTACTTTAAATCAAATTAAATGCATCCGAGAGACCGTGTAGTTATGGAGGCTTGAGGGGCACTGTTAAAAGTATGTAGGGAGGGAATCCATAGCAGAGGTGGTCATTGGAGGGCACTAACAAACATTGTTGCACAGGGCGCCACCAGCGCTAAACCCAGTCCTGCCGTTGAGGCCAGTCCGCCTCACTCACTGGTACCTCCATTGGCCTTGTTTCAGCAGTAGTAGTTGCAACTCACCAGGGATCAGCAATGCATGATTTGAACGTACGCCAAACTAAATTAGCAAACTTCACAGTCTCTCTGCTTCAAGCACAAGCACTTTTAACATGTGCTGGCTGTTTTGGGGGCAATGAAATTATGCAGCAAAGGAGGACAAAATGATGCTGAAGTTTTGACAAATTATGCCGCAGTGTTGACAGAATTATGCAGCAAAAAAAGACTGCAGCGTATATTTTCTGATACTTTATTATTTTGACATTTTACACATGCTAACAGTCTCTGGAAAGATTTTGCCTTATTAGTACCAGTGTAACATACAAATACAGCAGCAGGAAAGGGGATCAGCCAACCTTTGTGAAGGGCTATCCACATCGCAGCAATACAAGTCACGTTTTTTTTTTACGTTTGATACATTTGAGCTAGAAACAATTCATTAGTTAAAATTGTCAGATCATGTAGCAGATGTTGTGTTATGTGTCAACTTTGGCAGAGCCATAACTATATAAACACATTTGTAAGTAGGATATTTTGCTATTCATGTTTGAACTGCTCTTGTGGAAAAAAATGAGGATAAGTGCTGATGACAGAAACTCCATGGCTCGAAGACAAATGGCTTGTACTTCCACTTTTAAGCATATTTGGAATATTCTGTGATTGGAAGCATGTCCCACTTTGTGAATGTGTTTTAATGTCAATAACTCATATTAAACCTTAAATAATCATGTGCATCTATTGGTTGAAGTAAATTACCTATTAAGCTGTAACTGCTCAGTGAAATACCAAACAAACACTGAAAATTGGGATGTTTTGTGCATTCTGGCCACATGTCTCACTCCCTACTTTTTTTCCCCTCCTTGACCACAGGGCGTGACGAACACCCTTTTTCTCAGAGTAGGGAGGATGGATGGCAGATCACACGCAAGAGAGTGGAGCTCTTGCACTGTGCCTAAATTCACCTGCATGTACTCACAACGCATGCGTGAGATGGCAGTGTGCCGTATGGCACTGCGCATGCCCTTTCAGAATAAAGCATATAAAAAAGAGTTACATTAAAAGTTGTTTCCCAAATTAAATGCTTCACAACTGTGTCCTTGCCAGCATGTTTGAAGCTTCTGTCCTGCTGTTGGTTCCTGTTCACTTCTTCCCTTTCTCCTTGGTCCCACCCTTGCACTGCTTTGCTGTCTACCTGTAGTCAATGTCTCCTTCTTCGTCCTAGCTAGTGTCTGTCCGGTGCAGAGGTCCACAGTGAGTCTATTACGGCCTGGCAGCACTGCTGTCCGTAAGCACCCTGACTCCAGTGGTATTCAACCTTGCACTTACCCTATGCCACCATGACCGACTCCAGACAGCTTCGGTCTTGGCAGTGGTTGTTCCCCTCTCATGCTCAGGGCACACCCTCCTGAGAGCGCTATCTCACCTCCAAGCGCCCAGTTCAGAGACGACTTCACTTCCTTAGTGGAAGCTGCCACTGCATATCTGCCTACCATGGCTACTTCGCACTGTGTATTCGGTGCTCCTGCCCTCTGCACTCCGTACAGCAGAGGCCTTGGCACGGTCTGCACAGTGTCCTGCCCCCCTAGCAGAAGGTCATACATGGTAGCGCTTTATAAAATCAAATAACTAACATAGAATGAGTTGTTACAATCCTGTACCATTGGAACATAACTGGTATGAAACCGATGCAAATACTGTCAGGATAGAAGCCACCAGCCCGAATGTGGAGAAAATTGTACCATGTAGCAGAAAAGCGAATGTACCTGTATGAAAACTCAATAAAATACTTTGAAAGAAAAAAAGAAAAAAAAGAAAACAGGTACATTCATAACCATGCGATTAGACCCAAACACTGCAGGAAAGGGCCGAGTGACAGATTAAAAACTAGCATTTTTATACACCTATCAGATACGTCATAACTACAGGTTCTGAGCATTTTCAAGAACGGTTCAAATTGAGGCAGACATGGAGGCGTGTGCGGTAACACTGACTGAGACCACCTGCTCTAGAGCGCCCAGACCACAAACTGCAAGCGGTCTTTGGGGAAACACTTGGCATCTGCTTTACTTACACGAAAGTGATATGAAATGAAGGGTCACAGGGGTACCTCAGAGTACACACTACTGATGTACATTCTTCATATACTACAAGTATGTTCTCACATTGCAGTGGCATGTTGACCGCAATATATGAAAATGTGTTTTGTTTCATGCAGTGTTGTTGGATGCTAGCTGTCTCAAACCCCTGTCAGCAGGATCAAACGCTAATCTATTAGGCACTATGAAGCTATTAGAATAATTGTACTTCCATAGGCTCCCCTCCAATGCATTGTGGGGAAGCATTGTAAACATTACATTAAAAATGGCCAAGGAGGTACGACGCAGCTTTATTTAAGTAGGGATGCGGAGCAGGACGTAAAATAGAAAGTTTCTGGAAGTCCTTGCCTGTTGGGTAGCACATTTTATGATATCCTTTCTTCCCACTCATACACAAACATGAGCCTAATTACTCTATTCTTAGTATAGCTATATTTGTTCCAGCATCTCTCCAGCTTGCGGCCGGTCTCCATTAGGATGTGGACCAGGCCCGGTTCTAGAGGGTGGGCCGGGTGGGCCGGGCCCACCCAAACTTTGGCCTGGCCCACCCAAACATAACCCTTGGCCCTGGCAGTGACGTCAGCAAGGCCAGCAGAATATGGCCACTGCAAGTTAAAACGTTCTTCGAACGTTATCTTTCTTTAGGAGTTGCGTGATTGGGCCTGGGCTCGCACCCCCAATCACGCATCTCCTATTAGGCAGGTGGGCTGTGTCCCCGCCGGCTCGTGCAGGTACATTAGGGGCACTGCGAAGGGGACAAAGCCTTTCGTTGGAACTGGATTTGTGGATAATTAATTATTTTCTGCTGGTAAAGAGGAGTTTGTTTTGCCGTTTCGTTTTCCTGACCTTCCTGACCCCTTGAGCTGTTTGTTTACCCGATCCGGCTGTGAGAGTTCATAAGGAGCAGGTAAGAGAATGTGTGGCTATTGTGTTTTTAAATCTGTGAGAAAGACATACTTAGAACGCCATGTTTATTTCATTTTCATTTACATCGTGTGTTTAAATCGTTGGTATCATTCATGAGTGTTTCTGCAAGGATGCACGACAACTAAATGTCCAAATAACCTTGGGGATTGTTGATCTTGCTGGAGAGCGTTCTTTTCTTTGGTTTGTAGTCAGGGCCGGTCCTAGGCATGGGCGGTATGGGCAGCTGCCCAGGGCCTCGCGCTCAGGGGGCCCCCTGCCGGCCCCGCAGAGTAGGGAAAAGTGCACTCACGCAGGCAGTAAGGCACTTAGAGGGGCCTCACATCTTCCTTTTCGCCCGGGGCCTCATAAGGCCTCAGAAGGCCTAGGACCGGCTCTGTTTGTAGTATTTAAATGCAATAGAACTGTAGTTAACGTGGATAGCTCAGTGGGTTACTGCCTTTGTCACAGAGATCCTTTGATACAAAGGACAGTGTGATCAAAGACGTGTATACAAACCAGAATGGTATAATTAAATTTTTTATGTATTGCTAGTTAGTTCGAATTTTCCCAGTATTTCATTATTCTAATGTTGCAATACAGAGTTTGGGCAGATATCATTTCTAATCAGTACAGCCAACCACTGGGGTATGCTTTAAATCCTGTGTTTGTGGTTCTCCAGACCCAACCCTCTTAATACATATTGCCACCAGCAGCATGGATGAGATGTGATTCCTACACCTGGTAATCTTCATTAGCTTATGTGACATTCCCTATAGGCTGATTTGGATACTTTTATGAATCATTGTGTCTGCATAATGTGTGTGTGATGTACAGTACTGTGATACCCTACACTACGAGTAGCGCTATACAAGAAATAAAATGCATATGAGAGAGGGGCTATGGAGTGATGATGGGCTCTGTTGGAGGGTGGCAATGAGGGAATCCGAGGGGGCATCATGAGGGGTGGAGCTACGGAGAGATGGAAGGCACTGGTGGAGGTTGTTTGTGAGGGAGTCTGAAGAGGAGGTCATGGGGGAGGGGCTTTGGAGTGATGAGAGGCACTGGTGGAGGGTGGTAGGAAGGGATTCTGAGGAGGAGGTCATAAGGGGGAGTTGCTTTGGAGTGATGAGGGGTACTGGTGGAGGGGTAGGAAGGGACTCTGAGGAGGAGATCATGAGGGGGTGTTGCTTGGAGTGATGATGGGCACTGGTGGAGGGTGGTAGGGAGGGACTCTGAGGAGGCGGTCATGAGGGGGGGGGTTGCTTTTGAGGGATGGGCACTGGTGGAGGGTGGTAGGGAGGGAGTCTGAGGAGGAGGGCATGAGGGGCACTGGTGGAGGGTGGTAGTGGGGAAGTCTGAGGAGGCGGTCATGAGGGGATTGCTTTGGAGTGATGGGCACTGGTGGAGGGTGGTAGGTAGGGAGTCTGAGGAGGAGGTCATGAGGCAGAGGGGCTTTGGAGTGATGAGGGGCACTGGTGAAGGGTGGTAGGGAGGGAGTCTGAGGCGGAGGTAATGGAGAGGGGCTATGGAGCGCTGAGGGGCACTGGTGGAGGGTAGTAGGGAGAGAGTCTGAGGAGGAGGTCATGAGGGGAAGAGGCTACGGAGAGATGAAGGCCAGTGTTGGAGGATGGCAATGAGGAAATCCGAGGAGGGGGAGGTCATAGGGAGGAGCTACAGAGAGATGAGGGGCACTGGTGGAGGGTGGTAGTGGGGGAGTCTGAGGAGGAGGTCATGAGGGGAAGAGGCTACGGAGAGATGAAGGCCAGTGTTGGAGGATGGATATGAGGAAATCCGAGGAGGGGGAGGTCATGGGGAGGAGCTACGGAGAGATGAGGGGCACTGGTGGAGGGTGGTAGTGGGGGAGTCTGGGAGGAGGGTGGCAATGAGGGAATCCGATGAGGTCATGGGGGAGGTGCTTTGGAGCGATGAGGGACACTGGTGGAGGGTGGCAGTGAGGGACTCAGGAGGAGGTCAATGGGGGGAGGGGTTATGGAGCGATGAGGGGCACTGGTGGAGGGTATTTGTGTGGGAGTCTGAGGAGGTGGTCATGGGGAGGGGCTTTGGAGTGATGAGGGACACTGGTGGGGGGCAGGTAGGGAGGGAGTCTGATGAGGAGGTCATGACTGAAAGGGGCTAAGGAGAGATGAAGTGCACTGTTGGAGGGTGCTAGTAAAGTTGTCTATCGAGTAAGAGGTCAGTGGTGGGACACCAATAAATACTTTTGCACCGGCGCTATAATAGACCCTGTAATGTTTTTGCTTATTTAATTAGCAGTTGGGTCATTAGGGCCACTGTGTAACATAGTTTAAAGTGTGTGCTAATTATATTTACTCTTATATTCAGGGTTTTCAGTTTGAAGGTAATTTTACAAATCTTTTTAGTGGGATTATGGAGAATGAAACCAGGTGGTGCCTGATATGGGGCTGGGGACCAAGGTTAGCTGTGAGTTAAGGTGCACGATAGAGAGATTGTAGAAAATTGATGATCAGGCCTGGAAGGGAGTGTACTGCAGAGTCTGGGGTCAGATGGAGGTAATAATGAAGAGAGATTCTCTCTGAAGGCTGGCAACGAGGCAGGCTGGGTAGTGTTACTTGCCTGATACTCCCACCTCAGAAACCTCCTCTGCCCATCAAAAGGACCTTACATGGGATCAAAACACTTTTTGAGAGTGTTAACGATTAGAAAGAGATTTGGAAAATAATGGAGGGCCCTGAATCTCCTGTTATCCCCTTCTATCACACGCAGGAGTACAGTTTTTTTTATTTGTAGGCTACCTCCAGAAGCGACACATTGAGCCCGCAGTGGCCCACCCAAATGCGCCCTTGGCCCACCCAAACAAAAATTCCTGGAGCCGGGCCTGATGTGGACAGAGGCTGGCCGGGGTGTTCGGTAACAGCAAACCGAGGCCAGTGACTAATCGGAAAGCGCATTCCCGTCCTGACCTTAGCACACGGTGAGCGCCTCCCACGCACGCCCTCGCGGCCGCTGCACCATATCCGTCCGTTCTTTGTCCACATCCAGGGTCCCACCTATGCGTCTTCATCCCTTCCTCGACGATGCCCTTAACCCCCACTCCAGCCCTATTAAAATGCACTGACGTCAAAAGTAGAAATGTTATTGTTATTCTGAATCCTTCCTGTTTCAAACCAAGTACTCCATAAAATGAACTCTACTTCAGGCTGGTCAGGAGGACCTGACCCACACATATGACCCAACGGATGGCACATTGAGCCCGAGTTAATACGACGTCGATGCCCCCTAACGTTCTAAAAAGAAGCCTGGTTTATGTCAAACCGTGAAGAATCAGCCCTACTCTAGCTAAGGTAAAGGCCCCTAACCTGAATCCATTTGTCATCCCTCATCTATCTCATTCTAATTTTTCAAACCATTTACCATTTTCAAAAACAGGCCTTCATGGATTAGAATCACCAAAACTTTAGGTGTGGATGAAGTGACCTCAAACACCTTTTGACCTTACTGGCATCACCGTTTTGATGGCTTCCCCACCTTTGGCACTGCAGCAGCAGACTCCTATTGGCTCCTGAGGGTCTTAAGGGGCGGAAACCTTAGAATGTAAACCTGGCGGGTACAGAGCTATTTACTTTCTTTCCCTACTTCTGGCTTCATGACCTCTGAGACTTGGATAGCAGGGAAGGGTGCCAGAGTTCCAAAGAGAAATTTGTGGGTAGCCGCTGCTGATCCAGGCATTGATGCATAGGCAGATACTGATTTCTGCCTCAAAGGCCTTCGCCTTTAGATTTCTCAGCAACCCCTGGATATTGTCAAAGCATTTTCCCAGCATCCCTTCTCAAGCTTGGTAATTGTTTACTGATGCTTCAGATGCCTTGAGTTGCATCATGGTTATCAGTGAAAGGAACGTGGTCCAATTTTTTTGTGTTTCTCAATATGTGTGAGAGAGATTTTGCCCAAATACAAAGTGATTTGGGGAATTTAAACCCCATTTCTTATAATTAGAAATAATAAAGTTTAGAAACTGTATTTTCTATTGCCAAGTCACTTCACCTCAATAACTACCACTGTAACTAACGTAAAGCTAACCTCTTCCACGACAGATTCCTCCCTACGAGTGGAAAGTCTAGTAAAGTCTCATCATTTTACTCTGTCAGAGGATTTACAAGCACTGGCATCAGAACCATATATCACAACCCAGAGTAGCCCCTTGTTTCACCATTCATATTTCGATATTAAATGAGAGAAGGTGCTGAAATGTGCTTACAATTAAAAGTGGGAATGTTTTAAGTGTCTAAATATGTCGCTAGAGCCATAATATATCACGCCACCTCACAACAGCCCTAGCTATCCAATTCCCACAATTCTTCCTTTCCACTCATTCAATCAACTGGCCCATTTCCAACTTATAACTGCTCCCGTAATCCTTCCTGCTCCGATCTTAACCCATCCTCCTTCTCCGCCAACACCTATCTTCCACCCTTCCACTATTTCCCCACCAATGCCTTTTCCACCATTTGTTCCTTTAACTACCCCCTCATACAATATTATCACCTTTCCACTCCCCATTTCCAACCCTTTCCCCTCCCCGAAGCTCACCCACCAACACTCCTCTTCCTATTGTCATTGTCTTTCAACTCCATTGCCTCATACCTCCTCTTCCCTCACCACTGCCCCCACATTTTCCTTCTCCTCTCCCTTTTTCCCATTTCCAATTTCCTCCGCTCAACACCCTTTCTTCTGACTGTCTTCAAACTCCATAGATATGCACTCTCTCCCCCAATAATCACACCAAATATCCCACCTTGTCCTCTTTTTTTGGGGGGGATGGTCGCATTGAACAGTACGGACAATGAAGAACAAATTGAAGTGATGCTCAGTATTCCAGAGCACTATCTGCGAGTCAATTCTTACCCAGGTAAAAGGATTAAAAAAGACATCTTACTTTTTACACATAGAGCCTTAGATAGAGGTATGTTATGTCAACCAGAATTCGAATATCTCAACCAGGCCTATACCAGTATTCCAGTTCTCTATGGGGTGCCTAAAACACACAAAAGCACTACCTGACCACCTTATAGACCCATAGTCTCTACGATTGGTTCAATTACTGAACCTTTGTCTAAGTATGTCGACAAATTTCTAAAACCAATGGTATATGTTCTTCCAGCATATATTAAAGACACAGGACATCTCATTAGCCTTATTGAAGGACTTGCATTTAATCCACACTCTGATAGCTTAGTCTCTATGGACATAGAGGCGCTTTATACCAACATCCCCCGATGGGGGGCGTTGGAAGCAGTTAAAAAACACTCGGGAGGAACAACAACCATGTGGATAATCTTTTTATTCTTGAATGCCTTAGCACAGTCCTTCAAGAAAACTACTTCGAATTTAATAAGTCCATCTTCAAACAAATTCAGGGAGTTAGTATGGGCGCAGCTTGTGCCCCAAATGTTGCCAATATTTACATGGGCGAATTTGAGGACCATTTTATTTTCAATGAGATCGCTCCCTTTTTCGAGAAAATCTGCCACTGGCATCGTTTCATCAACGATATTTTCTTTATTTGGAGTGGACCGGAAGAACAGCTTATCGAATTCACTCTTTGGCTCAACCTATGTAATTCCCATCTTAAGTTCAGTACCAACACAAGCAAGAACCAGATTGAATTCTTAGATATATGGATTCAGGCCACTGAGGGTGTTATTGAAGAATTGCTATATACTAAACCAACTGCGCGAAACACCGTGCTTCAATATCAAAGTTTTCACCCACGGAGCCAAAAAGATGGCATCCCATTCAGCCAATTTTTAAGGTTAAGATGCAATTGTACGAGTATAAGTAATTTTGAGAGCCATGCTGAACAATTGAAAAGCAAACTCCTTAAACAAGGATATTCACCTAGACTCATTAAAGAGTCCTACAAGAGGGACAAATATTACATTAGAGATGCCCTACTACAGAATAAAAATGAGAGCAGTGATTCTAAACTAGTATGTGTGACTCACCATTCTAATATCAACAACCAGTTATGTCAAATCATATGCTCACAATGGCATATTCTTAACTCTGGTACCCAGGACTCGCCTATGCCCAAACCATTGTTTGTCTTTCGCCGCAATAAAAATCTACGCAACCACTTGGTTCATTCTAAGTTTGACACCACCTGTCCATTGCTTCAGAAGTCCATCACTGGTAGTCAGCCCATCTGTGGTACCCACAGATGTGGCAACTGCCATGCATGTAGTTCAGCAATAGAATCAGCTGAACTGGTATGGGGCAGAAGAAAGTTCTTCTTTAACCCCTTCGATGCTGATGACGAGCTGAGCTCGTCATCAGCCACGGGTGACGTGTGCGGATGACGAGCTGAGCTCGTCATGTATCGCGGTTAATTGAAAACAGCCGCACAGCGCAAAAATCACCGCAGCAGCGATGCGGTTAATGAAAATCATGTTGATTGCATCTCAAGATTGAGAACCCATTTTTTGCTGTATTAAGTTGATTGATTTATAAACATTAAGGAAAGTTCTGCCTATATAGAACTATATCTACTGCGCCATAACGAAGGAACTGTGGACACGGGTCCTACTCCGAAACGCACGCTGGTGCCTTCTTCTGTTGTATTGTTGTGTGTGTAAAAAATTCCTTTCTTGTTTCAGTTATTATTGTGATATCTTGTCTAATTTTGCTTCATTGTGGTTTGGGTGTCTTTGGTATGCTTGACGCATGTGAGGATGTGTGGCACTACCAGATGGATGAATGACATTTTGTTTTTGGGGGTCAGTGTATATATAAAATATGTAAATCTAGAAATTGTATATATAGAATGAAAAAATGGATGACACCAATTTGT
The DNA here is from genome assembly GCF_964263255.1 of Lissotriton vulgaris. Classification (NCBI taxonomy): domain Eukaryota; kingdom Metazoa; phylum Chordata; class Amphibia; order Caudata; family Salamandridae; genus Lissotriton; species Lissotriton vulgaris. Next base: position 531,104,452 of record NC_141687.1, on the reverse strand, counting down.
TATGAATATTAGTTTTTTGTCTAATAATAAAAGAAAATAATACTTTTGTATCATTGTGTTACCTAGGAGAGGTTTTGTTCTTGATTTGTTTTTTCCCTGCCTTCCTTTCCTGGTATCTTTAGAATTCAGGGGCGCTCTTCTGTTGTTTGACTCTTTTTTTCCTTCTCCTTTGCTCACTTCTCCTTTTCTTCCCTGCTCCTCCATGCTTCCATCCTTAACTCCCCATATTGCCACTCCTCCCTTTGCATCACTTCCTCTTGCACACGCACGTGTGTCTGTAACTTTGCCACCGTGCCCATAGGCGCCGAGGTCCCTCGATGAGCTGTCTATCACAGTGGGGGAAAGGGCGGGTAGAGGTTGCATAGCCTAGTGTGTGTGGGGCCGGGCTTCTATGTGAGTTCACATGTCTCTTGTTTATAAAGGGTCAGAGACTGATCAGAGCCGCAGATGAGGAGAAAGCAGCCTCGTGGTCACTGGAATTACAGGGGGATTGCGCTCGAGAAACTCGTGGATGCCTATACCTCCATCACGGATTACAGCTATTTGTAGACGGTAGATTTGGGGAGAAAGCACACCTGCCTAGCATCGATCGTGCTCACTAGATTCTTGGGCTGATTATAATGCGTTACTGAATTTGAGCTTCAACTCGGGCACCTGCTTTATTTATACCTGTAAGTGCTTCCTGCTTAGGTTTCATTTTAGTGACAGGAGCCTCATTGCCCAATTGTAACTATTCTCTGACCATGCTTCGAGGGTCAGAGTAGGGTCAGAGAATAGCTGCAAGTAGGCAACGAGGCACCGCTCAGGAAGCACTTACAGGGTTACAGCAGGTGCCCAAGTTGAAGTTAATTTCTTTGTAACCCTTTTGTAAATGGTTACAAAGAAATTAGCTTCAACTTGGGCACCTGCTGCTGTAACCCTGTAAGTGCTTTATAGAAAATTTGTCCCGCTCGCGGATTCGTGGATTTTTCTGCGATTTCGCGAGATTCGCGGATCGCGAAATTGTAGAAAATCCACAAATTCCACAAGCGGAACGAACATTCGGCCCACACTTAATTGCATGCTTGTCCTATCTCCCCTTCTCATAATGGAACAACAGATTGCGACACAGGAACAACCTCCCTCCCATATACCACATCAAAGCAACTGTCACACATTCTCTCAGCTACAATACATCAATTGTTATACTTACCTTAATTACCCACTGTACAGACCGTAACTATAACCACACAAAAAAGGTGAAATGCCCAAAATCAATCATTTCAATTGATAGTCCACATTGTAATCTCCCAAAATGAGGAAGGAATGGCCAAGCCAATATCGAATTGAGAAACTTAGGAAACCCACAAGCACTGTGTTAGATTTGGGGGTCTCTAGTTGGCATAGGTAGGTACCTGTGACAAATAGGGACCTTTGCATCTAGTCAGGGTAAGGGGTACACTCCTAAAATAACCCCTGCTCACGCCTTGGTAGTTTGGCTTGAGCAGACAGGCTTATCTCAGAGGCAGTGTGTAAAGCATTTGTGAACACATACAGTAATCAAGTGACAACACTACAGATGGACACCACATAAAATGTATATTAAAAATAAGTATCTTTTATATAGATTCAACATAAGACCACAATAAAGACAAAAATCCACAATACTTAACTTAAAATGGTAGGATAAGCTTAGTTCTCTTTAGATCTTAAAATGCGACACTTTGAATAAATGTACCTTAAGATGCGTGACGCAATACAACAAAAGTGTTGCAGGGAGGGTGATGCGTTGCTTCTTTACTGCGCTTCCGTGGTGAAGCAGCGAGCAAGGCCATGATGCGATAAAGTTTTGGTTCAAAGAAATAAAGATGTCATCTTCTTCTTGGTGCGATACGATGCAGACCGTGACAGGCCCTGCGACACGCTTCCCGGTGGTGCGGTGGTGTCTGCTGCCACATCGATCCTCTTCTCTGGTGATACACGGTGCTTCGACAATGATGCAAGCAGCGATAGGCCCTGCGACACGCTTCCCAGTGATGCGGCGGCATCTGCTGTGACGTCGATCCTCTTCTCCAGCAATGCGTTGTGCTTTGACAATCATGTGAGCCGCGACAGGCCCTGCAACATGCTTCCCGGTGATGCAGTGGCATCTGCTGCTACGTCGATCCTCTTCTCTGGCAATGCGAGGCGCTTCGTGGACCCTGCGATGACTCAATGGTTCTTCTGGGCTGCGACAGGCCCTGCGACAAGCTTCCCGGTGATGCGGCGGCATCTGCTGTGACGTCAATCCTTTTCTCCGGCGATGCGAGGCGCTTTCGTGTTGTGAAGCGGCAGCAGCAGTTCGGCGTCACGCTTCTTGCTCGTGAGTTGCGCTTCCAGCTCCTTGCGATACGCAGTTCCTAAAAAAAAGTCCTGCACAACTATATGCACTTCCAACGAACCCTTGGGGAGCTGGAGGTGAAGTCTGTTGTCCCTGAGACTTTAGCAGGAGGCAATCTCTTTTCTCAAGCCCTTGGAGATCCATACAAGTTGATGAAAGTACATACAAAGTTCCTATCTTCTTTCTTTGGCAGTCAGGCAGCCACTGCAGGCCAATCCCCCAAGCAGCACTTCAGCTTATGGATAGTCTCTCCTCAGTCTCTCTGGTTCTGCTCCTCAGCAAAGGTTTCTTCTTGTTTCCCAAAAGTGATCTAAAATTCTGGGGGTTGGGTCCCCTCTTTTATATACAGTTTCTCTTTGTTCTCTGAAGGCAGAGAGTCCTTTGCCTAGTCCAAACCAGTTCTGGTCAGTCCCAGAGCACTCTGTTTACATGACTCCTTATTTACTTTCAAAATGCAGGGCAGAGACATCAGACACACCACAGGAGGTGGAGCCAGCTTTGTGGAGGAAAGGCACAGCCCTATTCAGGTCCCAGATGCAACTCCTCCCACCCATCTAGAAGTAGATCTCTCTATTCAGCACTGGGCTGACTCACCCTGTCTCCTGGAATCGCCCAGCCCCTGTTACTCAAACTCCAGACAAGGAATACACAGCCTAGCAAAGGCCGGCTTGGATAGTTAGACAGGAAAACACCTACTTTCTAAAAGTGGTATTTTCAAACACAGAATATTAAAACCAACTTCACTAAAAGATGTATTTTATCATTCTGAGTTCAGGCATTCTAAACTCGAATTTCTACCTAGTTCCCTGAGTCAGTTAGGATTATAAAATGTAATAATCTAACTGCCCAATCTGGCATATGGGAATAGGTAGCCTTGCAATAGAGAAAAACGAAAATGGCTGTAATTCACTATTACGACAGGCCACACAAATCAGGGCTTGTCCTACCTTATACTTACAATGCACCCTGCCCTTAGGCCGTCCATAGAGGTATCTTATATGAAGAAAATGGAAGGTTTAGGGACTGGCAAGTGGGTGCACTTGCCCGGTAAGCATGGCAGTACCAGACTGCACACAGGCGCTGCAATGGCAGACCTGAGACACACTTTTACAGGCTGCTTCTGTGGGTGGCACAACCATTGCTGTAAGTCCACCAGCAGCATTTGGTTTACAAGCCCTGGGCACACTCAGTGCACTGTACTAGGGTCTGACACGTAAACCAAACCAGCCAATCATGGAATCACTAATCCATGCATCAATTTACAATAGGGAGAGCATATGCACTTTAGCACTGATCAGCAGTGGTAAAGTGCCCAGAGTCATAAAACCAACAAAAACAGGTCAGACAAAATACAGGAGGAAGGCAAAAAGTTTGGGGATGACCCTACAAAAAGGGCTAAGTCCAACACACTGGGAATGGAGACTCTCGATAACATGATAACAAGACAGAGATACTGAGACTGGAAGATAATAAAAGAGGAGACAGACGAAAGTACTGCCTTGAGTTGATCACTACAGAGAGAGTTACCTGCTTTATCTGTCCTAAACAGTGCATTTAGGATATTATGTCTGCCACACTGATGGACTACAGTCTGCCAGATTCAGAGATCACACCCGGCCCAGCAGTTGTCTCAGTACAAGGATATGAACCACAGTCATGGTAGTTCCAGTCATGGTAGTTCCTGTCATGGTACAAAAAGTTTGGTGGAAGCTGCAGTCAGTTTTGACACCCATTCACCAGGGATGGTGCCTCCACACAAGCAGAGGCGTGTCACTCCTCCCCCACACAGTGCTGCAGTGATTTATTACCATTTTACTTTTCCAGCTTTCTGCCAAACAGAGATCGCTGGGCAGGGCCAGTGAGCCATTGCTGCTGATTGGCAGCTATGACGAATGGCCCCTTCACTTTGAAGTGCGCATATCAGTTTGGCCGGCTACATTGCTACGGTCAAACCGACAAGTGCAGTTCAAACTCTCCTGTCTTTGACAGCTGGGTTGGAGAGCAGGCACATGGCTCCGGTGCCTTTCGGAGCGCTGAGGCATGCACGGTCGCAGATTGCACAAGTAGAACACACAGACTCACTAGTAGGCACACGTTCACTTGTCCCAAAATCAAGTTCTCTAATCCCAGCTATTCATTTTAAAAGCAGCCCTGGTACACTGGGTCACGCTCTCCATTACGAACTCTCCACAACGCCATATGGAAGTGTGAACAGCCACATTATCAGTGTGCTGCTTCGCTGGAGGGGAGCGCGCGCCCACGAGCACAGCAAGCACGAGGATTAGCAGCACTGCCCCGAAAGCGCGCCTGGCGCCGGCACGGATAAGCACTCACAAGGGCCTTCTGTGGCGGAGCTCCGAGAGGACCTAGTTGGGTTGGGTTTCAGTGTCGCTGCTGAGGCCTGGCGAGATCACCGCCGATACACTACCTCTGTAGGCCTGGCACCGGCTCAGCTCGGGCTACCTGCTCCGCCAGCTTGGATGACTGGCAGGCCTCTCACCGACACGCATGCATTTCACATTCGGGACTCGAGCCGCAGATATGAGAAGCTCCTGTGTAGGCGGCGTCCTCGTCTCATGCTCATCCCGAGCTTGAAGTGGGGCGAGGCAGATGTGACCCGATTTCATATTTGGCCTTGGATCAGCTTTTGTTGTGGTTCTAATGTTTGATGCAGAGATACCATTCTCCAGTAATCTAGAAACGAGTGCATTGGATACCCAGGTATTCTAGCACGTGTAGACAATGTGGGACAAGCAGAGTTTTTTTAGTCACTATCTGTTCAAAACAACAGATTGACTGTAATTCGATCGGATTTGCTCTCCTTCAAAATGAGGTAATTAGATTCTGCATTGTAAGCCCAAATAGTGCGTAAATAGAGCAAGCTGTAGGTTGAGTGAGTGCGATGCAGAGGTCTCTATACCAATATTGTGGCAAGGACACGGCGGACCTAAAGGAGGCAACTAAAATTGCCCCTCTGTCTCAGTAAAAGGCAACAAAAATTGAAGTGCAGTGCTCCTCTCGACCCCCGCCCCCCCCCGCCCCCCCCCCGTGCCACTGCGCCTTCGGTGCAAACGTGGATTAAATTGAGTTGCTTTCCAAATGTTCCAACTAAAATGCCACATAGGTGCTGGCAGCAAGGGTGTGGTGGGTGCTGCATTTCCTCAAAATGGCCATGCTGGATGGAACTCGAAGGTGAAGAGAGCAATAAAGATTTTTTTTCCAAGATCTTTTTTGTTTGTTTAAAAACTTTATATGAAAAAACATTGCAGTGCATACTCACTTAGAAGTCTGATTGACAAATTCGGATCAAAGTGTTATCTTTCTATTGCTATACCATAGCAATCCAGTTCAGGATAACGTGCATGTGTTGTACCTCATGAGATACTCGGGGGCATATAATCAAGAACAGCGTTGAAATTATCGCCGCTTTAGCAGCAGGAAACTGCCGCAAAGGCTGCGATAATGGGTTTGATAATATGCCCTTGTGAATTCCCATAGAAGCCCAGGTTCTGGTGTGGACCTGGACTTCTATGGGAATAAATAAAGCGGCAATAATTTTAGCACCGTTCTTGATAATATGCCCCTCAGTGGCAAGCATGCAGATCATTTGCCTGCAACCCTTGGATTGCCCTTTACGACCCCTGGATGCAGCACTGCGCCCCTTAATTTCAGTTCAGCAGCCAGGACCAGAAAGGACTTGGGAGCATATCAGCAACATGAAGCACTAAACATCGCTAAGCGCACTTAGCGCGTTACAACTTAACGCCGGCTATCGCTGGATTCTATCGCAGAGATAGCACGCTATCAGCAACATCTATCTCTAATGCGATAGGAAATCCAGCGATAGCAGCGAAAGGGTGCGCTTATCGCCGGAAACCCAGCAATAACATGATGGCGAAAATCAAGACCTTGTTGATAGTGATGTGCAGACTCATCCCTACAATCCACCTCCCATTGGATGTAATGGGTAAGTCACTTCTGTAAGTCACTTCTGTAAGTCACTTCTGTAGCAAGCGTAAACAAAGCTGCGATAAGCGTGGTTGGCGATATTATTATCGTCGCCAAGCGTGTTTGCGCCCTGCTTGCTGATAGGAGTAGCTCGTGTTAGCGACATTCCTAAGGGTATTTTACTGCAGAAAGCCTACTAGGCATCTCATTAGCGGTGAGATGCTGGGCGTTAACCCCTTCGAAGCTAATGACGAGCTGGGCTCGTCATGGCGCTTACCTGCCGTGCGCGGATGACAAGGCCAGCTCGTCATGATTAATGGTCATTTTTTTTTTTCAGCGCAGGACGGGAAAACGCCTAGCAGCCATGTGGTTAAGGAAACAGGCGCTGAGGCAAGGATTCACGCGATAGCGTGACCTTGCTGATCATGCGATAACATTATTGCCGTTTTTTGCCCGAAAACGGACGCTAAAGCGGCGATAATGTTATCACGACGCCTTAGAGTGAATGTTGCAGTGACCCTGTGTTGTGCAGACAAGGTCCAATGAATGTGGAACAATATCAACCTTTAAACTACTTCCTGGTCTCCTTTCCCTTAGTCAGTAAATGGTTGCCAAATTTACCCCAATGGTGGAACAGTTCACTTTGTTTCTGGAACATGCTGGTGCCAGAGAATCAGAACAATTCACTTTAGCAAGATCAAGTCGGGTTTCAGAATGTGTCTCCTCCAGCAGACATCAGCCATGACAGTCTTCAGATCTTTGTAGAGGCTCCATCGATCAGGACAGAAAGCGAGACACAGACTCAGTGCTTTAAGTGGGCCAGGTCTTACCGGGTATGGGCACCGGCAGTTTTTTCTTGGGGCCTCGAAACGGGTCTCCAGCGGGCTCTGTTTTGAGCCGTGGCACAGGCGGTCCGTTGTTTTTTTTCCGAGATGGCAGTGGCAGCAGGCACATTGATGTGTGTGTGGTGAGCGTTGTAGAGGAAGGGACATCCTTTAAAGAGAGTCATTTTTCTCTTTCGATTTCCGTTCTCTTTTTGAAACTCAGAAGCAGCAACATTGTTGTGGTGTCACCAGGGCGGTGAGTGGCAGTTTTTTCAATATTATATACAAGCCATAGTTGCTGCTTATTTATCTTATGCAACTAGCAACCATTGGCAAAGCCAATAGTCCTGACTCGTAGATATGATGTGACTTGTATCATACATATGGACGCAATGACAGGAACAGCAAAATACAAGTCGGGCGGCACACTGTGCTAAATGCAAATATTTAGCTTATTTGTTTTTAAGACACGCCCTTAATTACATTCATCATGCCCCTTTGAGAGACTCCCCCAGTTTTTTCATCCCACTTAAAGCCCTGCACAGACTCCATGTTGTTGGGTCTACCAGTCCCAGCAGCAATTTTACCTCAGGTTGAGTGTGTTGTGTCCAAGCTGTCCATCCATGTACTTATGGTTGTCACATGGCCACCAGGGTTGTTAGTGCCTGGGCCTTTCTGCTGAGCACAGAATTCATCTCAGGCGTCTTGAGACAGGGCCAGGAGGCCCACATCATAAGGTAATAATGATGTGTTGCTTTTGTAGCAGCACTTCATGCCTCAATATGGCTCTAAATCTCTGTAAATAATGGGTGTTTATGGTGCCAGATGATGCATAGCTTAGAGGGTTAATGTGTCTAGTCCAGAGGTCTGCTTTTTAGCCACAGATTTATCATTTGTTTCTTTATTTTTATTGTTCTAACAAACATGACGAGAATATAAATGCTAAGGCTGAGTTTAAAAAGCAGTACCGACTTTATTTCAATACACCTCTAACATAGATAATGTTCGCCCTCTTTCCTTAGTACTCTAGTCAATATTTTTGATTGAATAAACTATATATACTTAAGTTAATCCCCAAACCCAGGTGTAATCTTGGTATGTGACTGCCGCAGTAGTACAGCCATCGTTTCACTTTAACATACTTGCATGCCATGCTGGGTCACTAGAGCAGCCTAGAGTTTGAGGGGGCATTCGTTAACTAAAATGGAGGGGAGGGGGAAGTAAAAGGTCAATGTGGGAAGGAAGTGTTAGCTTTGGAAGGGTCTAGAGGGGAGGATGAGAAAAGAGGATGAGGTGCTTGTACAATCATACTATTTGTTGAAATAAAGATGGGGAAGGTATGGGGGCTGGGCGAGACGGTGATACCCTCAGGAACAAGCATTTGCAATGCAATAGGCCTCGCAGTTATGAGAGTTTCAGCTATTGACATTGTAAATAACAATGCCTCTTATTTATGTTTTTAAAACAAAAAATAAATAAAAGGCATCTTTGCAATGTCAATAGCTCAAACTTGTGTAAATGCGAGACCTATTGCATTGCAAATGCTTGTTTCTCTTCTCTCAGCTCCAGACAAAGCGATTTGTCAGCGAAGCTCACTACTAAAGCCCATATTAATTAGAGGGCATGTGTGAAGCTCGGCCTTCCTATCGGCATTTGCAAACAGGCACTGGTACCAGCAAGCAAGCACTGGCAAGTTTGTTGTTCCATGAAAGGTGCTGAAATGCAGAGGATTCTGATTAAGAGCCTAGAGCCTCTAGAGAACAGATGATATAATACACGAATTGAGGGACATCTTCAGTTGATAGAACTGGCCTTATAAAGCACTTGAGCTTGTCACAAACCTTGAGAAGGAACAACATTTAAGACAAGTCACTATCAATGTTCAAATCATTATGATTTAAAAAAGTTCAGTTTCAGCACTTGGGCCTCAAGGGAGAGTAGAGATGAATAATGTTCTTTTGGCATCCCCTCAGTATACATATATTAATTATGTTAGAGGATACACGAGTAGAATTTTGATACCCAAATTAAGAATTCCTCAGTTTCTTCTTGTAACTTCTCAAAGCTCCCTCTTTCTTTGAGGCTGGCAGGTTACCACTTTGATTGGACCTTTTGAGGATTGGAGGAGATGCTCTGAACATTAGTAAAGTAAGATAAATCTTAAGGTAAGAAGCAAGCCAAGTTCTTTGGGGAGCCAGGAAAAGCAGGGATGTATTCACTAAGGTTCAAAGTTTGCTTGGGGAGAGAAATCTAATGGAGTATATAGACGTTAGTGTAAAGTGCTCTTTGGGTTTGCATTATTTTGTGTAGGTAAAATAAGCGAAGTGAACACAAAGTCAAGTGATCAGACACCAGAGGAGCAGGACCACTGACTCATTGTCAGTGAAATTGCTCTCCCTCCCTTGCAGTTCCACCATTAAGTGATAGTGTTAGTGTTCAAGGCCCTCCTCCTCCCGCAGGTTTCACCTGCGCCTCATTCCCTGTGGTCCAGTGGACCTCTGTCTCCATTCTCTGGCTCCGCTTATTCTCTCAGTTTTCACTTGTTTTTTTTCCTAACTTCTATCTCCAACCTTCACTTTCCTTCTGGGTCTTTCCTCCATTTTCTGTCGTTTTCTCCTCATTTCAAGCTCTCCCCTTCACTCTCCTTCTGTGTCTTTCCTCCTTTTTCACTCGTTGTTTACCCTCATCTCAACCTTCCTCTTTCACTCTCCTTCTGTGCCCTCTGTGTCTTTCCTCCACTCTTTCTTGCACTTTTGCTGCCTTATTTGCACTTTTCTCTCTCTTGTTGCCTTTTTCTTTTTGCCTTATTCAGCTCATTTTCCCTGCAGCTGCTGCCCTGGCAACCCCTCACCACCAGCACAACCAGTGCGACCGGACCAATCCAGCTCCCCTCCACGTCTCCCATCTGTTCAGCCCTCCCCGACCCCTACTTAATGGCACCCGCTGCGCAGCCGCACAGCGGCTGCGCTAACGGCACACCAAAGGCAAGCCTGTCTGCGCCCGTCCGCGACATGACTGCTACCAGTGCCAGGAACCCTGGATCTCTGCACATCCAATCCTACGACCCAGCAGCACTCCAAGCTCTCAACCCAGACTGCTACAACAAATGCAAGCTAGCATCACCAGCCAACACCCACGTACCCTTCAGCTGTCACCGCTGCCGGCATACCTGCAGCACCGCCAAGACCACGGACCCAGCCCGCAAGAACACAACTGAAGCGAAGACCTTGCAATGCATCCTCTTTACCGTCCGATCCCTCCACAAACGTGCCACAGAAATCTGGGACCTCCTCGACAGCACCACCCCAGATGTAGCATTTTTTACCCAAACCTGGACCAACATCACCTCTGGACCGGACATCGCCATCACCATTCCCCAAGGATACAAGATCTCCAGGAAGGACTGCCTCACCTGCCCGGGAGGAGGAATCACCATCGTCCACAAATCCGCCCTCCTCCTGAGCACACTCCCTGACGAGTCCACAGACCTGATGGAACACCTTCACTTCAAGATACTGGCCAGCCCTACCTCCACCCTCCGAGGAACCCTCATCGACTGACCCCCAGGACCCTGCAGACTTTTCGCCAACTCAATCATGGACATCATCTCTCCTCATGTCATCACGTCCACCAACTACCTCCTACTGGGAGACCTCAACTTCCACCTCGACAACCAGCTGGACCACAGCACCACATCCCTCCTGGACAACCTCCACAACATTGGACTCTGCCAGATGGTGACCGAACACACGCACTCAGCAGGACACACCCTCAACCTCCTCTTCACAACAGGAAACTCCATCACCTTCAACCACACCACCGAACTCCCATGGACTGACCATCAATGCGTCCACTTCACCTTCAGAACACCCACCATCCACAGACACCAGCACCTGCTCCCATGAAGAAACTGGACCAGAATCACAGACGACCCGCTAACCTCATCATTCAGTAACTCCACCCCAACCATCGCGGAAAACAACGGCCTCAACACTGCAGCTCGAACCCTGAATAGATGGATCACCGACAGCTTCAACCCCGTAACCCCCCTCAAGAAAAACAACAACGCCCACGCCAAGAAAGCTAGATGGTTCACTACCGAAATTCGAGAGTCCAGACGTTATTGCCGCAGCCCAGAAAAGGCCTAGAGGAATACCAAATCCACAGAAGCCAAAAACAACTTTAGAGTCGCCAACAATGCCCACCAGCGGAGGAGGAGCTACGCTACGAACCAAGATGGCCACATAAGCTCCCGGCTACGCTGACCTCCGCCGGCAGCTCGTATATCCTGTGATCTATCCTTCCTCCCGCCGGACTCCCGCACGCATGAAGTGCTCCTGACTCCTGCGGTGCAATCCCAGGCTTTCCAACTTACCGGGTGACGAAGTTATGTCGAGTTCTATTCTTGGCCTACTCCAGGGCTGACGCCGGGACCTCGATTTCTAGCCCATCTGGGTTAGAATTGATCGACATCAGCTGTGGGACCAGGGTTGCGCCCGGTCTCCCGAACTCGGACCATTCTTTACATTTCTGATTGGCAACTCAGTTATCGGCTCACCCTACGGACACAGTACAGTGGCGCAAGTGAACATCGGTGGCCGCGGTCGGAGGTCCGACGCCCGGAGACCCTGCTCGGGGACGGGGTTGACGGGCTTGGCCCCCGCGGGTGGCGAAGCTGCTGATTCTGCCAGGATTGAGAGCGCCCGCTTTGCCATCGGATTTGGGTGTGCATGGCGCCTCGGAGATGTGTCCGGGGTTCGAATCCTGCTTCGTCTCTTTGCGATAGGGGATGGAGGGGACGGACGGCACACCCTCAGTGAGGTCAGTAATGGCCGCTATTGGGGCGCTCCACTCCCAAATCACCGTCATGTACGCTCGGATGTCTGTAACGCTGGACAACGTCTGCTTGAGACCGGATGACGATGCTCATACATGTTATCAACAAACTGTGGTTCCTGCCGAGTACTCTGCCAACCATCTTGAGGCACCCAGGCGGAAGCCTGATTAGCCCACTTTGATGACTCTGGCTTCATAGAGGGCGCACCTATGATCATCGTCAGCTTTCCCCACTCGATTTCTGATCTGCGAAACATCGTTACTAAAGGTCGCAACAAACAGCTCTTCAGTGACAATCGGAGAGGATTGCTTTTCTTCTTCATCTTCCTTTTCTGGATTTGTGGATGTCGCAATCTTGTATCCTCTCTCCGATCTGATTCCATTGACTTGAACTGTTATGAACGCTTCGATTTCCTTAGGGTAACTGTGGCTTGGGCGACAAGGGCCTTCGTAAAGATCCGTACTGGTCAGGGTTGACTTTGATTTTTGGGGTTTGCTAAGATATGTGATCTGTGCCGGGATTGTACTTTATATCGCTACGGGAGTCGGGTGGTTTTGTTGATGTCCTCCCCAAGTTGGGGCTCAATACTTGCTTCACAAAGTGGCTAATATGTCTTGGGGAGGTCACTAATGGCGGGAGGTGAGGGAGATCGGGAGTGTGTATGTTGTTCCCCTCCTCCGCTTTCTTTTCCTTTCTTTAGGGCAAGTTCCGGGGCGACAGGCATGCTGTTAGTGGGGTAGGCCGTAGCCATTACAGGGGTGCAGGGTGGTGGGTGTCGGGGTGGGTTTGTTATTTTAGTTTGTTTTGTTCTATGGTCCCTTTCCTTTCCTTTCCTCTTCTCAGTAGGGTCAGCTGTTTCTCCTTCTGTCACTCCTTGCTATATTGGGCGTCTATCCCAACTTTTACTTCATTGTTTCCTAAGATGGGGTTTTTTGGATTGTGCTCGCACTAGATCGCTTGCTAATGCATCAAACTTTACTCCTTGTCTGTCTATTGCAGACGTTGCGTGACTAAGGCTGTATTATTCGTTACCTGTTTTTGACTGCAGTGCGTGGCACATCCCCTCATCTCCTATTGCTTCTTATAGTATGGTGTGACGCCTCTTTTAGTATTGCCACTACTGATTCTCTAAAAAAGTAAAAAACGAAACCTTTGATTTATCCTTTGGACTGGGGCGCATTCTATCATACGCTGTAATTTCCTCGCAGCTGTTGCCAGAGTCGATGATATATGTATAAATTCTAATTTGCTTTGCTGATTTTGCGGCCGGCCCCTGTGGTTGTGGGCCTGCACTTGTACTACTTTGAATGCATCAATAAAGGTTTTAAAAAACAAACAAACAAAAAAAAAACAATGCCCACCAGCAATACATCAGAAAAACGTGGAAAAACGCGATTGAAGACAGAATCTCCTCTCATTGCTCACAACATCAAAGAACTCTTCAACATCATCAAGGAGTTCGCCTAACCCACAAGCTAGCCCACCGACATCCCTCCCTTACAATACCTCTGCGACAAACTCAGAACCTTTTTTCACCACAAAATCAAGAGCATCTATGACAACTTTGACGAAGACAACCAACACACTGAACCCTCACCAACCACCCGGACACCCTGAAGCCAGCGATCGACAACTGGACAGCCCTCACCACCGAAGACACCCTGAAGACAATGAAGTTAATCCACTCCGGGGCCCCCATGGACCCCTGCCCCCAGCATATTTTCAACAGAGCTGCCGACATCATTGCACCCATGCTCTGCCACACCATCAACCGCTCCCTGGCAACTGCCTCATTCCCTGATGACAGGAAACACTCTGAGATCAACCCCCTCCTGAAGAAACCGTCAACAGACTCCACCGACCTAAAAAACTACAGACCCACCTCCCTGCTCCCGTAGCCATCGAAAATCATCGAGAAAGCCGTCAACAGCCAACTCGCCACATTCATCGAAGAGCATCCTCGACTCCTCCCAATCCGGCTTCAGAAAAAAACACAGTAGGGAAACCGCCCACCTTGCTGCAACAAACAACATTGATACCTTACTGGACAAAGGAGAAACAGCAGCCCTCATCCTTCTCGGCTTCTCAGTGGCGTTTGACACAGTCTCTCACCGCACCCTAATACGCAGACTCCTTCACGCAGGGATCCAAGACAAGGCCCTCGACTGGATCTACTCCTTCCTCTCTGGCAAAACGCAGCAGTTCAGACTCCCCCCTTTCCTCATGGACCCTACACCTACCATCTGTGGAATCCCCCAGGGGTCCTCCCTCAGCCCTACGCTCTTCAACGTCTATATGTCTCCGCTCGCCCCCATCGTCAGAACCTAAGGACTCAACATTGTGTCATACGCAGACGACACCCAACTTATCCTCAACCCAACACCGCCAGACACAATTTTCGAGAAGGCATGGACGCCGTCGCCAAATGGATGAAAAACAGCTGCCTACAACTAAACACTAACAAAACGGAAGTACTCATCATCAGCCCAAACTCCGACACCTCGAACGAAACCTCGTAGCCCCCCACCCTCGGAATCCCGCCACCCCCACGGACCATGCACGTAACCTGGGAATCATCCTGGACTCAGACCTCAAAATGGACCGCCAGATAAACTCTGTATCATCCTCCTGCTTCCACACTCTCTGCCTCATACATAAGACTTTCAAATAGATCACCCTTGAACACAGAAAGACCGTCACTCACGCCCTGGTTGCCAGCAGGCTCGACTACGGCAACTCTCTCTATGCTGGAATAAACCAAAACCTCACCCGCGAGCTACAGAACATCCAAAATGCTGCAGCAAGACTGGTCCTCAACCTGCCAAGACAGTGCCACATCTCCCAGCACCTGCGCACACCCCACTGGCTCCCCATCGAAGCTAGAGTCACCTTCAAGATACTAAATCACGCTCACAAGGCCCTCCACGACACCAGACCAGCATACCTGAACAGCTGACTCAAATTCCACGCACCCCAAAGGACCCTACGATCAGCCCAACTCTCCTACCCCATGGTCCCCCGCACCAGAAAGACCAGATCGGGAGGTCGCTCCATCTCCTTCCGCGCGGCCAGACCTTCTGCCCCACCTCAGACTGGTAACATTTCTCCCCATCTTCACAAGAAACCTCAAAACCTAGCTCTTCGACAGACCCCCTCCTTGATGAACTGGAACCTACGACTCTCCCACCCCCCAGCGCCTTGAGACCCTAACGGGTGAGTAGTTGCGCTTAACAAACACCTGATTGATTGAGCGGAGAAGAAGGCTACCCTCTTCCAGTGGACAGAGAGGCCCATCAAAGAGTATGTCAAAAGCAGCAACATGCACCCTAGCAGTTTCCCACCAAGGCCCGATATACAGCCATTAACATTCCTGCTCTGCGTCCATATATACTATGAATAAGCTATCTCGCGAAATCCCTCCAAGCACATCATATATAGGACTTAACATTTCACCATTAGGCTTAATGTGAGATAACATGCATCCCTGGGAGGAGTGTAGGCCAGGTAAAATCTTCACTACCCAGCTTTTTGGGTTGGTTACACGGTCCACTGTGCCACTGGGGAAGGGACTAGGTTAGGGGTCGCAGGGGGGCTTAGTGGGGGCTTAGTGGGACATAGAGCTGGGGCCCCTGCATGCAGGGCAGCCTCTTTTTTGAAAATCCTGTACACCTGGAAGCTTTAGTCTTTTATTACAGTCCGCAACATCTGCCTAATATTGTTTTTCTGCTACTGTGGGGTTAAGGTTCGGGTTTTCTGGTTAAGTTATGTCTGACTAAATTTGCAGACTTTTCTGATGGAACAGGTCTGAGTTATTTGGGGTAAACCTTACTTCTGTTATGGCATGTTTTGAAGTAGTTTGGAATTATGAAAAAAGTTGGATGGAAGACAGTACAGCTCAGTAGAGGCAGCTGTGGGCAGATAGGGAAGGAAGTTGCTTTAAAATAGGTTTACCGTTGGGGAATAAGATATAGAAGGGGACAGAAAATGTAAGGCCACTATAGGTTTTATTTAAGTGAGGGAGTGTGTGTGGTTGTCTGAATTTTGATAGAAAACAAATGTAAAAATATTAGGTTATAGTTTGTTTAATTATTGAGGTGGGGGTTTTAATATGCTGGACTTTGGAATTACCCAATACACTTTTCCATATACCTGTATTTGTGGTGATTTTTTGTATAAAAAATAGAACTCTTTAATATAGATTACTTGAGGGAATTAAATAAAACAGAGACATTCAACCGGAGCCCCCGGTCTGCAGGATTTAGAAATGCCAGGTCCAACCATCGCAAACCAAGACATCATATCCAAAAACAGAAAAAAGTGGATAAGATAGGATGTAAAGGAAAAGCATCTTTCAAAAACAGGTGTCGTGGTAGGTCAAAATAATGGTTTGACGTTAGGGCTGCAGATTTCAACTTGAGCAATCACAAGATTAATTCACGATTTTCTACCAAGAGGAAATGCGTGACCAACCAACAGACTAGGGAAACCTATGCAGCGGCGACCCCATAAACCACTTAACAACACTACAGAAGCACACTTTTAGGTCTATAGCCATCAGGATTATTGGGGACAGGCCATATACCATCAAATGCAGGCTTTAGAAAGACAAAACCGCATCCCTATGAGGCGGGGTTTTAACTTTGCTCCTACTCAGCAACATTTGTCCACTTGGACAACTGAGAATCTACAAAAAAGTTCATATGGACCTGAAAATGTGCCATGCTCACATACGCTGGGTAAGAAAGGATGTAGTGCAAACCTCACCCTACAAAAGAACAGAAAAAGACTCCATGAGGCTATAAATTTCACAATGGATGCCTTTCAGAGGCCTTAAACGAATTTACACTTTAATTGTTCAATTCTCACAGAACAGTGATTTGCCCTTTCCTCCAAAATGTAGTTGTTCACGTCATATTCGTGCATGTGCAACAAGAGGCACACTTCCTCTCTAAGGTGTCTTTGCTAGTCACTCTGTCTACACTGCTGCTTCAAACAAGCTGCAAAAAACATTCAACAGCTGCAGAACTAAAGCGTGTACAAAAATCAATTGCATGTTTTAGGCCTGGTACGTACTACAATGTATAACTCCTCCTGGCCACAGGTCTAATTTTTCCTAGTTCAATTCCAAAATACAGCTCACTTGCGCTTGGCTCAGCACACTTCATGTGCAGCCTAGGACAGGAAGTGGTGTGCCGCCAATGCAATACTACTGGTATCACAACGAGAAAGTGCCAAAGCGAAACTTCCGTCATTCACACTTCCAAATGAGTGCAGCGCAGCAACGCGCTGAAGAACTAGCACAGATTGTTATAAACCGCACAAGCTGCAGCCAGCCACTGACATTCAGAGCCCATCGAAAATCCCATGGTGGTTGGTGCCCGTTCCAGCAACCTCTCGACAGCTGTTTGTTTAAACCTTTACAACGCAGCAATATTCTGCCCAGCCGGCTCTGAGGGGCCTTCAGCAACAACGCGGCCCTGAGGGGCTTCTCTGTCCCCGAGGTGGCTTCTCTCTGCCTGTGTGCATTTCTGATTAGATCCAAACTAGGAGAGTGAAAGCGCGCCATGCGTGTGTTGTTCTCAAACAACACGAGCCGAACATATGCACATCGCCTGTCTAGACTCGTGCACATCTCCTGTCCCCCTTCCGCCAAAAAATCAACGACAATAGATCTCGGAAAACGCGCAGCACATGCGCTGTGTCACTAGGCGAGATTTAAAAACTGCTAAGGAGAGCCCACTTTATCTTGACTCCTGTAGACCATTCCTAGATCTTTAACATTCAGGCATTGTTGTGTGTTTCTAGCATGGCCCATTGTAGTTTTCCCTATGCTTGCCTAATTGTGCACATTGTAGGCCGCATTTTATTTTGCAAACGCTACTATTTAAACACGCTTGCTTTTGTGCTACATTGTACTTTCATACAGAACCTGCATATGTTTTCGTGTTCTGTTCTTTTCCTGGGAATTAGTCTGAAAACCACAGACAAGGTCAAACAACAATGACCCTAGTTATTCTCTCAGGCACTGGCACCTACACATAACACGAGAACACAGCTGCTGTTTGTGATATTGTCTTGTCATGTAACTGAGCACAAGAGTTTAAGAACGATCTCGGAGCGAGGGTTCCGGGACAAGATTGCCCTCATCAGGTGAGTTATAGAACGTCCATTTGTGTATGCTAAGGTACAGGGTCAGCCAATAATCCCAGCGATCTTTGATATATAATCATTTAGTTTCAGTAGAAGGGGGATGTGAGGGCTAGGCTACGCTGTTTTATAACATGACAGGGCTTTTTATGGTATATGGTTCATTGACCATGCTGACAATATTTTTGGTATGCATTTGTTTTCTAGTTGGGGCATCAATACTGTATTTTAGAGCACAATCGTTTAAATAAATATTCTAAACATCCTTCATGTCTCCTGATTATCTTATTGTGGATGGTATGAGTGAGAGGGCAAAAGGGTGTCCTGTTACCTCGTTTCCTGAGATGGTCTAGAATGTTGTGCTCTGGGGTGCCAATTTGCTTGCTTCTCTGGTAAGGTTAGGAGGGCAAGTGAGGCGCTACAGCTAGTTGGACCCGGGCTCATGGACACTGAGAAGGCATGGTTGACTCAGTCCCTACATGCTGACATTCTTTGGTCCCAAGCATAGTTCTGTTCCTGAGCAGAATCCCAGAAACAGTATATGGCCTCCCTCTTTTACCCTTTTTATGAGTTGGATGGTGCAGGTGATACACAATTAGGGGGAGTCAGTAATCAGTCTATTTGATAAATAACCCCAGTGCTTAAATGTATCAATGGAACATGGAAGTTTTGGCTTTCATGCTACTGGAGAAATACAGTTTTATACCTGAATCCAAAAGTCTCTTCTTCTAGAAGAAAATGGTCTGGTTGTGTCTTCTTAATGCATCTATGCCATAGCGTCTTGCATCCCTACATAGAGCAATGATACACTGCTTGATTGCTCTTGCCTACTAAAATGTCAAATAATCTGTTATACCTTCCACTGTGTTCTGGTAGTTATTGCTGAGCACACAGTTGTGAAAGAGTGAGGTTGGACATACTTTTGAGGATACAACTGTGCAAGGGAAAGCACAGTTGGGCACTTAGCATTTGAGACTGTATCTGAACATAATGAAGATATAAGCATTTGAGACGGTATCTGAACATAATAAAGAAATAAGCTTTTGAGACTGTATATGAGCCTTATGAAGGCATACCTCCGCATGGGCTGGTCTTGGTTGGCTGAGGTTTATGATGCCTCTAACTAGGAAATAACTGTGTGACCTGTTGTATTTTGCTTAAATCCTGATGTTTGGCTTGGTATTTGAGAATCTGGTGCTATGACAACATTTACTGGTGCACCTGGGCTCATCTGACCTTCTGCCTGTTTATTAGTCCACCTGATCCTGGGTATTTCAAGCTTTGTCTAGATACTTGAAGCTGTGCTTCTGTAAATGATGTTTGTGCTTTGGTATTTGTACTGTATTATGGATGATTTATCTAGTCTTGGGTAGTTCAGAATGTGCCAGAGAATCTGATGATTGTACCCCGGAATTTTAAATTTGGAATTATATCTGTGAATTTGGTGCAGTGCCTGGGTGTTTAGGAATGTACATTACATAACATACCTTGCAGTTATAAAGCACATATTTACCTTTTGTGCATCTTGCACTGAATAATAGACATTTTATTACCCAACTTAGTCAGTCAATAATAAACTTTATTTGGTCAACTTTGACCATAAAAGCACATAAAATATAATATCTACATTAGAACACATTAAAACCATCTACATAAAACTGAGAAGAATTAATTCAATGAAATATGTACAGGCACTTCATAATGTAAAGTATTGAACAATCTGAGTCCTCGTCCTCATGCCCGCTCCCTGTGCGACAGTTCTGTTGTCCAGCTTGCCCTCAGTCTGCTATCCTCTGCTGACTGCTGCCCTCTGTTTTTGCCTCCTCTGCTCATCTCTTGCTCTGTTATGCCTTTTCTTGTGTCTATTTACCCTTTTTCTGCTTGTTTTTCTGCTCTTCATTTTGACTTTCTGCATGTTTTTCTGGCCTCAGTTTTGTCCTCTTCTGTTCTGTTTTGCC
This sequence comes from Lissotriton vulgaris, assembly GCF_964263255.1. NCBI lineage: Eukaryota > Metazoa > Chordata > Amphibia > Caudata > Salamandridae > Lissotriton > Lissotriton vulgaris. Next base: position 531,084,379 of record NC_141687.1, on the reverse strand, counting down.
TTTTATGCTAATTTTTCCGCCCTCTGTTTTGCCTTTTTCCGCTTGCCTCTTCTCTCTTACCACCATTTCCCTCCTACTGCTGTTTCCCTCCTCCAGCCAGCAAGTCCTGCCCTCCCCCAGGACTTACTCAATGAAGGCTGTAGAGCGACCCCATTGAGCAGGTACTTATGCCAGCTCCCCCTGCAACAGTTCTCCTGTTCAGCTTGCCCACAGTCCATTACCATCTGCTGTCCGTCTACCTGCTGCCCTCTGTGTGTGCTTCCTCTGTTCGTTTCTTGCTTTGTTGTGCCCTTTCTGATCATTTTTTTGCCTTCTGTTTTGCCTTTTCTGTTTGTTTTCCTGCCCTCTATTTTTCCTTTTCTGCTAGTTTTTCTGCCCTCTTTTGCTCTGTTTACCTTTCTTCTCCTTTTTCTGCCCTCTATTTTGACTTTTTCTGCTAATTTTTCTGCCCACTGTTTGGCCTTTTTTGCTCATTTTTCTGCTTCGGATTTGCCCTCTTCTGCACTGTTTTGCGTTTCTACTCATTTTTCTGCCCTCTGTTTTACCTTTTTTGCTCATTTTTCTGCCCTCTGTTTTGCATTTCTGCTGGCTTATTTTTTTTGCCCTCTGTTTTGCCTTTTTCTGTCCATTTCTTCCCGCTTCCGGTAGGTTCCATAAGACCTGGCTTTTTGACGGAGACCTTGAACCCCAGTGCCCAGATACCCTCAGGGGTAACAGTGCTGCGCTCTACAAATGTTGATTGATTGATTGATCGATTCAATGAGGGCCCGATTCCAATTCGGGATAAAAAAACGTCGTACGACTCGTATTCGTAGCCGTCTCTGTACGAATGGTAAAAGACCGTCCGAACTGCATAGTACGATCAGTATCCCGAAAATACGTCCGAATATCAGTGAACCGTACAAACCATAATGGAAGACCCGTACGAAATGGCATCGTAACTCAAACTGTACGATTTGTAAACATGCCGTACAAACTAACAAGTACGATCCAGACCAGGGACCAAGTACGCGATTTGTACGGGCAAACGTAGTCGCGCATGAATCATGATTCGTACGGAAAACATCACGTATAAGTGAGCCGCACCAACATATATACGACCCGCACACCCCTCAATCAAGTGTACACGAACCCCCCCCGAAAACGGACCGTAACTGACAGCCGCACGAGAAAATATGACCCGCACACCCCTCAATCAAGTATACACGAACTCCCCAAAAATGGACCGTAACAGCCAGCCGCATGAGAAAATACGACCCGCACACCCCTCAATCAAGTGTACACGAACCCCCCCCGAAAACGGACCATAACATCCAGCCGCACGACCAAATACGACCCGCACACCCCTCAATCAGGCGTACACGAACCCCCCCCCCCGAAAACGGACCGTAACAGCCAGCCGCACAAGCAAATACGACCCGCACACCCCTCAATAAAGCGTACACGAACCCCCCCAAAGGGACCTTAACAGCCAGCCGCACCAGTAAATACGACCCGCACACCCCTCAATGAAGCGTACACGAACCCCCAACCCGAAAACGGACCGTAACAGCCAACCGCATCAACAAATACGACACGCACACCCCTCAATGAAGCGTACACGAACACCCCCCCAAAAACGGACTCTAACAGCCAGCCGCACCAGTAAATATGACCCGCACACCTCTCAATGAAGCGTACACAAACCCCCACCCGGAAAACGGACTGTAACAGCCAGCCGCACCAGTAAATACGACCCGCACACCCCTCAATCAAGCGTACACAAACCACCACCCGGAAAACGGACTGTAACAGCCAGCCGCATCAACAAATACGACACGCACACCCCTCAATGAAGCGTACACGAACACCCCCCAAAACGGACCGTTACAGCCAGCCGCACCAGTATATACGACCCGCACACCCCTCAATGAAGCATACACGAACCCCCACCCGGAAAACGGACCGTAACAGCCAGCCACACCAGTAAATGCGACATGCACACCCCTCAATGAAACATACATGAACCTCCACCTGGAAAACGGACCGAACAGCCAGCTGCACCAACAAATACGACGCGCTCATCACTCAATAAAGCATATGCGAACACCCTAAAACGTCCCTTATGAGCCAGCAACAACAACAAAAACGAACTGCACACCCCCCACTAATAAAGCGCACACAAACCCGAAACCAGCACAAAGAGAGTGCAAAGGAGTCACACAACCCCACAAAACATGTCTCCTGTGCACACATCATAGGAAAACAATGTCCTGGCCACATGCAAACAGAGGGCCCAAGTCACACCCACCCCTTATCCCCTTCGCTGCGGCGGCTATTCCGCCGCAGCGCTAAAGGGGCGGGGCGGCCGCGCGGCGGCCGCATGCTGGTGACCGAGCCGCTCCGTCACCAGCCGCGTTTGAGCTATGCTGGTGACGGAGCGGTTCCGTCATGACCCGCCCCGCTCATTAGAACGCCCGCGCAGGCGCGAAATCAGCGCCGCGCAGGCGCGGCGACTGGGCCATGACGGAACCGCTCCGTCATCAGCACAGCTCAACTGTAGCTGATGACGGAGTGGGTCCGTCATCAGCAGGGGAGGGGTTAAAACACACCCACTAAACATTCTACAAAAGCCACACCCACTAATGCAACAATGAAAGGGCCCACAAATACAACCCATCATCCTTTGCAAGATACCTATTTGCGCAAAGACACTGATAGCACATCAATTGCAGCCATACACCTTCACACATACACCCTATCTCATTCACACACACACCACTCCCTTCACAATCAGACCCACACACCCTCATCTATACACACCACCCACCCAATCACACACCCCACACCATGACCACACCAAAGAATACAAAGTTCACTAACCCGGAGATGGAGATTCTCACAGATGAAATCATCAGAATTGAGCCACAGCTGTTTGGCGCATTGGTCAGACAGACCAACAGAGTGGACAATGCAAACAAAACAAGTGATGGACCGAATGTGGATCAATGTCACACATTCACCCCAGTCCAAAGATCTGGGCCCAAATCCATCGTTTTTTTGCACTCCACACCACCCTGGGTTAGACAATGGCGATATGCAAATCAGCATATCTGGGAAGGACATGGCTTTTGTAGTTCGGACTGGACTGTTCCCATGGGGCACAGGGTCAGAGCTGATTTGCATATCGCCATTGTCTAACCCAGGGTGGTGTGGAGTGCAAAAAAACGATGGATTTGGGCCCAGATCTTCGGACTGGGGTGAATGTGTGACATTGATCCACATTCTGTCCATCACCTGTTTTGTTTGCAACAGAGTGGAAAAAACACACCTGTGGGTGAGGATAGTTGATAAGGTCAATGCTGTTGCACCCATCAAGCGCACCAGGCAGGAATGCCAGGTCAGGTGGTACGATCTGCGGAGGATGTTCAAGAAGAAGATGGACCAAGACTACGCCAATGCACACCACACTGGAGGTGGTGCTCCCTGCAGATCTCCACAATACCATCCCTGTGAGGAGAAAGTCATGGCCCTGCTACCACCGGTGGGAGTTCACGGAATCAAAGGAGCCGTGGAGCCTGGTGAGTATTCAAACAACTCATGTAACATGTGGGGACTCCCCTAACAGTATGGGGTGTGTAGCCATGAGTCCCAGCAGTGCCTAACAGTATGGGGGTGGTGTGGGGGGGTGTGGCCATGACTCCCAGCAGTGCCTAACAGTATGGGGGTAGTGTGGGGGGTGTGGCCATGACTGTCAACAGTGCCCAACAGTATGGGGGTGATGTGGGGGTGTGTGGCCATGACTCTCAGCCATGCCTAACAGTATATGGGTGGTGTGGGGGGTGTGGCCATGACTCCCAGCAGTGCCTAACAGTATGGGGGGTGTGGCCATTACTCCCAGCAGTACCTAACAGTATGGGGGTGGTGTGGGGGAATGTGGCCATGACTCCCAGCAGTGCCTAACAGTATGGGGGTGGTGTGGGGGGTGTGTGACCATGACTCCCAGCAGCGCCTAACAGTATGGGGGTGGTGTGGGGGTGTGTGCCCATGACTCCCAGCAGTGCCTAACAATATGGGGGCTGTGTGCGGTGTGTGGCCATGACTCCCAGCAGTACCTAACAGTATGGGGGTGGTGTGGGGGTATGTGGCCATGACTCCCAGCAGTGCCTAACAGTATGGGGGTGTGACCATGACTCCCAGCAGCACCTAACAGTATGGGGGTGGTGTGGGGGTGTGTGGCCATGACTCCCAGCAGTGCCTAACAGGATTGGGGTGGTATGGAGGTGTGTGGCCATGACTCCAAGCAGTGCCTAACAGTATGAGGGTGTGTGGCCATTACTCCCAGCAGTGCCTAACAGTATGGGGTGGTGTGGGGGTGTGGCCTTGACTGCCAGCAGTGCCTAACAGTATGGGTGTGGTGTGGGGGTGTGTGGCCATGACTCCCAGCAGTGCCTAACAGTATGGGGTGGTGTGGGGGTGTGGCCATGACTCCCAGCAGTGCCTAACAGGATTGGGGTGGTGTGGGGGTGTGTGGCCATGACTCCCAGCAGTGCCTAACAGTATGGGGGTGTGTGGCCATGACTCCCAGCAGTGCCTAACGGTATGGGGGTGGTGTGTGGGGGGGCGGCCATTATTCCCAGCAGTGCCTAACAGTATGTGGGTGGTGTGTGAGGGTGGTCATGACTCCCAGCAGTGCCTAACTGTATGTGGGTGGTGTGGGTGTGTGTGGCCATGACTCCCGGCAGTGCCTAACATTATGGGGTTTGCGGCCATTACTCCCAGCAGTGCCTAACAGTATGGGGGTGGTGTGGGGGTGTGTGGCCATGACTCCCAGCAGTGCCTAACAGTATGGGGGTGGGGTGGGGGGGTGTGGCCATGACTGTCAACAGTGCCCAACAGTATGGGGGTGATGTGGGGCTGTGTGGCCATGACTCTCAGCAGTGCCTAACAGTATATGGGTGGTGTGGGGTGTGTGGCCATGACTCCCAGCAGTGCCTAACAGTATGGGGGGTGTGGCCATTACTCCCAGCAGTACCTAACAGTATGGGGGTGGTGTGGGGGAATGTGGCCATGACTCCCAGCAGTGCCTAACAGTATGGGGGTGGTGTGGGGGGTGTGTGACCATGACTCCCAGCAGTGCCTAACAGTATGGGGGTGGTGTGGGGGTGTGTGCCCATGACTCCCAGCAGTGCCTAACAATATGGGGGCTGTGTGCGGTGTGTGGCCATGACTCCCAGCAGTACCTAACAGTATGGGGGTGGTGTGGGGGTATGTGGCCATGACTCCCAGCAGTGCCTAACAGTATGGGGGTGTGACCATGACTCCCAGCAGCACCTAACAGTATGGGGGTGGTGTGGGGGTGTGTGGCCATGACTCCCAGCAGTGCCTAACAGGATTGGGGTGGTATGGAGGTGTGTGGCCATGACTCCAAGCAGTGCCTAACAGTATGAGGGTGTGTGGCCATGACTCCCAGCAGTGCCTAACAGTATGGGGTGGTGTGGGGGTGTGGCCTTGACTGCCAGCAGTGCCTAACAGTATGGGTGTGGTGTGGGGGTGTGTGGCCATGACTCCCAGCAGTGCCTAACAGTATGGGGTGGTGTGGGGGTGTGGCCATGACTCCCAGCAGTGCCTAACAGGATTGGGGTGGTGTGGGGGTGTGTGGCCATGACTCCCAGCAGTGCCTAACAGTATGGGGGTGTGTGGCCATGACTCCCAGCAGTGCCTAACGGTATGGGGGTGGTGTGTGGGGGGGTGGCCATTATTCCCAGCAGTGCCTAACAGTATGTGGGTGGTGTGTGAGGGTGGCCATGACTCCCAGCAGTGCCTAACTGTATGTGGGTGGTGTGGGTGTGTGTGGCCATGACTCCCGGCAGTGCCTAACATTATGGGGTTTGCGGCCATTACTCCCAGCAGTGCCTAACAGTATGGGGGTGGTGTGGGGGTGTGTGGCCATGACTCCCAGCAGTGCCTAACAGTATGGGGGTGGTGTGGGGGTATGTGGCCATGTCTCCCAGCAGTGCCTAACTGTATGTGGGTGGTGTGGGTGTGTGTGGCCATGACTCCCGGCAGTGCCTAACATTATGGGGGGGTGGCCATTACTCCCAGCTGTGCCTAACAGTATGGGGTGGTGTGGGGGTGTGTGGCCATGACTCCCAGCAGTGCCTAACAGTATGGGGGTGGTGTGGGGGTGTGTGGCCATGACTCCCAGCAGTGCCTAACTGAATGTGGGTGGTGTGGGGGTGTGTGGCCATGACTCCCGGCAGTGCCTAACAATATGGGGGTGTGGCCATTACTCCCAGCAGTGCCTAGCAGTTTGGGGGTGGTGTGGGGGTGTGTGGCCATGACTCCCAGCAGTGCCTAACAGTATGGGGGGTTGTGGCCATGACTCCCAGAAGTGCCTAACAGTATGGGGGTGGGTGCAAGAGGAGTGCCAGAAGCCTACAAGGGGGAGGGTGAGAGGGTGCAAGGTGTAGGGTTGGAGGCTGCACTCAATCCATATGGCCCAGGTACACACCCATGCACCATGCTCAATGCACATGGACTGTGAAAGTACTGACAAGATATCGGATACTGGGCCCTGGTGTAGGCAGTACAAGGGACTCCTGTGACCAGGGCAAGGTCAGGCATCCTGCACAGGAACTCACAACCACTATCATGGCAGCATGATTAATGGGGGGACAGACACACCACGAGGGACGCCCACTTGCAGATCACACTCAAAACTACTAGCATGGGGTGTGACACACACCCCTTAAAGGAACTGATCCCCTGGGGACAGGCAATGGAGTGCACCACTGTCACAATCATCAGGTAATACAACATAAACAATACTGATCTGATGATGCATCCAAGCAAAAAAAGCACAGTGCTGAATCACAAGTCCGTTGTGCCACTCACACAATGATATTGCCACAGTTTTGTGACACTGTGGATGCACTCAAGTAGCACCATATACCTGGGTATTGACAAGGTAATGCCTCTTGGAGAAGTGCCACATTCTAAAGCCCTCTGCCAGAAGTAGGTGTACTGGTCCTGGGGGGTTGGCAGTGGGTGGCCGTCACGGCACAGCAACACCTCTCAAAAGTTGCTGAATGAAATCAGCAAAATTCCACTCAGTCTACATCATAAACATGCTGCATTACAACCCTGTGCATGCTTGAACCAGGCATTAGGATTGACGCTGTATTGTGCAGATTGGCCCACACAGACCACAGCTGGATCTGTGTTGTGGTTGCGACACAAGCCACAGCAATGCCTCTGCCAGTCACCGTAAACAGTACCCAACATGTCAAGCACCCCTGAGCACATGTCAGTCTCATACCACAACATACCCATACATAAGTGAACAATTACAACAATCCAAAGCAGGTGGAACAGTGCTAACGGCAATGGTTTTTACAATTGGATGTTGCATGATAGTGCATTAACAGTGTTTGTCTCTCACACCCACAGGGGAACGTGTGGAAACTACCCCCAACCAGGGGGAGATGGATTCCAGCTCCAGGCTCAGCAGGACCCTGGCCCCACCGACAGCGACGCCTCTCAACACACCGTGGTTGACCACAACCAACCCGGCCCCTCTGGATCCCAAACCCATGCAGCAGCTGGATCAGATACATCTGTGCCAACCACCACACCCATTCCCGCCACATCCCAGCAGACATCTGGGAGCCCTGACCATAATCCACAACAGAGCCAGTCTGACAATGAGGGACAAGGTTCGCCGGGCACCCACGAGGTGGCAGATGACACCACCACTGCCAGCACTCATGGGTCCCGTCGACCTGATGTACCCACAAACGCAGGCCGTGCTCGTGTGGCCAGGGGTGGTGGGAGTGGCGCAAGGTGGAGGTGAGAACCTGACCAGCCAGCTGCAGGGCCCGGTATGTCAGAACTCAGAGACATCATGGATGTATACCGGCGGGACACCTGGGAGTTCAGCCTGGTAGTGGAGGACATCAAAAATATGACAGATCAGCAGGCCCAGCTACATGCAAGTCAAGAACAACACCAGGGACGGATGGAGGCAAGACTGGATGAGCTCATGACGGTGCATAGGGAAATTAACCAATCACTCCGTCTGATCGCTGCCAAAATGCAGCACCCTCCCTGTGTCACAAGGCCAGAAACATCTAGGCAAAGACCAACAACAGGCACAGGGAGGGAGGAGGAGGAGGAGGATTTGTCAGACGGAGCATCCCACGCATCGTCAAGGCCTGCACATGAGGGTCCCCCAAGGAAGGTGGGTCGTCCACGGACAAGACGTTGAGAGGCATAGGGCCATGCACAACTCCCAGGTCACCTGGTCTGGCATCTTGCCTTCGTGTGCAACAGCATCACCTTATTGACTTTCTGACTCGCCCACATGGACTTGCTGGTTGCAGTGTGCCCAATGATGCCAAGCACTGTGGCCTGGACTCTGTTCACTCAACCTGTAAGGCATCAAATCTACAGCAGTGAACTTTGGATTCACCCTTTTTGTACAGCACCTACTCACTTCTCACGCACAAGATCTGAAAATAAATGTAAATAACATAATATGCAGTAGTGGAGATGTTTTTTACCCTGATGCAAAAACATATGTGTGGGTACATGGAAATAATACAAGAGTTTTGAACAAACTGCAGCCATCCACACACTGGGATCTGAGTCCGGTTGAGGACACAAATAGGTCACAATATTCCAACAACTACATACATGGATAGCAATACATACCTGTGATGGTTACAAAATGCAGAAGGGGCGTTGGCTTGCAATACTGCAATTACAGACCGGTACAGAAGAGTCACTTGGAGGTGTACAGATCATGGGTAATATGTAGGTGTCCACGGAGGGAGTACCAGGGTCTGTGTACAGAGGTATGAGAACTATCAGCCGCATGCAGTTGTACTGTGGATGTCATGAATGGTGTCCAGGCCAAGGGTGGCAGGAAGGACTGCGGGCAACGGGGTGTTGGATGGTGGCCGTCCATATTAATGTATTTACCTGGGCCTGTGGAGTGCCTACTGAGTGTGGCTGAGGATTATGAAGGAGAACCTGCAGTTGACTGTGGGACTATTGTAGGTCTCTCAGGTGGAGGGCATGTGGCAGTAGCAGGGGATGTTGAGGATGAGGTGTGTGCATGCACCTTGGAGTTGCACAAGTACTCCTGGAGTCTGGTACTTGTACCTGTGTAGAGGTTCTTGCTGTAGTTGGGCTGGCTGGTGTTGTTGAAGGCGACCAGGCTGAACACCACCTCGTCAACAGACATCACCATAGCCATCCCAGAAGACCATAAGATCTCCTGCAGACAACGCACCAACAGAGTGGGAGGGGGATTTGCCATCATCCACATGAACACTCCCAGAGTCACTACCAACGCCAACAACACACTCCACACCGCCTAGCACATGCACTTACAGATACACACTGACGCCAACAACACCTTCAGAGGAACACTCATCGACAGACCACCTGGACCACGACCACAATCCATTAACCCTATCCGTGAACTCATCAGCACGCACAGCCTTGGCTACATAGATTCCAAACTCCTTGGGGACATGAACTTCCAGCTTGAGAACAACCACAACGCAAGCTCCACTGCCATGATCGACAACCTCGTCAACCACTGATTAAAAATACTCATGACAACACCCACCCACACCGCTGGACACACACAGGACCCCATCTTCTTTGCAACTCAACACGTCTCCTTCAATCACACCACCTTACACAACTGGACAGACCACAGATGCCTCCACTTCATCTTCGGTAAACCCACCACACCACCCCGCACACAGTACATGCCACGCCGCTGTTGGTGCAATGCCACTGTGGACTAAGTGACCGCCACCCTCGCCCTGGGACCACCCACCGACCATACCTATCCCGACTTTGCTGCCATCAACCTCAAACAGTAGATCAACAACTGCGCCGACATCCTCGCCACACTCAAGGCCTCCGCCACCTATCACAACAACAAGATAGCCGCATGGTTCACCATAGACCTCATGACCTACAAGTGCACCTGTTGGAAGCTGAAGTGGAGCTGGCTCCGCAACCAAAAAACACCATACAGCTACACTGCACACAAGAGCGCCACATGCAGACACCACCAACCCATCAGGACTGGCACCAGGATAGCCTAGACAGCAACGCACATAGTAGCAAAAAGCACATCAACATTGTGATTGAACTCACAACTCCCACCTACAACACCAATGACATAGCACCATCACAAGACCTGTGTGACTCACTGTCCACCTTCTGACCCTGTAAGATCATCACCATCCACAACAGCTTCCACTCCGCTACCCCCCACAAACGAGTGCAGTCCCCTTAGACCAACATCCAGAACAATAACCAGACCGCCGAGTACTACGTCAGCAATGAAGACACCATCAGGACCATGGACTCCATCCACTCCAGATCCTCATCTGACCCATTGCTTCTCAACATTTTCAACAAATCCAGCCAAGTAGGGTGCACCTCTTCTCCCCAAAACAATCCACATCACCTTCCAGAGAGCTACCTTCAGTGGGAGCTGAGAGAATGCTGAGCTCAACGTCTTAGTGAATATACAAAATGCGGACCACAAATACCTCAAGAACTTGTGGGCCATCTCCCCTTCACAAAAAAGGTCACATAGAAGATCGTCAACAGACTGCTGACCAGCTACCTCGAAGACAACAACATCATGGGACCATCCCAGTCTGGATTCCGCTGCTGCCACAGCACGGACACCGCCCTCATCACCGCCAACAACGACATCAGCATCCTCATGGACAAAGGAGAAACAGCCGCCCTCATCCTTCTGGACCTATCACCAGCCTTCCACACGGTCTGCCAAGACACCCTAACAGCACACATCCATGATGCTGGAATCCTAGAGATTGCCCTGGCCTGGGCCACAACTTTCCTCTCCTGCAGGGCCCAGAGCGTCTGCCTCCCACACTTCCATTCCAAGACCACTAAGACCATCCGCAGTATCCCACAGGGATCATCTCTCTGCCCGACGTTGATCAATATCCACATGGCAACACTCACCCATGTTGCACTACAACATATCCTCACCATCATCTCCTACGCCAATTATACACAGCTGATCATATCCCTCATCAAAGAACCACAGACTGCCAAAGGAAACCTCCACAGGGGAATGAAGGCCGTTGCCAAATGGATGAAAGACAGCAGGCTGAAGCACAATTCTGAATAAATGGAGGACCTCATCCACGGCCCCACCACCTCAGCCTGTGACGACTCGTGTTGGCCAACATCGCTAGGAACTGCCCCAGAGCCCACCAACCACACGCGCAACCTGTGGGTCATCCTCATATCCTCCATCACCATGAACATGCAGGACAACGCCATCTCATCTTCCTGCTTCAACACCCTCTGCATACCCCGTACGATCTTGAAATGGATCACCTCACACTCTTGAGAAACAGTCATCTGGGCCCTCTCAACGAGCTCACTGGATTGTGGGAACGCCCCCTATGCAGCCACACCCACCAAACACATGAGACGGCTGCAACACATCCAATACGCATCTTCACGTATGCTCGTCGATTTCCCCAACACGGCCACATCACATCACACCTGAGAGGCCTGCACTGGCTCCCTGTCAACAACATGATCACCTCCAGACTCATCATCCATGCACACAAAGCTCCTAACCACACCAGACCAGCATACCATTACAACCGATTCAGCTTCTACACACCCACCCGCAGCCTCCGCTCTGCAAAACTCGCATTTGCCACAGTCCCTCACTTCCAGAAAACCGCCATCAGTGACAGATCCTCCTCCTACCTTGCCTCAAAGACCTGGAACACACTCCCTACAAGGGTACAACTGACCCAGGACCTGCTGGCCTTCAGAAGACTTCTCCAGACTGGGATTTTCGATCTGTAGCAGCATCGACCCCCCCCCCCATCCCCAGTGCATTGAGACCCTCACAGGTAGGTAGGGCGCTTACAAATTGAATAGATTGACTGTTTGATAGATGGCTTAGCCTAATTGTGTATGTAGGATTGGAGAGCTGTAGATGATAGTTACAATGAGGGTGGACAGGCAGTTGGTGTGATCCCGGATGTGCAGATGTTTGACAATGCGGAGTGTGTCCTTGGTGTTGTATGTGACTCTGAGGGTGTACCTCCTTAAGTTGGACCAATCATAATCCTGGTTTTGGTCTGTGGTCCCTGTGGGTTTTGGACTATCCGACTGTGATGCCTATGTAGAAGTGGTGTTATGATGTTGCGTACTACCACGTTACAGGAATGAAGGCGATGTGTGGTGCAGTTGTGTTGACAAGATAACACAGTACAATGTGTGCTGCTGGAAGGTGTGTGTGTGCTGTACGAGGCCCATATCCTGGTTGCACGTAGATGCACTGTTAGGTGGGGCTGCATGGTGTTACCAGTATGAGTTGCACACACAGGCTGAGAGGCTGTCATGAGTGTGTTTGTGGTAGCGTGATACCAGGTGGATGATTGTCTGGTGTTCACTGTGTGGAGGGTGGCTGGAGCAAGAGTCTGTTGTGTCACATGAGTCATGAAAAGAGGTGAGCGTCTCGCAGTGTGCTTGTTGCCGGTGCTGACGGACCTGCCTTTCTCATGGAGGTTGTGCAACAGTGGCACAGACAAGATGCAGTATGCTTTAAGAATAGGTGGATGGAGGAGCGTCTTGTAGGTGTGTGTGGTGCAGGATCTTGGCACTCGGTGCTGCGTTGTGGCAGGGGATGCAGCAGCACGAATGAGTGAACACATGACGGCTTAAGGGGTGTGACAACATGCTAAACAAGCACACATATCCAAGGATTCTAGCAGGGCACAAAGTGACTTGTGTATGTGAAGGCTGGAGTGTCTGGTCACCCATGGCTCACCACGAGCCAAATGTCTGAACAGTCGCCAAAGATCATGGGCACAGGATTAGGCAGCCTAAGGACAAGTGGGGCACAGGACACACAGCGTCAGCAGGTGTAGCCTGCATGTCGTGTGTAGCAAGCTAAACAACACATACACAACCATGTACGTCAGGCACTATATGGTACATTTGCCATTCCCAACAGCATGCATGTTGTCACTGTACACGTAATCTCATATGAGCAATCATCGTAAACAATGCCATATTGAACGCATGCAGATTGGCAACAGATGTGCAGTGCAGTAGTGTGGCTCACTGGTTAGAGGCGGCAGACCCGAGAGCAGAGGAGAGCAGAGGACGGCCCGGGACCAGGGTTCGATTCCCGACGCGGCAGGTTTCTGGACCAGGGTCAGCGGACTCGATAATTCTCTCGCCTCGGTGCCCACTCTGATCAGCGATCACACTCGGCAACTCTGGGCATAAGCTTGCCTCATCTGCACTAACGGCCCCACCAGACCGCCGGGGATGCCTGGTCTCACCCTGGAGATACCCATTAAGGGACCATCTCTCAGGGAAGCCAGGAAGGGTTTCGCAGCGGTCGAAGCGCGGAGATACTCCTCCGGGAGTCTATCCTAGCGCTATATAAACCCACAATTAATTAATTAACAATTAATGTGCGTTGATAGCAATGAGGTACAATGTACTGTGTTAAACACACTTACTACACAATAGGATGACATTGTTTGTGAGGCCATGCTGCATTAGCCATTGTACATGCCCAGTGGCATTGCTCTGAAGACAATAACAGTCATGCAAGGATGTCACCTGTAATGAGCTAAAAGATTCTCCACACGACTGCCAGGGACTGGCCGTACCTTTGATCATCAGAGTGGTGCGATGCTGAAAGGGTTCCATCTCCAAATAGCCCCTTGGTCTGAGTACAAATGAAAGACACAAAAGGGAGATCAGGTGAGTGAATGAGAGGATGGGGACTGCATGGAGTGAGATCTGAAACAAAGTTAAACATGCATAAGGATTCAATACGTTTGTCACAGAATCACAGAATACCTTTGGACCTACACTGTACGAGTCACACCTGTGAAGTGTAACCACTGGCACTGTACCCTATGTGTGATCACAGATTTATCAATGAGACTAGATCAGATGCTTCAACACCAACAGATAAATAGGTAGTACAGTTTCTCACGTGAACAAAGCAAGTGTAATGCTCACAAGGCTGCTACTATGCAATTAGATCCATGCGGCCATCAAATATTTCACAGTGTATGATTGAGGGTCCTAATCTCAGAAAATGTAATGTATAGCAGTGCTACTGACACAAGGCCAACAATCCGTATGTAGCCCTGTGAATCTGTAAGGGCCATGACAGGACAGTAGACATCACCCGCAAGAGCCGTTAGCAGCTCCTCAAATGAGGAAAGGAATGACCTAAACACAAGGAAGCCCCATAGGAGCCAGTCATTGGCTCTTGCAACTGTGCCCCACTATGCTAAACATGACAAGCAGGTGTGACCAAAATCAACAGCGAGTAATGAAGAACAAAGCCACAAAAATAAACCTACCGTGACCATGAGATGCTGCACGGCACAAGATAATCCTGTGAATTACCTCACTCAACTGGTGCCAGAGAGATGTAACATTTGCTACAGCCTAACGTAGTGATGACATCAGCGCAACATACCTGGCATCATGGGAATTGAAAGTGAACATCAACTCACCGAGAAGGCTAGCGAAGCAGTGTTCTCCACCGGCACTGAGGTAACGACATGACAGTGACATGACATACTGCCACTGCGGGCAATGCATCCATGCAAACAGACTCACAGGACAGTTGATCGAACATGTGGGACGTACACTGGCCCACACTGACACAACATTGTTTTCTGGAAATCAAACTGTACTGGCCCACAAGAATGAGTGGATGACTCGGACACATCCTGCTGCACACAGTAAGGCTGCAATTCTCCACGGAGCCTGTGTTTGTGATGTTACACACAACGGCAAGCCGTGTTATCCGCAATGTGTCAGGGTCAATGTTACCACACATTGATGCATTCACCAAAGTCAATACTCAACTAAAAATGACTGTCAAGAAAGGTGAGTGTCTTGTCATGGGAGTGGCGCAACATGAAATTGATACATGGTAATGTGACAATGTATGTATGGGCCTACAACATGCGCATGAACAATTTCCACACATTTATGAACCATATCAACAATAAACTGCCTGTTTGAATCCTTACCCAAACTGACATTTCCACATGTTCATGCAGGGAACACAGATTCATCCAACGTTGCTATCATCAAGAGGAATTGCAGGAGGACCAAGATGACACAAACAGACAACAGGCAGGGCGACCTGGAAAGGACAGGCACACAAGGGGTCACGTCCTGGATATATTAATTCTGACATGGTCATGTACAGAACACTAACAATGTAGTACACTTATACATTCAAAGTTCACTCACTGCGCTCATGTGTGTGGCATCACATCTGCACTTGTGTGACACTTCACCACAAACATCAAAGTGACATTGTAGACAGTCTGCTGGACACACAGTATGCTACACATGTCACTCCATGGTAGTAGCATGAACACTATTTTACAGGTACTCACCGTTATCAGAAGAAGTTGCGTATGAGCTGACTCCGGATATCATCATCATCCTCCTCATCGCTAGCATCCTGGCCAAGGCCTTCATCATCAACGGGTGGATGCTCCTTATCATCAGGATCCAGGATGAGTGGCACGTCCTTCTCCACTGCCATGTTGTGCAGCATGCAGCACACAATGAAGATGTTACACACCTTGAGCAGGGCGTATGGTAGGGATCCGCCTGTCTTGTCGAGACACCTGAACCGGCTCTTTAGGAGTCCAAACGTACGCTCTATCACATGCCTGGTCTGCCCGTGTGCATTATTGTACCGCTGGTCTGCAGCAGTTCTGGGGTTGCGTAGTGGAATCATGAGCCACGGCATGTTTGGATATCCGGCGTCTCCTACAACAATACATCATGGCAATAAGTGTGTAAAGAGAAGCCGTGAGAGAGACAAATTACATTAAGACATACATGACAAACAGTGTTTACCCACCAACAAGACATGCACGATGGTTGCGCAGCTGCAGCATCATTTGTGGTTCCCTGCTCCGCCTCATGATGAATGCATTGTGGCATGATCCTGGAAAACATACACAAACATGGGAAATCATCATGTTAGCAAGACACACCACCAGGGCATTTATGGAGTGGTAATGTTTCCTGTTGCAGTAGGCCTGCTCCTGAGCCTGTGGTGGCACCAGACCAACATGTGTCCCATCAATGGACTAAATTACATGTGGCATGTGTCCCAGGGCATAGGATTCCCCCTTGACATTGGTCAACTCTTCTGTGGTAGGCAACTTAATGAATTCATCAATGTGCTCAAACATAGCAGCTAAGACATCACGTAGTACACGGCTGAACATGGTCTGGGACATCCCCCCCACATCAGCTATGGTGAATCGGAACGACCTGTGGCAAAGAAATGTAGGGCTGCCATCACCTTTACCTTGGGTGTCAGCGCAGTTGGATACCTCTGTCGTGGTTGGAGATGTGGCTTCAGCCTGTCTGTCAACTTCTAAATCAACTCGCAAGTGAATCTGTAGTGGCTTATACAATCACGTTCCCTCATGGCATCCAAGTCAGGCAACGGCCTTGGCAGAGGGGATGCCCTGCACAACATGTTTGTGGAGAAAGGTGTACAACTATCAGAAAACAACAATTATAATGTACATAGCACTATCAACACAGCTTCAACTGATTAAATCACAAATGATTCTGCCATGGGCCATACATCATAGACACTTATGCCAGCTAGTTGACACTCCTACAACAAAACTGATTCACCTGTTGTCAGTGAAATGGACATGACATGCACTGAAATGTTCAGCTGGGCTGGTCTGAGTTACCAGAACAATGTATCACGTCAGTGACACATGCGACGTGACCTGCATGAGAAGGTTGTCAACACATCCAGACAGCTGACTGCAAGGAACATACCCACGTCACATGTGCTATATTTTTTACATTTCTGTCATATTGTGCCTGAGTTGTGCATTTGACTAAACTACACCACAGCCATCCTCAGAATGCAGATCTGTATTTCTGTGGAAAAATGCTCCATGATGCCATCACACACATGAGCTGTAGAAATGCCCCTGTGGTATGGTGTGCGTACATGTGAGACACTTTCAATCACGACACAGACCAATCACAGATGCACCTAAAGGGGATTACGTTTACCGAATACAAACAGCATGTCCAGTCTGTTACATGGCACACACATTACATTGTCACACAGGGTAATGCTGAGCGTCAATTGGTCAAGTGAGACAGTGCCCCTGTCCCTGGCATCATGTGACATTTGCCCATACTGAAGAGTGTGACATCCCAGTGTTCATGTGAATAACAACATGTTCATGATGTTACTCATGTGACAAGTGTGAAGGTAATGTGAACAACATAGTGGCCCATCACAAATGTCAAGTCTCCACAGCCCATCACACATCAACTGTGCCACTAGATCACATGCCCTCTGCTATAGAACTGTGTGCCACACCTAGGGCCTGCTCATGTAAGTATGCCATGCCAACACATACATGGACATCCTCATGATGACCCCACACCCACATCCCTGCCATGTGTTTTCCTGTTCTCACTATAGTAATGGTGCCATGCGTGAGCTTGTTGAATGCACTGTACACATGCATTCACTAGAGCGTGTGAAACTCCCATTACCCCAATAGTACGTGCGTGTGCATGGTTCGTTTCCCTATTGCAATGTAGAAATACGCGATCAGAGCGTACCCCAATGGTATGTGCGTGTGTACGGGTCGTTTCCCTTTTGCATTGTAGACATACGCGATCAGAGCGTACCCCAATAGGTTGTGCGTGTGTATGGGTCATTCCACTATTGCATTGTAGACATACGCGAGCTGAGCGTACCCCAATGGTACGTGCGTGTGTACTGGTCATTTCCCTATTGCATTGTAGACATACGCGATCAGAGCGTACCCCAATAGTAGGTGCGTGTGTACGGGTCGTTTCACTATTGCATTGTAGACATACGCAAACAGAGCGTTCCCCAATGGTACGTGCGTGTGTATGGGTCGTTTCCCTATTGCATTGTAGACATACGCAAGCAGAGCGTACCCCAATGGTACAGGCGTGTGTACGGGTCGTTTTACTATTGAATAAGTTGCATTCGCAACGGAAAACGCACCATACTTGTGTGGGGATTCCAGATAATACATAGGGAACATCTAGGGGAAGAGTAGAATGTCCAGAATGCAGGCTAGTTGTCAAGGAAACAGAGATTTGAGTGTGTTCTACAGGTGTTCTGGAAAAATCAGTTGGGCAAAACTATACAATGTTGCAAAATTTGTTGTGGTGCTCAAGCTCAGTTTTTAAGCCATGCAAATGTGTGTCATGACCTTCTGTGTAATGGGATTGGATGAAACACATGATGCAAAGTTATCTGGCCTATCACGCTGTACTCCTTGGGCTGACAACCCCTCAGCAGCACTGATTTAAGGCTGCATGTGGCTGTGAGAGGGAACTTGCCTGCACAACATTGGAGTGGACAACACTGCTGCTGTCTCTGCATTCCCTGGACCCTGATTTTGCTGAGCATGGAGAGGGCGCCTGCATTCAGCGAGGAGGAGAATAAGGCCCTGCTGGATGCCCTCCTGCCAAACTACAGCAAGCTGTATGGGAGACCAGGGGAGCAGGTGAGTGATGACTGTACTACCTTGGACTGTGCACCTGTTGTGTGTGTGACACTACAGCCATTGTGTATTAATGGAACTAAGATGCAATGTCGTTTTGAGTGAGTGCCGGGTGTGTACATTGTGGTATCTCCCATGCAGTGAATGATGTGGTGAAATAGTGTTTACTGCTCACCTGCATTGTGCTAACTGTGACTTTCAATGCAATGTGAATAACACTTTCTGCTGTGCCACACCTTGCATGTCTTTGTGGCATGATTTACTGAGGTGTGACAGTGTACCCCCCCAGAGTTACAGATGAATGTACTCACTGTTGATGATTGTTATTCATCACCTGTGTGGATGTTGGACAAATGCATGCTTTGAAGTCATGGACATTGAAGAGTGTGCATGTTCTTTTTCACCTGGCTAATTGTGTATGTGCTGTTTAGCAACACTGATGCATGACGTATGCCACAGCTGTACCCATCTGATGGGACAAGTATGCAGTGCTCTGTGCATGACTTGGACAGTTAGCATGAGGCCTGTGTCACATCTTCCTAAAGTGTGTCATGTGCAAAGAGAGGTTGTATACACTGTTGACAATGACAAGCAAATGATCTGTGCCACGGTGTGCATGTGTGGTCTGCTGAGGGTTCTTAGGTATAGTGGGATATGTGACAGCATGTCATGTGCTGTCCAACACCCTGAAGTAGCATATCTCGTTCAGTGTGTGCCATGCTCAGTGTTTGGTTTGCAGCCCTTATGGCATCTGTTGCCTTTCAAAGACATGTAGTGCATTGATGTTTGCTCACAGGCCACATTCACAAGGGCAATGATGCAAGTCCGGTCAGCATCCTATGCCCTGTTGTCATCGTCAATGTGGTGCAAGTGTGTGTCTTTGGGACTTGGACCAGGTGTACTGATGTTGTTTCACTTTATCTTCCTGACAGGTATCTGCCTATGAGAAGGGGGAGATCTGGCTGCACATAGCCATGGCTGTCAGGAATGAAGGGGGCCCTCGCCGGAGGATACGTAACATCCGCAAGAGGTGGCAGGACATCCAGTGCTGGACCCGCTGTATCGCCTGGGTCCAGCTGAAGCTTGAAGCTCCACGCCGGCATGGCGGCACCCATCACCTCATCCCCCACATGCTCCGGGTCCTGAAAGTGATTTTCCCAGACCTCCATATGCAGTTGTAGGAGGGACAGCAGCAAGGAGGGGGTAGGTATATGTCTGTTTGTTGTCATGTGTGTCACATGCCACCTGCAGTGCTCCGAAGCCTGGTAACACTCCCACAGTTGCGGTGGTGTGGTCAGACAGGCATTTTATGCATTGTCATTTAAATGCCCCATATTCAGCAGATGCTCTTTTACATCCCTTCCCCTCCTCCACATTTGTCCCCTGCTTTGTGTCTTTCATTTTTGCGCATGCTCTCCTTGGGTGCAATGTATTAGTATGCATATTGCTTATGACATCATCATTTTGGAGGGAGGTCTGTGACACATGTTGGTACCTTTACTGTTGCATGACATGTGCACTGTGTTTGCCCTTCATGATATTTTGGCACTGATCATGAGTCCCTACATGGAGTCCAGCAGGGGTCTGCCTCAGTGGTCATTGTCCCTGGTATACTTTGTACTTCTCATGTGTTAGCTACATGTGCACACTGTCCATGTATACAAAATTTGGCTGGTGCATACTCCCACTGGGCAGTGCATGTGTGCATATTCACAAGAAATGTTGCAGGTTGTTTGTAAGTAATATTGATGGGCAGCCACACAATGTGACCTTGGCTTACTTGATATAGCTGTCCAGTTATTGATACCCAGATTATGAGTTCTCACTACTTGAGCTGTATCACTCACATTGACGGAGTGATTGGGGTGTTGTGCATGGGAGGTGTGATGGGCCTGCCTGTTTGGCCTTGTCAGTGGTGTGCTGTGTATGTTATTTCTGATGTGAAATTGTCACTGTGCACTTAGCCTGTGCTGCTGTACAATGCAGTCATTGTTGGATTTACAGGCAATGTTATTGGCTTCCAGAGATGATTGTTCCACATCGTTTATTGCTACATGTATGGATTGGTGGTGCAACACAGTATTTTCTTGGTGTGCACACTACAGTATTCAGATTTCCCATGTGGTTGCGGGTGTGTCAAGAATGCATCAATGTTTTTAACATTCACAAATTTAGGCACATTAGCTTTGTCATTTTCGGAATTTTGGACATGTGTGCCACTTCAATTGACAGCCAGTGTGTGTTCTGTGCTAGCAACTGTATGGTGTGGTGATAGTTGCCCCTGTGAGGAGTGTCACTACAGTGTGTGGATGGAGGGAGCCTCTGTACCAATCATATACTCACACACAGTCAACAGGTCAGGGTTTTATCCATCACCTCACTGTTTCCCACTCTGCTCCCCAAGTTCAAACATGGTCATCTGCAAATCTGTATGTCCATGTGCCTCATGAGAACAGTCCAGCCATAATTGTCAAGCCATGCTATCCCTGGACTGGGAACAATGTTCCTGGAACCACTTTCTGGCATTACAGCCGTCTTCAGCCATGCTTGTTTGTAAACACATCTGTGTTTCACACAGGCCTGGCTGTAGACAGCTGTGATGCCAGTGAGAGGTGAGGGAAAACTTGTTTCAGGTCCAGGGATGGCATCACATGGCAGTTCGGGCAGGACTGTTCCCATGTGGCACAGGGTCAAACAGATTTGAACATGACCATGTCTGGACTTGGGTGGCAGAGTGGGCAACTGAACGGTGATTGATCAACACCTATCCTGTTGACAGGCAGTGGCTTATCATTGTGACTCTAATACAAGTGGTGGCCTTGTCTGTTACTTGTATCTATGTAGACAATGAGTGTTGTGTCTATTACAGTTGTGCATTACTAGACTTATAAATGTGCTGAGTTATGTGGCATGTGACTCATGATGCATGCCATGATTAGAAATGTCCACAAAAGATTTGTTGCTGATATGTCTGATGTGTACAGTGACTGCTATATTTGTCATTTTCTCCTTGCCAAAAGCATCATCACCACAATCTGTAGGAGACACAGGCACGGACCGGACAGAGGGACCCAGCAACAGTGCCACAAGCTTTGAGGAGTCGGAGGGAGGCAGTGGCACAGAGGGGGAGGGGAGTTAGGCGGCCGGACCTCATGAGCACGACACCTCTTTCCATGCGGACGGCTCGGATTCTGACTCCCAGAAGGAGGGGGAATGTGCAGCTATGCCATCTACAACAACTTTACCTGTCCCCTCCTCCTCCTGAACCATCTCCACCCTCCCAGTTGTTAGGGACCCTAGGGTCCATGCTACCCCCGTGTCTCCTTTGTCCCCGGCACCGCAGCCCCTGCCCCTGTCTCCCCTGCTGCCCTCAGTGCTGAGTCTGTGGACCTGCTCCGGCAGATCCAAGTTGGGCAGACATCGATGCTGACTGTCCTCCATTGCCACACATCATGACATAGTTGTTGTCATACATGGAGGGCATGTCATCAGCCATGTCTGGCAAAAGTCGAAGTTTGGCAGCCATAGAGTCTTCACTGATGGCAGCAGTGTCCATCCTACAACGTCAGCCCCCCCACTCCTTCTGACCCATCCACATCACCCTCTCCCATACCTGTCCAAATTACACGCTGACGCCACAGGTCAGACACCACAACAGACACCCAGCACACCCACACGCAGTCAAAACGCAAATCTCCATGCACCCAATCTCAAGGGGATGTAGGCACACCCATAGGGAGAGGGGACAGATGCCACACACGCATCCACAGACACACGACACCTGACTCACAGCCCTCTACCTCCACCCCCATTGTGTCCCCGGGTTCAGGTGGTAGTTTTTCTGAACTGGCAGCAGTGTGCAGCGCTGAATATTTGTCATCCTTTGGTGCTGCACCAGACACTGTTGAGGATTCCACCCCACCTGCACCCACTACACCTGCCTTTCCCTCTCCTGTCTCTGTGGTGCCGGACAATTACCCCGATGATGCCCCCCATGTGTCCACAGACATCTGATCTCCATGTGCAGGCAAGTTTGGATGTGACAACATCCACTACGCCACCACTGTTGGGGACATTTATTTGGACTGGCCATTGGCCTTCTGTGAGCCTGGACTCATTTTTTTCATTTTTCAATTGTGGCGCTGAGTAAAGCTTTTCATTTTTCATTCTGAACTTTTGCATTACAGGACATTGCTTTGACTGCTGTGTGCCTACGAGTTGTGATGTTCATATTTGCCTACTGTAACATATGTCTATTTCCTGATGGTAATGAGCTGGACCATGTATGTTTGTGCTCTCCCAATGTTGCAGCAATCTATCTAGATTGGTGTGTCTGCAGTTTGCCTGCAGACATTGTCCAAAAGATTGTCCCTTTCTCAGGGACACATGTGATGTTCACTACGGACAGCTACACAATAGTGGTGATGTCGTTTCTGTTGATTCCCTATAGATTTGTACCTTCCCTTCAGCAATGACCATGCCTGCTCACAAATTAATTCAGATAATTGGTCAGTGCTATCCATGCCACTCACTGTGCTTGGGTTTGTAGTATGTAGTAATGCCTTCAGGGAGACCATCATACTTTATCCAACTATGCATGACAATGTTATCAGCCTTGACGTTATGATTCAGATTGTACATTTCTAATCTTTGGACACACAAAATAGAATTTGTTTCGTTGTATCAAGGGGATTTCTACCCTGTTACATCCATGAGGGAGTACGTGTTGCACCACCTGGACATTCACATCATGTCGGAATTTACATGACACTTTATTATTACATTTGTGCTTCATTTGTTTGGTGGTCTGTTACATGACTGCACACTATTGAGTCATGATGGAAGGGGGGTGTGCCAGAGAACTAGACGGGTGGATATACATGTGGGATCTGACAATACACCCACATGTGGTGTGTCACACAGTGTGTGACAGGATACCATTCTCCGTGAAGTAGGTCACTGCTGTGTGTGATGTGTTGCTATGCAACTATTGTGAGTGTTCCCAATTAGAAATTTACACATACAGGCATGTACTTAAGGTTTGCTGTTGGACATGCAAAACCCTATGACTGGGCACTGCTGGGGGTCCGGTGCACACCCCTCTTCTATGTCTGGGCACTGCTGGGAGTCATATGCACTCACCCCTGTCCTTTCTGGGCACTGCAGGGGGTCCTGTACACACCCCTCTCCTATGTCTGGGCACTGCTGTGGGTCCTGTGCACACCCCTCTCCTACGTCTGGGCACTGGTGGGAGTTATATCCACCCACCCCTGTCATGTCGGGCACTGCTGGGAGACCTGTACACACCCCTCTCCTATGTCTGGGCACTGCTGGGTGTCCTGTACACAACCCTCTCCTATGTCTGGGCACTGCTGGGCGTCCTTTGCACACCCCTCTCCTATGTCTGGGCACTGCTGGGAGTCATATCCACCCACCCCTGTCATGTTTGGGCACAACTGGGAGTCATATACACACCCCTCTCCTATGTCTGGGCACTGCTGGGTGTCCTGTACACAACCCTCTCCTATGTCTGGACACTGCTGGGGGTCTTGTGCACACCCCTCTCCTATGTCTGGGCACTGCTGGGAGTCATATCCACCCACCCCTGTGATGTCTGAGCACTGCTGGGAGTCCTGTACACACCCCTCTCCTATGTCTGGACACTGCTGGGGGTCCTGTGCACACCCCTCTCCTATGTCTGGGCACTGCTGGGAGTCATATCCACCCACCCCTGTGATGTCTGAACACTGCTGGGAGTCCTGTACACACCCCTCTCCTATGCCTGGGCACTGCTGGGTGTCCTGTACACAACCCTCTCCTATGCCTTGGCACTGCCGGGAGTCCTATCCACCCACCCCTGTCATGTCTGGGCACTGCTGGGAGTCCTGTACACACCCCTCTCCTATGTCTGGGCACTGCTGGGGTCCTGTGCACACCCCTCTCCTATGTCTGGGCACTGCTGGGAGTCCTGTACACACCCATCTCCTATGCCTGGGCACTGGTGGGTGTCCTGTACGCAACCCTCTCCTATGTCTGGGCCCTGCTGGGAGTCATATCCACCCACCCCTGTCATGTCTTGGCACTGCTGGGGGTCCTGTGCACACCCTTCTCCTATGTCTGGAAACCGCTGGGAGTCCTGTACACACCCCTCTCCTAGGTCTGGGCACAGCTGGGGGTCCTGTGCATACCCCTCTCCTATGTCTCGGCACTGCTGGGGGTCTTTGCCACCCACCACTCAGATGTGACGCACCGTACCCGACATTTCAAATGTGTGTGCGGCACGTATCACTATTGCAATAGTGAAATGCGCTTGCGTGTGTCGCACCATGCCCCCCCACACGTTGATGGCATTTGTGCGGCACATATAACTATTGCAATGGTGATATGCGCTAGTGTGTGGCGGACCGTACAGGTATACTTCCGTTGTTGTGGTACGCAGTACTCGCCGTCTGCGCCGTCATCGGTTTCTATTTACGAGGTCGTAGGCGTATAGGGCTGGGATGACACGCTCGAGGGGGTTCATGTCATGTATGTTGCATACCGGGGTGCAGTTCGGGCCGGACTCAGGTTTTACGGCTGTTTACAGCTCTCATAGCAAAAGGGCCTTACGGAGTGTCGTCAACACGGATCGTACTTCCTGGTTCGGAAATGGCTGCCTATTTACGTACAGACGTAGCGTACAGCGTCACCCGGAGACATTCCGTATGTAATTTCTAGTTGTAGGGTGTTTGATACGACTCGTACGGAGTGGCTCATTGGTTTCGGATCGTACTTGCTCGTTCATACGGGGATGTTGAAGGTGTACGATTCGTACTGGAAAAACGCTCCGTACAGCTAATCGGAGCGCTTTTTCCAGAATCGGAATCGACCCCCGAGTGTTCAAAACACCACAATGGAGGTACGGGCACAGTACTAACCAGGGGACTCCCTCAGCAAACCTCCAAAAAGGGTCCGCTATATTACACGGAAGGAGGTGGGTCTATACCTTTGTAATAAAGTGTTGTACATTGAGTACATTAAAAGAAATATAAAACAGGTCAATTAATACTTTTGAAAACATGTTAGTAACCAGATAAAAATCCTTAACATAAGCCTTTTATGAAGTCATACTTCTTCCTAATCTTTTGAGCACAGTGAATATAGCTAATCATTGAAAAGCAGATAGGTTCTGTGTCTAAATGTTGTAGAAATTGCAACCCTTCTTTATGAAATAAAATACCTTGGGATCGCAGAATAGGGCTCAAGAAACATAATCTCAGGGTACTATACAGCTAGCAAAAAAGCATAAAATTAATCACCAATTGAGCTAAAGGGGTCACACGGTCAGCAAGGTAAGAAAGCAGACCCACAACCTGCTAACGGAAAGACAACTAGAAAATGCACTGTGCATATTCTCAGAAGCCTAAGATAGAACCTATATTTAGGATTTGTGTTTCACAGTAAATAAGGTAACACCTGATCACTAGTCGAGATTGGTTAGTATAGGAGGGCAGAATCCATATCTAGAGATTTTTCTATTCTAGATTCTTATTGAGACTTGTAAAATAAGGTTCTCACTGCCCCCTTGGTGTAAGCATCAAACTGTGGGGTGAATTGAAAAAGTTAGGCTTACCAAGATCTTGAAAGGCTTGCTTACCTGATGACACCTGATGGTGAGCCAGGGAATTGAACCCATATTATTTAGTTTTATACAGTACTTTAGGAGCATACAGGAAAAAACAGTTTCAGCTGAGGGCCATCATTTTATCCACAAGAGCAGAGCTATGGATACTAAACTCGCTGTGCAATGTACCTTGCTACATTTTTGGGTATGACCAACAGCCTACAAAAAAGATTCTTTTCTAGGGTTTGTAAATTTCTCAGATTAATGTAACTCCAATTTCCTGCCCCATATGTCCCTTCTGAGGGACATCTACTTTTGTACAGTAATATTTTCTTTAATTGGTTTATGGCCTAGCTTCTTTCCAAATCCAAAAACTGCATCACAGGGCCCTGCAAACTTCTGTGCCCTTTGGCAAGTAGGTTAACCCATTTTAGGTTTGTGTCAAATAATATTCCTAAGTAATTAAAGTTAAAAACCATGGCTATGGGGATCCCCGCTACTAGAAATGTTCATGTTTGGGTATTTTTTGGGCCTCAGGTCATAATGTACAGTTTCTGGTTTTTCACCTTTAGGTCAAGGTTGTCCATACAAACATTAAAAGAATCAAGCAAAGGCTGAAGGCCATTTGCCATAGGCGTGATAAACACCACATCGTTGGTGTACAGAAGGGCAGGGACTGAACGGCTCCAGACTCTAGGTAGATCTTGACCTGTTTTAGCAAAGACATTAATGTAAAATAAAAATAAAAACCTTGCTAAATTGCAACCCTGCTGTACTAATCAGTTTGACCATATACGTTGGGTACAATCACCATTTTGATTGTAGCTTTCCCCTATACACCAGGTCAAAAGCACATGAGAGGTCCGTAAAAGCTATATGTAAGTAACTTTTCCTGCCTTTTGCATATTTACCCATTATCAAAGTAAATTAGGAAATTGTTTAACCATAGTCAGACCTTGCGAGAATCAATATAGTACATCAAAGAAGAAAGTATTTGCCTCAGCCCAATCTTCCAACTTTTTGAGGATTACTCACCGTAGTATCTTGACAGATGCATCCAATAGCGAAGTAGTGCTGTAGCAGGCAAGGAGATTTCTAGCCCCGTTTTTAAAGATTGCTGCTATTATTAACGCCATCCATGATTTGATGGGGGCTCCCTTGATTTTAGCATGGAAGAGGTTAATTAGTAGAGGAGTCCACAAGGTAGGGTTATGTCTAAATGGGTCAAATAGGACTCTATCATATCTGGGCACTTTCTCAGCTGGGTTCCTTAACATGGCCTTGAGGACATCTGATACTTCTGTGTAATCACTTCATTGGATTGCTCCGGTGAGGTTCAAAGGTGGAAGCTCTGAGATTGTAGAAATATCACTTGACAAATTGTGTGGGTTGAACATTTTTGCCAAAAGGAGTACCCAATCATTTTCTGGAATATGACAAAACAATCTCGGCAGAGGGTGTTCAGAAAAAATAGAGGTGGTTAACAATTTACCAGAATGATCTGTTGTCTCTAAACTGCGAGGCCATTTCCAATTCAGCCCAAGCTTTGGTTCTAATTGCTTTGGATGTATGACATAATATTGAAAGACAAAAATATCGAAGCAAAAATATCGAACTTGTATCTACATAAAGGTCAGTGCAAAAATATCTGAAAAAAAACATCGTAGTACAAAAATATCAACATAAAAAGTATCGTTTTTTAAAATGCATTAATAATAATGTAAAAATAATTGAAAAATACATATATTAAAAAAATATAGATATATACATTAAAATATATTTAAAAAATAATAACTAATACATATACATTTAAAATAAATTAAAAACTCTACATATAAATTAATATATATTCTTACTCCACATATTATTATTATTATTAAACCATTTATTAAGCGCCTGGTTACCCAAAACAGTGTGTTCCCGCGCTATATACTGCACAAAAAAGCTAAAGGCGAGACAGGGGTAAAACAATTAAGGATTTATAATGGCACCGGGATTAGACCTGGGGAAAAAGAAAAGTTTTGAGTTTTCTTCGGAACATGCTTTCGGTAGGCTCCATCCGAAGATCGAGCGGGAGATCGTTCCAGCATTTAGCCGCTAAAAATCTGAATGAGCGTCCGCCCATCCTGGCTCTGGTGATTTTAGGAAGTTTGAACATCATTCTTCCGGCTGATTTCAAGTCTCTAGTGGGGCGGTGTATTGTCAGAAGGTTAAGGAGATAGGCCGGACCTTTGCCCAGAGCTATTCGATGAGCAAAACAAAGGGACTTAAATTTAATCCGCTCTCTTATAGGTAACCAGTGGAGTTTGGATAGAGCTGATTTACCTGATGCTCTGCGAGGAAGCTTGAGTACTAGGCGAGCTGCAGCATTTTGAGCACATTGAAGTTGTTGTAATCCTTTTTGGCTCAACCCTAGGAGCAGAGCATTACCGAAGTCAAGGTGGGGGGTCACTAAGGCATGCACAATGGTCTTTCTAGAGTCAATTGGCAAAAGATCCAGAATCTTACGGAGAGCAGTATACTGAAGCATCTAGCTGTAACTTTGTTCACGTGTGTTTTATATGAGAGATCTGAGTCCAGTGTTATCCCCAAAATTGCGTACTGACTTCACAGGACGAGGGGGACTGCCCAGTTCCATAGGCCACCACATATGCGACGATACTGAAGCAGATTTCCCAACTACCAACAACTCGGTATTATCGCCATTGAGGCGTAGACAGTTGTAGTTCATCCAGGCTGATACGATGATAAACAGCTCGAGAAGTTGATGGCATCTTCTCTACACTCAGGCGTAAGCTATAGTAGCAGTTGTGTGTCGTCGGCATAGCTGACAATGCCCACCCCAAAACTCTCGACTATGCAGGCCAGGGGAGCCATGTAAATGTTAAATAAGGTGGGGCTCAAACTCGAGCCCTGTGGAACCCCGTGGCCTACAATTCTGCGAGAGGATCTAAAGCGGAGGCAATGCATTTGGAAACTTCTGTTAGTCAGGAAAGACTCCAGCCAAGCCAAGGCCATTCCCTTCACTCCAATGCCTGCCAACCGAGACAGCAGCGTCAAGTGCAGCACGTTGTCAAACGCTGCACTGAGATCAAATAAAACCAACGCTGCTGTCTCTCCATCATCCACAATACTCCTCAAGCCTTCTGTGGAAAAGAGTAGGGCTGATTCTGTGGAGTGACCTGCTCTAAAGCCCGATTGAGTGGGGTGTAGGAGCGAATGTTCCTCCAAGTAGCTCATGAGCTGCTTATTCATCACCTTCTCAACGACTTTAGCGCAGAAAGGGAGGAGGCAAATTGGGCAGAGGTTCTGAAACTGAGTAATGTGAATATTGGGTTTTTTTTTAGGGGGATAACCTGAGCAGTTTTCCACATGTCCAGAACCTGACACTTAAAGGAGAGCGATGTAATGAGACTAATCTGATCAATTATTGTAGTTTCCAGTACTCCTTTAAAGCGAGCCGGGGGACAGACATCGCTGGGTGAGCCAGATTGGATGCTGTTGACAATGCTCACTAGTTCTTGTTTCTGTGGAGTGACAAAACAAGAGAGGCAGGGGGTCTCCGTGTGGGTGTTTATAACTACAGCGTGTTTAAACGGCTGGATGTCATCTTTCGTAAAAGTGGCATGGATTTTGTCAATTTTACCTATGAAGAAGTCGGCGATAGAATCGCACAGCTCTTCAGAGTAGGTATCTTGGGCGTCCAGCCTCGTAGGAACCGTGAGCTCTCTGTAGATGGTGAAGAGTTCTTTAGCACGGTTCTCAGCAGAGTCGATTCTGTTTTTAAGGTAGCAGCTTTTTTCGGCTCTCAGCATTTTCTTATAAGTATTAAGTTCTCTTTTGTAATGCAGTTTGTCCTCGGGGTTATAGTGTGATCTCCACCTACGTTCTAGATTTTTGCATCTGGATCTGGCTAATTTAAGTGGTTCAGAGAACCAAGGGGCAGTTTTCGATTGCCTAGTCTAACTAACGCCACTGCTACAGTGGTACAACTGTGTATGCACTAAAATGCAATTCCTCCAATGAGGTCACCCAATCTCTAATTTCAGGCTACTTCTGTTTATCATTGTAGAGACGCATTTCGAGTATATTATTTCGAACTTACAACTGCTGATCAAGGGGTCTTGGAATCTCAGAAGATTCACTGATGTCCTGAAGATGGTCTCACTGGAACATTGCGACAGAGATCGAAACGTCGATTTATGACCCATTCTTCTTTTTAGTTTTTGTTAAATTAAATTGTGTTGAGTTCTGAATACAATGCATAGGACATTTTCAATTTCTGATTTTGCGGAGATGGGTATTTATACATTGATGATTAGTATACTTCCATCTTTGATTTATTTGCTATCTTTGTTATCAATGTATGTGAGAATTGTTTGCTGCTCTTACTGCTTTGTGTGCCTTGCATCCTGTCTTTAATACATGTCTGGGATGGGTGACAGCTACACTTTGAGTATTCCCTTTATACATCCACATACAATAGAAGAGTGGGTATGACTAAGAACTCATCTGCATTCATCTATATTCTGATAGCTCTTCCTGGGCAAGAAGAGGGAGGGGGAGCTGACACTTACTCTAGAATAGGCAGTGTCCTCTATCCTACACAAGGTGCTGATTACCTCCCACAGATAGCCTGGCAGACAGGCCTGTGATGAAAGGGGACCTGAGCACTTCAAGCTTGCTTTGAAGTCACCCCCACTTCAAAGGCACATTTGGGTACAAGTACTGAAGCTGTAATCCTACTAAGACTGTACACAACTGGCCGTGTGAAGAACTCTGCCAGCAGTAAAGACTGCTGTGCCACAAGAATTGCCGCTTTGCCTGACTGCTGTTCTGAAGAAACTGCTTTCTGCTTTGCTGAGCTGCCCTGCTGCTGACTTGTCTCTGCCGTGCTGAGGACAAGGACTGGATCCATCTCACTTGAACCCAGAGTGACTCCAAGGGCTTGCTGGCTTGTCCCCTGTTCTGACGCCTCAGGGCCATCAAAGACTACCTTAAATTCTGCAATAGCTCCTGGACAGTGCCACCTGTGAGTCATGCCCTGCCAAGTGGTGCCAATCCAGTCCTGAGCTCTTAGAAGGTAGTTTATGCTGCCAAGAACCATCAAAACGGATGCAGTGATGACTTTGTGCCGATTGGAACTGACACATTGCCCTTTGATGCCGATGCAGGAGCCGATCAACTGATGGACAGCGTGGCTCAACAACGGCACAGTGCTTACATCATAAAAGGGTTTCAAAACCGAGGCATTCATTGATTATGCGGATCTGCTCTATCGCTCTGTCGGTCTATGGGATCGCCAATGACGTAACACCTCTTCAACTCCTTCATATCGAGTAGTAATATATCATTTCATTTTTCAATCTTTATTTCGACCATTTGGTCATAAAAGATACACGTACAATAAAATCACATAAATTCTGTCACAGTCAATAAAACATCAGTGCATGATTTTAAGATCAAAACCAGACAATACAAGTAATTATTAAAAAGTGAGCGATTCTACAGTCTACCCAGTATTTTTTAAAAGACGACTACGCGTATGCCAAACATTCGTAAAGAATTTGGAAAGTGCAAAAACAATTGGGCCGGAAACATCGCATTTTAAAATCCTGTACATCGGTGCATATTCCCTGCCACCCAAATTCTTAATCAAGGGCAGCAGCCAGTACTTTCTGGCTGCCTTGTATGCTGGGCAGAAAAAGATCACATGCAAATCATTTTCCTCTTTGTCAACGCAAAGAGGACAGAACTTAGTAGAAGGGACTTGTGACCAGGTGCTAGAAAAGGACCGTAAGGGCAATGTGCCGTATCTCCACTGGAGAAATAACTTTCTAGTGAATATGGGATATACGGGATCAAGAGCTTTCTCAAATGTATAAAGATCCTTAGTTTGCAGGAATATGGAGGAAAGGGACCCCTCTGTCTGGGTAGCTAAAGCCCTTACCCTTTTGTGTTCGTGGTAATATATCTCAATGTGTGGTTAAAATATAACCACTAAAGATACACAGAATCTGATAAAAAAATTAAAAATATCCCATAAAAAATATATACAATATTACTGCATAAATCTCAGAAAAAATGCCCTGTAATCAAGGATGCCCATCGACATCATTTTTAATAGCAAAAGTCCAGAGTATATCTAAAACATGTACCTGAAAGATTTAAAATAGCAGTTGTGCAAACAACAAATATCACAAAGTGACAGTAACTATTTTGACTGAAACACTATAATAACAAAAAAAAATACAAATATAAGACCCCACAGGGCAAAATTGCCCTGCTATTCCCATGCCTTTTCCAGCTTAATTTCACGGCTTAAAAGTTTGCAACACATGCACAAGTATGAATATCCTTCAACATCATTAAATAAAACATGGCAGGTCTTCTCTGTGTAAAATGTAGGTTTTTAAAAAGAGGCAATACAAATGTTTTCTATGGAGGGAGAAATGGGGACACAATAGAACAAAGTGCTCAAGCGATTGAACAGACAAATTGTCACAAATGCAGGGGCCCAGTGTTCTCTGAGGGGGACCAGCCCTTTGAGAAACTAATAAGATAAACAAAGAGATTTAGCCTGAATCTAGTTAGCAGCTACCATTGGTAAACATTAGTAACCCATGAAAGATAACATTCTGCAGAGGGAACTGTTTTTATCAAACAATAAGCAGGGACAGCGGGTGTCCCCAGCTCTGCTTTTTCCCTGGAGTGCTCCAAATGGTTATTAAAAGTGTTTTTTACCCATTCCTACTCGATTTTGACCATTATTTCTAGAGAATGAAAGAGTTCAAATTGCCCAAAGCTAATAACTTTCGACTTGACTTAGCCAAGCCAGGGGATTGCTTTCATATTGACTAAGAATAAATGGTCCCTAATGATCAGGTGGTTCAGAGATGGTTCGCTCTTATACCACACCGAAAGCTAGGGCTACTAGTGGCCTCAAAGAAATAATATCTGAAACATTCTTAAGCCCTATCTCTTCATGCACTGCAAAAGTCGAGATACTCTGAGGACTCCCGATAAACAGTGTCAAACCAGTTCTTCTCAGCTTGTATAAAATGGCAGTTCTTGTACCCCCAAATATTGCTGTCATACATTGTGGTTGCCACACATTTGTTGGAAAACAGTTTATACCAGTTTCCTGCTTAACCTAGCACCAAAATCCATAGTCACCCCGCGCATACGGGCTAACATGAATCTTTTGGACGTAAGACAAGGGCCCCCATGTGTTCTTATTATCAAGCTAGAGATCCAGATGATTAAAGATAGAAACCTGGTTCCTTTTACACCCATTACAATAAAAAGTCTTATGTTTAGATGGCCTCTGGCTAATGACCATAACATAGAATTTAGTCTGATGTATAGAAAGATCCAAATGGCTCATGAAGCCAGAGAAGGTGTCAGGCAGGAGTTGTAGCCCCATTGTTGTCCTTCGATGTCGATGCTTGCTCCATCCAAGGTACTTTGTCAGCAGGACCTGCCTGAGTCCTGTATCTTACCTGCCCTCCATCGTGGTCGGATTGAACTTTGGATTTACTCCTGTCTAACGCGACCTTGTGTAACTCCTTAGCCCTATTGACTTCTACACACTTATTTTGGTTAATTCTTTAAAAATTCCTAACTGCAGTTCTACTTTTTAGATTTCTGTCATTGTGGTCTTGATTTTCTCATAACAATATTCTATATTTTTGTAAACCTTAGTGGGGTATTTTTGTGGTATTTTCATTTTGTTACTTTGAATTGCACAAATACTTTACACTTTTCCTCTTTAGATAAGCCTGACAGCTCTATGCCAAGCTACCAGAGAGTGAGCAGTGGTTATCTTCTACTGTATATCTTGCTTACCTTGACTAGGATTACAGTCCCTATTTGGACAGAGTGCATACCTCTACCAAGTAGAGACCCGATGTCTAACAAACTTATTTGGGGATTTATGGTTTCGGCTGCAAGGTCCGGGGATAACTAAATAAAATGTATTGTGCTTCCTATGTTCCTCTCTGTGTAAATTGGAGGATTAACAACACCCTCTCTCTGCAAATCAGTTGGGAAACATAAATTATGAGCCACTATATTCTAGTTTAGGGCTTCCCCATATGGGGTGTGTGAGAAATGAGTCATATTTTCACCCCGTCAATCCGTAATTACACATACACTTTCTCTACTAAAGGGGCACCCAGTATTTTTGTAATCCCCTTGCCAAATGAAATACATATTATTACTTTTACTTTGGGCATAACTAAAATATGACAATCCAAGTCTTTAATTAGGTTAACCGGTTGACTGGTGAAAAAGTTCAAATAAAATTGTATTAAAATAATGCTACTATGATCAGGCAAAGACAACAAGGAGTGGACAACAATTCTTAAATATGCATATCACTGCATTGAAGGAAGACTAAAACCACTTATCCCCCTTTCACCCTGCCTGATATGGAAGGAGTAACTGGTACACAAAACATTTGGAAACCATTAATATAAAATGAGTCTATGGCCCAAGTCTCTTGGCAGCATATGATACGCCACGAGCCCGGTAAGTTACCCTGACTGTTGACAGACTCGGATCCAGGGGACAATAAGGATGTAAGTTGGTGACTTTTTATGGAGGGGACCAGTCATTCAATGTCTGACAGCTCTGATATAGGCAAAACGGTTGCTTGTCGACGTCTGAACCATAGAGGCTTGAATGGCTAAAGTTCCAGGCCTGAGCCTGAACCTGGCTGAGTCAGCTGCTCTTAGGGTCGGTGGGTGGTAAAAAAAAAGCCCAAGGGTAGGGCTCAAATCATTCACGATGATTTTCATGATGTTCTAATCATTTGAAAAGGGATTTCACTAAGTGTAGGTCTTTGAAGTTGATTACTACACATTCTCCTTTAGTGGTTTTTGGTGCAGGATCTAACCAGTCCACTGTACGTCCCATTATGATGTTGTCAACTATATATGTTGGCCACTCCAAATTGTTCGTGCATCGGGAAGCTGCCATATATTTGATGACTTTCCCGTCATCTGGGTCACCTTTATACAGGGGAGGAACTTCTTCCAAAATAATAACATATGGGGTGTACTCCGGGGGTAGGTGGAGCTGACCAGGTCGGCGCCCATAATGAGGGTCTTTCTCCCAGGGGCAGTGACTACTTTCAAAAGAAGGAGGATGGACAAATCCTGCCCCATAAGCTGAATTGGTCGGAGGCTGGCTACCAGGTCATAGGGAGTTGGCTCTGATCACAGGGGCTGGTCTGTTTTAGATAAAGACACAGCTTTGTGCTCCGTGGGTGACTCCTCCAGGTGCTGAATGGCTGGAGGAGAGTTTATCTTATGAATCTCTGTGTCAATGGCAACCAGGCGATCATATTGGTTACAATTTGCCCAGCGCAGCCTCGGTAAGGCTTCTGCACATGTCCTTAACTGACTCAAGCAATATGTCCAGAGCCCCTACCACCGTAGCTCCCCCACCCCCGGTTAGACAGAAACACACTGTTTCCTAGATCTGGTAGCTGGTTCAGCTTTTTTCCTTCTTCCCATAGGGCCCCTTGCTGCCTGTGTGAGAATGGATGAGGCCGAGGTCGAACTGCCTCCGACTCCAGTTCTGCATTAGGGGACTTATCTGATGAATGTATTAGATATCCTCCTGGGCTCCATCAAGCACCAATAGGTTTGTGAGGAATGATGGTGATGCCAAACTGGCTAGGGGGACAGGTGGGGGGGGGGGCAAAGGGGTCAATGGCGAGGAGAGTGACAGGCGATGCTCAGCCAATTTCTCTACTAATTATTCCAACAGCTTCTGTAGAAATCCATTCAGAGTAACACCAAGGACAGCTTTAGAGCTTCTCTCCAGAAGCCTCCATTTTTCCATTTACCCAACAATTAGTAAAAAGCTACTGCATATCAATGGGGTATATGTACAGTACCGAAAGTTGTCCAGACGAACGAGACGTGACCTGCCCAGCCTCTTCTGGGCTCTGAGGGGCACAGGATGGACCTGCCTTTGTCCGGGTACTTCCAGTGTAGCGTTAGAGACAGGGGGCATATTTACAATTACTGGCGCATCCCTGCAAATTAGCAGGGATGCGCTAGTAATTGTGCGCCATGCCTCCGCCACCCATGATGCGCCGCATTTACAATGCAGCACACCATGGGGCAAAAACGGCACAGATGCGTCATGCATCTGTGCCGTGAAGGTATCGCATTGCTAGTGTTGCGTCGCATGCGCAACGCAGCTCTAGCAATGCTCTGGGTAGCTCATTCTACTAATGCTGCGTCAAGCCTTACGCCTGCTTCAAGCAGGCGCAGGGTTTTGACGTAGCATTGGCCTAAAAGTGACTGAGTGAAATCCACTTTTAGGAGGCGTTCCTGCGCCGGAACGTCCCCCCTGCACCAGAACACCTCCTTAAGGCGCAGGGCTTTACAAAGTGACGCATCTCCCAGATGCATCACGTTGTTAATAGCCCACACCATGGCGCATCTTTTGCGCCGCCGCTGCATCACAAAAGTGACGCAACAGCGGTGCAAAAGAGGCACAAAGGGCTTGTAAATCTGTCCCAGGAACTCTAAGAAGCTCTAGGGGGCTCCCCACCCCTTCTCCACAGGTGTGTGCACCTCCTGGTGTGATGTTTCCTGGGCAGAGAGTCCCCCAAACAGTAGCACAGCAAGTCCCATGCAGCAGGAGAGACAAGGGAGGTCCTCTCCCTCTCTACACATGGCAGCGCCTCCAGGAGCAACGTTTTCTGGGGCAGAGATTCTCCCAAAGGCCAGCATGGCAAGTCCCCAGAACTCAGAATGTTAAACATCTTTTTTGATACAATACGCATACATTTGTTTATATTCACCTTGGGAAACTCATCAACTATCAACGGACTGCAATGAGCATAGACCACAGACTGTGATCTGCTATGTGAGGGGTCGGAACAATGGGACTTAGGGGGCAGCCAACCGCATTTGAGGCTTGCACCACCGGACACTCCAGGCCCAAAGCACACTTGTCTAGTCCAAGTGCCTGCTTGTAGATGCAGGACGTATGGGCCTAATTAATGCAGAGGCTCACACAGCCGCGGTCGGTAGTGGGTGTACCTGCAGGGCGGTGACGTGGGGAGGGGC
Source organism: Lissotriton vulgaris (assembly GCF_964263255.1). Taxonomy (NCBI): domain Eukaryota; kingdom Metazoa; phylum Chordata; class Amphibia; order Caudata; family Salamandridae; genus Lissotriton; species Lissotriton vulgaris. Next base: position 531,047,069 of record NC_141687.1, on the reverse strand, counting down.
AGGGTGGGGGGTAGTAATGTATGGATTACGGAGCTTTACAGGTAAGTAAACATATAAATAAATAAAACAAATTTCGTTGCATGCACTGCATCCCCAAATGCAATACAGTGCGCACAACAAAAGTACTATGTAGCAACCAAAGAGAAATACAAAGAGGAATATATGGACATGTTAAAATTGTTTCCCAAGTTTTAGGGCAAAGGAAGGGTCAAGAGAGGGGGAATTAGAGTTGGCCTAGGTGCCAATGACAATAGAGAATGGGACAGTTTTCCTGAATTTCGCTATTTTTTTTTTGATTGGAAGTACCCCGAGAGGTGTCTTTCTACAGGTAACACAGGGATATGCCTTTTTTAAATGAAAATGAATCAGAGGATAGGGGGTTTGGGGATTCTGAGGGGACTTTGACAATGTTTCTGCACAAGAGAGTATTGCAGATTCCGATGTGAGTTTTTGATATGTGCAAGCTGACACCCACTTATACAATGTTTTGGGGTGAGTGGCAGCAGTCAAAGAACAGCAGTTTGGCCAAGGGAATCAGCACCCTGTCCTCCTACATCGGACAGCAAAGACAGCAGGGGCAGGGGAGGGCGTTGGGCGCAATGTCCTTGGGGAACAGGCTCGTACGCCATTTAAATAAAGTTTCAAGGCTTAGTTAACATTTTAACCCCACAATAAGTATGCAATGTTGTTAAGTCGAGGATTGCGAGAGGGGTTTACACTAGGATACAAGGGACCAGATCCACCAAGTTGTTGACAAACTGAAGGTCAGTCAATGCATGCACAGCATTGGTATGGGAGGAGCTGTGCAAAAAGGTTGCAGAGGGAAGGAGGGTGCATTTACAAATTGGCTGATCAGCGATATAGGCCTTCCACTTATTGGGGGGATTCCAAAGTAAGAATCGAGGCAGTTCAGATTGTTGCAGCACTTGTCTTGGCCGGAGGGAGTTCCAGTCAATTATTTTATATCTGAAGTACTAACTGCAGTTTCATACTTAGTTGTGTGAGTGAGTAGCCAGCGGACTGGTTGAGAAAACAGAGAAAGCGGCAGAGATGGCATAATGCCGTGGTGCTCAAAGTATGGCCCACGGGCAGCCAGTGGCCCGGCAGACCTTGCTAGGTGGCCCGCGGACCTTTTCCACTGAACCACATTGGTAGGTGTGGGCTCCCTCACGCTCTCAGTAAACACAGAAGAGGGCCGCTTGAGCATGTGCCATAACAAATTTCCTGCGCATGCTCCAATGGCCCTCTTTTGTGTTTCTCGAGAGCCTCAGTGACATTGCATGCCTGGCGGAAGCAAATGCCCCTTTTAAGTCAACTGCTGCACTTCACAGCTGACTTTTACAGGGCCTTCTGAAAGCTTCCTGCTATCGATGACGTCACCGCCCGCAGCCTGCTGTTTTCAACGACATCTGCAGCCTTTGGGAACTGCAGCAGGGGACTCCCATGGATCGGTCCAGCCTTTGCCCCTCCTCGCCCCCGCAGACCATATTCTTTGCCAGCCTGCTTGCTGCTTATTTTTAATGTCACAGACGGTACAAAAATAAGCAGCCTCCTAAAGACATATTTTCAGCACTTATCTGTGCATACTTCAAACAGTAAATATAAAGAGTAAGCACTTTTAATTGTGACCTAGTGCTGCCATGAATGATAATTATAGGGAACAAAGACAGAAAAGTCACATTACAAATGAATACATACCTTTTTATTTATAACCCTATTTAGTGTTACGAGAACGTCTTTGCAGACACATGGCTGGCATTTTTCTTTTGCCAACCCTATTTTATATTCCTTTTCAAGAAATGCATTCGCACACTACAGCATTAGATGTAAAATACAAATGTAAGGCAGAGTGGGAGGGCCCAGGAGGTACTCAAATCAGAAAAAAACTAAGCTCAGTAACCAGTTACAAAAGGTAGGTAAATATGCAAATGGTCTTTAAAGACATGTGAACAACTCTGGCGTGCCAGAGATAAGACACTGCCCAGCAGAGCCCACAGCAGCTCGAGCTCAAGCTTCAGCAGCCCGGGGTGAGACAGATGAAGGGGGGCTAGCCCTTTTTGCCCTTTGAGTGTTGCACGCCTGCTACCCACGCTATTATAAAATTTATGGATCCTAAAATGCATAGGAGGGGAGATGCAGCCCCTGGCAGTGGGAATTAAGTGTAAAACAAAAACCCTGAAATACCTCAAATACTGTGTGTTTTTAAGTGAGTGAGTGTGTGTGTACACACAATTGCATGACTAGGAAGTGTGTATGTGTATGCAGGTGTATGTGTGTGTACGAGAGTGTGTATGGGCGCTTTGCCAATTGCCAAAACAACAGTTGATGGACAGAATACAGACAATCCCATACATTCACCCCAGTACAGTGATCTGGGCCTAAATCCATCGTTTTATTGCTCGCCACACCACCCCAGTTCAGACATGGCCATATGCAAATCAGCCTTGACCCTGTTCCTCATGGGAACAGTCCAGCCCGAACTTCCAAGCCATGTCTTCCCTGGACCGGAATCAAACATCCTAGGACCGGTTTCTGGCTATCAGCCGTCTTCAGCCAGGATAGCTTGACTCCCGTAGCATGGAGAGCACGTGACTCACGTCTGAGCATACCCGTCCCACTCGCGGTGACAAATGCAAATACAACAGTTGATGGACAGAATGCAGAACAATGTCATACATTCACGCCAGTACAGAGATCTGGGCCTAAATCCATCGTTTTTTTGCTCACCACACCACCCCAGTTCAGACATGTCCATATGCAAATCAGCCTTGACCCTGTGCCTCATGGGAACAGTCCAGCCCGAACAGCCAAGCCATGTCTTCCCTGGACCGGAATCAAGCATCCTAGGACCGGTTTCTGGCTATAAGCCGTCTTCAGTCAGGATAGCTTGACTCCAGTGGCGTGGAGAGCACGGGACTCACGTCTGAGCATACCCGTCCCACTGGGGGTGACAAATGCAAAAACAACATCAGAATGCAGAACAATGCAGAACAATGTCATACATTCACCCCAGTACAGAGATCTGGGCCTAAATCCATCGTTTTTTTGCTCACCAAACCACCCCAGTTCAGACATGGCCATATGCAAATCAGCCTTGACCCTGTGCCTCATGGGAACAGTCCAGCCCGAACTGCCAAGCCTTGTCTTCCCTGGACCGGAATCAAGCATCCTAGGACCAGTTTCTGGCTATCAGCCGTCTTCAGCCAGGATAGCTTGACTCCAGTGGCGTGGAGAGTATGGGACTCACGTCTGAGCATACCCGTCCCACTCAGGATGACAAATGCAAAAACAACAGTTGATGGACAGAATGCAGAACAATGTCATACATTCACCCCAGTACAGAGATCTGGGCCTAAATCCAACGTTTTTTTGCTCACCACACCACCCCAGTTCAGACATGGCCATATGCAAATCAGCCTTGACCCTGTGCCTCATGGGAACAGTCCAGCCCGAACTGCCAAGCCATGTCTTTCCTGGACCGGAAACAAGCATCCTAGGACCGGTTTCTGGCTATCAGCCGTCTTCATCCAATATAGCTTGTCACCAGTGCCAATTGCCCACCATGGTGCACTAATTAATTCTGAATGCATTAAGGTCAAAATAGGCTCAGAGAAGAGAGAGACCAATGCAAGTGAATACATACAACATTAAGCTACAGTGCAGACTTAACCAACTCTCTTGCCTCCTCCTTGTAGCTTTATAGTTACATCTGCTTTTGAAATACAGCACTGTCAAGTAATGTTTTGAAAAGGTGGTGATTTTTCTTGACTCTAGTAGCCCCGCCCCCTCTGGCCCTATCCCACCTAACCCCGCCCCCACCTTCCTGCCCATCGGTGCGACCCTCAGCCACAAACCAAACTGAATTTTTAGCGCTGAGGTAAAGTTTGTGAGTACCCATGGCATGATGATATGGAGCCAGCTGCTTGGGTATTGCGCTGCACTCCAATGACTTCCAGATATTGGGTATCCTGTTTGATGGACAAATGTTTGTGGGCCACAGTGTTACCCATGGGTGTTCCATATCTTGTGCCTTAGAATGTTTCAGTGTAATTCTGCAATGGGTTCCGCATGGCAAATGGATAGAGTGACGGTGACACACCTCCTTCGCGACTCCTTCCATGTGGGCAAAAACAGTTCGACGGAATATCAGATACAACTGACAATGTTCTAAGAATTCAGGAGGTACTGGGAATGCCACTGGCAGTAGAGAAGGCACAAGGTGCAAGCACGGTGTTGTCATTTCTGGGAACTGATTTGGTTTCAGTGACAATGGAGGAACGCTGACCAATGGCTGAAGAATGGCATATGCAGACGTTGTTGGATGACATGTTGCCTAAACTACGAGTGACAGTCAGGGCAGTACAGTTATGTTAGGTCATTTGACGTTGCATGTAGAGCACTACAGACGGGAAGGACTGTGGGTAGCGGTGCCATCATAAGTGTTTCTCTGCATGGAAAAAGGAAAGGTTACGCATGGGGTGTGGGTTCTGGGAAGAATCCAATGGCATTACTATGACCGCCCTACAAATGGGAATAGAATGTACAAATTTACTGTGACGCTGAAGGAGCTACTGATTTGGTTTATGCGGGCAGGGTGGATGGTGCATAGAAGCAGTGGCCAGAGAACTGGCAACATGGGGCTCTGAGAATTGCCTTCCTTGAATTTTCCTCTAGGGGTACCGGTCCCGATATGGGAACAGGAATTGCCAGACAGGAAAATCATTTACAGGGTGACATTTTGCAGTGGTACACATGGCTAATAAAAAGCATGCCAGTGAGGAACAGGTCTATGCTTCTTGTGATTAGGGGTGCACAGAAGATGTCAGAGGCCTGGGTAAAGTGGGAAGATGTTGTCCATTTTATTGTGACATTTATTGACAAAGGTTTGTCCAAATTAGGATTGACGGCGAACTGGCAGGGTTTTACCTGTTTAGGGAAGCTCTCCTGAGGTTACACCCCTTCGGCAGGTGAATGGAACAGGCGCATGTTTGAAGGGCGGGCAAAGGAAAGAGGGATTGGATCTAGGGCAAGGAAGCTATGCCTAAGACAATATGGGCGACCATGCTGGGGGTCATTCAGGAGAGATGCAAATGCGGTGAGGAGACAACATTGTTTTCCACCATGAGGTCTTGGTTGTATGTAAATCCAAAGGGGATGATGGACGGAGCACTCACCCCCAGTCAACTGATTTCGGTTTAATCCATCATCATTCTTTAGCTCACGGTGCCAACAATGTACAGACATGGCCATATGCAAATCAGTCTGACCCTGTGCCTCATGGGAACAGTCCAGCACGAACTGCCAAGCCATGTCTTCCCTGGACTGGAAACAAGCATCCTAGGACCGGTTTCTGGCTAATCAGGGGTCATCAGCCAGGCCAGCTTGAATCCTGTGGCAAAGTGAGCAAGGGACCCACGTCTGGGCATACCCTGCCAACTGAGGCTGAACAAAGCAAAACCAAAGGGGATGATGGATGGAATGATGAAAATTGCAAGCGCTCACCCCCAGTCAACTAATCTGGGTTTAATCCATCATCATTCTTTAGCTCACTCCGCCACCCCAGTTCAGACATGCCCATATGCAAATCAGTCTGACCCTGTGCCTCATGGGAACAGTCCAGCATGAACTGCCAAGCCATGTCTTCCCTGGACTGGAAACAAGCATCCTGGGACCATCCTCTATCTTACTCCAATTCCATACCAACCGCCACACTGGAGAAGGGTGATCTGGTTTACAGCATGATGGCAGTTCAAGGCTGATCAGATAGTGATCTGACCAGCTACAAGGTCTACACTCTGTTGATATCATAGATGAGGAAGTAGTCCAAATAAGGTCTAAGATATGGCCCTTCTCATGAGGGGGGTGTCCACAATTTCTTTCAGCCCCACCTTGGTCATATCATCCCGAGCCCATTAGCCACGCGATCTCTTGATATAGAATCCCAGTGATCGGTGAAATCCCCTAAAACAAGGATCTGTTGGTATTTCATACACATATCACTGACTACTTCATGGAACAGGTCATTAAACAAAGGGGTAGATCGCGGAGGACGGTATACCACCACCACTATCAGGCAGGATTAACTCAGCCCGAGCTTAATCTCTAGGACCTCCGCTCACTCAAGGTTCTCCTCCACTATCTTTTCAGTGGTCAATGCCCTTCCGCCAAACATTGCGACCCCACCCTCTCTCTTATTGCCCTGTTGGTTATAACTCAGAATGTCATAATCATGCGGGAGGGGGCCCACTATGTCAGGGCCAGAAGCATCATCTAGCCATGTTTCTGTTAATGATAGGATGTCAGGTTTCTCCTCTTGGAGCAGGGTAAATATTACTAAATTATGTTTTTGGAGGTACCGGGTGTTTAACAGAGTAACCCTTAGACAAGGTGGCTCATTTGGCCCAACAGCTATGCTCCCTCGGACCTGCGTGTCACCCGTCTGAGGTTCCCCATTAACCACCAACAGATTGTCTGATATGAGTTTCTGAATTAAGGAATCTGGGAGAACCATCTTGTGGGGTGAACTTTTTAAGTTGTAAAGGGCTTCCATAGAGTAAGTCAACAACGGACCAGGGTTCCTGGCCCCCTGGACTTGGTCAGGGGAAACGGGCATGCCTTAGGTGCGCCTTTGGCGCAGTAGCGATGCTCCGTGCAGCTCCCCGGTTAGTATTCATGTGACTCCCGGTCCCTAGAGCCCGACAGAAGGATAGTGACGTCACCCAGGGCGCCGACTACAAAAGTAACCACAAGTCCTCCCGGTACTAGCAGTCACCACTCCCGCTCTCAGTAAGTGTTCCAGCTCTGATTCAACTAGTGCAACACAACACAATATTCATTTAAAAAGCATTAGCAGCCAGAGGAAAATTCCATTTTAAAAGAAGCAGTTTCCTAATAAAAAGGCAGAGAAACAAATTCCCGGTTTAAACAATTCCCCCAAATGTGCAAAGATCACAATAAAAGGCAAGTTTAAAAACCAGGTTCAGGTCAGCCGCATCCACGCAGCACCCCGGTTTTTATTCATGTGGGTCCCGGTTCCTAGAGTGTGTCAGAAGGAAAGTGATGTCACTCTGGGCGCCGATTGCAGAAGTAACCACAAGTCCTTCTGGAACTAGAAGGCACCACTCCCACTAAGTGTTCCCGCTCAGATTCAATTTGTGCAACACAACACAATATTCATTTAAAAAAGATTACCAGACGATTAGGGGGCAAGATGGCGGCCGTGTGGATGGCCGTGTGATGGGCGCTCTCCGCCTCCGCAGTGAAAGACGCCAGGGAAACCACCTACCCACTCCTTCTTTGTTTAGGCTGAGTATCAATGGAATCGGGGCAGATCTAAGGCCCTCTGGTGTGGAGAATTGCAGTGTAAGTCACGACTCGATGGTGGATCGGTATTAACGGCTTATCCCTTCTGCCTTGGCTGGATTGTAACAGCGTGGAGCTTGTGGCGGGCTCTCCAGCCCTTTCAGTCCGGCAGCCGCTGTGGTGCTTGATGGCCTCGAGGGGCGTATTGGGGAGAGCCGCTGAGGTATGGAGGCAGAACTAGCAGATCTAAGCTGAGCCGAGTCGGAGACGGTGGGAGACGGAGACGGCCGATGAGGGAAACATCTGGAGAAAATTCTCATTGGATACTTTGTTGCAGGATACTTTGTCATCGTATTAGCTACCGCATAGAAGCGGGATACATTATGGCCCCGAAAGGCAGAGGTGTGGAAAAACTCGGTGCAAACACCGTCAATTCTGTGAATGCTCCAAGTACTGTCCACGCCTTGAATCCTCTTGTCCCTGCGACTGCTGTATCTGGGGTTGGAGCTGGAGCAGTGACCCCGGCTGTGCCATTACAGAGTGTGCCAGTGGTCCACGCTGGGCGAAGTGAAACAGGAGGCGCAACAGGAGGCGCAACAGGAGCTGCTGCGCCTGTTAAGGCTATGCAAGGTGAGCGAAACTTGAATGGAAGCGGGAAAGGCTCTAAAGCCCCTGTTGTGCATGCAATTTTTCTAAAGAAAGGCATTGTGGCCAGTGTAAAATCTACTACTGCGATAATATCAAGTGGCAACTCTGATACTACTGCAATCACGAACGGCTTGGCTCCCCCTGAGTGTATTATCAATATAGGAACTGAAGTGAATAAAGCTCAGCGAGTGTTAAATGAGGACTTGGCTGACTCTGAGTCCGCGATTTCAGAGGGCAAGTATTACTCTATACCAGATCTTTCAGCTGTCTCCGAGGATGACTGTAACAGTTGGCCAGGAGAATGGAGAGATGAGGAGGCATTTACAGGGGAAGACGAGGATGATATAGAGCAGTCGCCTATTCAGATCAAGGGGCTGGTTGATAATCTAGATACTTTCAGATGGAACTTTGAGGCAGAGGGTCTACCACAAGCGATGTCTCCCCTTGCACAACCCACCTGGAAAGGCGGGGAAAGTGAACAGCAAGAGCAAGTGCAAGGTCAGAATCAGGATCTAGTGGAGGAGGAAGCTAGCGGGGCCACTCTGGATATTATTTATAAAAGTATTATGGCACGCAGGGCAGAGACTAAAGCCGAAAACAATCGCACTCAGAGGGCAGTTCGGAAGGTCTAAAACCTGAAATAGAAGGGGGTTCCCCGAGACTAATAAATGATGTAGGCAGGAACGAGGGGGGGGAAAATAAACAAACCAATACACCTTGTTAATATGACTAAATGCACTAAATTAACAAAATAAAAAATATATATTTTCTATGATCCTCTTTGTGGTCCATTCGTCCCTTTGATCCTTAGGTATTCTCCTGACATTCCTCCCCCCCTATCAAAAGCGGATCCCACTTGGGACCACCTCTCATCATTCCTGGCAGGGTGACTCTTTCTATTGGTTCGGAAGCTTTAAAACACCATGCGAAGAATGGTTAAATCTTTTAATGAGCTTACTACGCGAGTTACTGAAACGGAGGAGCGCATTTCAAGCACCGAAGATTCATTGGCAAAACAACAAGTCGCTATAGAGACTTTGCAGGCGACAAGATCTGATGTAGAATGGAAACTGACGGACTTAGAAAACCGCGCAAGGCGCAACAATTTACGAGTTTTAGGCATACCTGAAATGAGAGAAGGGAGAGATTATCGTAAATTTATCATCGAGGTTTTCACAGAAGCCTTCCCTGAGTTAAGTGATTGGCAATTGGAGAATGAGGTCATCAGGGCACATCGATTTCCGTTTATCCAGCGTAAACCTCATGGAGCCTCAAACTCAGCAGAGGGATCCAAAGCACAGCCACAAGCGATATTGATATGCCTTAACAATTTAATTTTGAGAGAGGCATTATATGATCTATCACGCCCGGATAAGCGTTGCACAGGCAGTGGATGTGAATTGTTTGTCCGTCCCGATTTTTGCCCTACAACCGTGAGACTAAGATGGCAATTTCGACAGCTGTTCTCACCATTTCAAGCTAAGGGGGCACAAGTATTCCTCCTAAATCCAGCAAAGCAAAGGACCTTTGACGTGAAGAACGTAATCCAAGTCTAGAATAATACAGCTGCGGGGGAGATCGTCTCACCGCCAGAAAAACAAGTTTTATTTAAAACCTGCTCACCAAGATGTTATTACACCGGTGACAGTTTGGCTGTGGAGAAATACATTGAAATTGTCCCGAAGAAGGAGGCCATAATCATCTTAGGCTTCCGAAACACGTCAACGTATTACAGAGGGGTTAAAGTTCTAAGTTGACAATGAATTATTGGGTATAGGAAGGGAAAGCCTCCCCATTGTTGTCAACAAATGGTCTGAATTAACCACATAACAAGACAAAGTGTGTTGTCTCGTTTACTTTTCCCCACCTTCCACATTAGGTGTTTCTTTGGGTAGTGTGTTTTTAATGATTTTAATGATTTTGTATATAGATTCGTGTTTTTAATCATAAATAAATGTACATTAAGTGATCAAATGTGTTTTTTTCCCTGTTAAGTGTTTGCCAAATTTTCGGTATATGGGTTATAAGTGTGACGAATGAAAGAATCTAGTGAACGTGTGAAATCTGTGACGAATTGTCTTCCCAACGGAAAAAAAACTTTTTTACTAAACATAAATTAAATACTGCCAAGACCCAGATATTATGTGTTAATATCAAGTCTTTTTCAGATACCCGGGCTCTGTCGGAGGTTACATATTTAGGGGTACAGATTAGCTCTTCGGCTGCAGCTATGGCACAATCTAACTGGCAGAAGCTACTTAGTGGGATCCGTAAACAACTGGATCAGGTTGAATGTCTCCATTTAACGTTAGAAGGCAGGTGCAATACTTTAAAAATGATGGTATTACCCAAGATTCTATATTTCTATCGGTGCGTACCATTAGAGATTCCCCTTGCATATATCATGCAAAAGCAAGTGACTTGTATGAAATTTTTATGGTCTTGGGGCAAGGAGCGCCGAGCAAAAAAGTACATGGTGTTGCCAAGGGCTGTAGGAGGTTGGTCGGTACCTGACTTCCTTCTACATTACTACGCTTGTATGCTCCAACGCATGAATATCTTGCTTACAGGGGTAGGACCTTTGGGGCCAGCATTACAACCCTCAATATATGGTCTACTTTTGGGTGTTAAAGCCAGGAACTGCCTTTTCCTCAATATGGACTGGACCTACTACAAACGCACCAGATTTAAGGTGGTAATGGCTGCCTTTAAAGTTTGGAAGGCAATCAAAAATTTTTTTTAAATTGAAAAGGCCTCTATATACACTCCATTGACAGCCCCGATCTTTCACCACAGTATCTGTTGGGATTGTATAGTGGTGAATTGGCGAATGAGAGGTTTAATTACTGTGGGGGATTTATATATAGGGGACGGTTTAAAATCGTTCAATCAGTTGAAGGAGCAATATCAACTCCCAACCATACATTTTTTTAAATATTTGCAAATTCTTGAGTATCTAATTAAAACCACTATATGTATGTTACCCAATCCTCTTATTGAGGCTAATAAGAAAGGAGCTTGGATTGGAGTACTCTATAATTTAATGTTAGAGGCCATGCCGAATGACCTAGAAGCACAAGTGAGTAAATGGGAGAATAGGCTAGGATGTCAAGGAATTCCGCTTGATAGGTCAATTGAGTTTGCCGGACGAGTACTTATGTCTGCCAACCTAGTAACACAACATTACACAACTCTTTTCTACCTGTATCTTACTCCAGATAAAATTTCAAAGTGGGGCGGAGATCCAGAAGGGAAATGTTTTAGATGCAGTGTTCAACATGCGGATGTCATGCATATCTATGGCACTTGTGTAAAACTGAGGGAATTGTTTAGGCATATAAATAAGTTTTTATCTGTGATTTTGGGTACTCCTATTCAGCTCTCTCTCATGCAGATTCTGTTGGGTACAGATACGGGGTGTGCTCAAGCTGAGCCTACAGATAACAATGGCTATTTGATATTTGTTGCTACTGCGGTTCTAAGGCTCTGCTTTGCCTCATGCTGGATACAAAGTGATCCTCCTTCATTTGAAGCATGGCGAACCCGGTTTTTATTCACTTATAATATGGAATATAATTTGTATGCAATGAAGGGAAGGCGGAAAATGGAATTGGGTCAGCAAATTTTTGGTCCGGTTAGAATATATATGGATACAGAAGACTGATTAATCCTGATTTTCTCGGTACCATGGTCTATATTTACAGCTGGTTTTTCAAAGTTCCGCTATGATATATTCTAGTATTTGTATCATTATATAATGGATGAAATAGGGAAATTATCTCAGTTTGTTTAGCATACAAGTCTGGATCTGGTTTTACGCTCATATTTTTTTCAAAAATATAAGGTTTAGTACATTGTTCTTGCAACCGCACAACTGTTTGATGATAAGTGTTATGCTTTATTATGTGCTCGTGATCTTTACTTCAATAAAGGAATAAAAATAAAAAAAGGATTACCAGCCAGAGGAAAATTTGATTTTAAAAGAGGCAGTTTTCTCTTAAAAAGGCAGAGAAAGAAATGCATTTCCCATTTGAACAAGTCCCCCAAATATGCAAAGATCTTAATAAAAGGCAAGTTTAGAAAAGGCAAGTTTAAAAAGCAGGTTCAGGTTCAGGATAAAGTTACTAGGTAACTATGCCCAGGTATCAGCAATAATACTAGCTAATATTAAAGGGGAAGCAGCTTCAATGGCAATCCGCCAATGCCTCAGGGAATTCAGTCCTTTAGAATAGGAACATAAATAACCAAAAATAATTGAAACTGCAGATCCAGAATTAGGCAGAGACAGTTTGGGTGGGAAGCATTAAAACCACATATGGCCGGGATGCCTCTCACCCCCTCCCAACACAATCCCCAAAAATGGGAAGACGGATGCAGGTCTGAACTTTTGGAAGGCGGGAGGGAGTTACCCTCCGGCCGTATTTATTAAAATATGAAACAAAATTAAAACATTAAAATAACAGTTTCATATCATGTACAATTTTCATTTATACATTACGATGTTTATCGGCTAACCTTAACAAATCTCTAATACAAAGGTTCTCCTAACCGAGTCTAAACATCCTGCAAATGCATACTCTCTAAATAAAATTGTACATCCTAACATTATGGGCCAACGGCAAGGTCGTAACCGGTGTCAGATCCCTACTACCAGAACTCCCCCCTCACGTGTGAGGGGCGGCTGCACAGAGGACTGTACCTCTGTGCCAACTTCCAATTTCCCTTGTCTTAGCGGGGGCCCCCTTATATACTCGACGCCATCTTAATGGCCGTCCGAGGACTCGTGTGAGGTGTCTGGAAGGTAGCGTGGACCCCCTCCCACCCCACACTGTTCACCACATAGGCCGTCGCGGATATCCTGGCCCCGGGAAATTCCTAGGAGGGGCATCAAGCCGCCTCCTCCCCCGGGAGGGGCCTATGACCGCCTTCCCTTCGCCGACCCCATACTTAGTGGGTGCCGCCTCCCCGTGTGAGGGGCCCATGGCCACCTCCCCCCGGGCGCTCCCATCCATAATGGGTGGCGCCCCTCCTCTAGGGATCTTGAAATCACTGCTCACCGATCATGACCATACCGCCCGACCAAAAAATAAATACGACGTTTTTGGAACCTAAAGAAGAGCGAAAACTGTTAAACTAAACATTGCACTATTAATCCTTTATCTACACATGTCACATATTTCAAAGTCAGACTGTGATACTCCGCTCAATTTGAGTGAGAAACATGCTATGAAGTAAATCATTTTATTGCAGTTCAAACATTGAAATCTTTATTGCACTCGAAAAAACCCTGGAAGGAAAAGATATTATCACCGCAAATCAACTTAGTTGCACTACTACTCGCTGCCATCAGGGGCTGGTGGGTGGGTCAAAATTGCTCCTTGTTCCGTCGAGGGCTCACGTGCAATGAGAGGGTGCAGCTTCCAAGCACAGGAACAAGAGGATGCTTCTTTGAATTGTTGCTCCTTTTATTCCTCTACGGAAGGGCGTGTACCCTCCTCTGGTACGCCTACGGGGCGTGGCCAACGGTGTATGTGTCTAGGACAACCCCTTTTGGGCGGGAAAAAGGTGCGCCCCGGCTACGCCGCTTCGGGCATACCAGCCGAGACACGCCCCTCCCGCCCAAAATGGTTTCCCGGGAGGATCAGGGCCCCCTACCATATGTTCGGGGGGACCGAGTGGTCGCCCCTTTCCATATGGCCGGGATGCCTCTCACCCCCTCCCAACACAATCCCCAAAAATGGGAAGACGGATGCAGGTCTGAACTTTTGGAAGGCGGGAGGGAGTTACCCTCCCGGCCGTATTTATTAAAATATGGAACAAAATTAAAACATTAAAATAACAGTTTCATATCATGTACAATTTTCATTTATACATTACGATGTTTATCGGCTAACCTTAACAAATCTCTAATACAAAGGTTCTCCTAACCGAGTCTAAACATCCTGCAAATGCATACTCTCTAAATAAAATTGTACATCCTAACATTACGGGCCAACGGCAAGGTCATAACCGGTGTCAGATCCCTACTACCAGAACTCCCCCCTCACGTGTGAGGGGCGGCCGCACAGAGGACTGTACCTCTGTGCCAACTTCCAATTTCCCTTGTCTTAGCGGGGGCCCCCTTATATACTCGACGCCATCTTAATGGCCGTCCGAGGACTCGTGTGAGGTGTCTGGAAGGTAGCGTGGACCCCCCTCCCACCCCACACTGTTCACCACATCCGCCGTCGCGGATATCCTGGCCGCGGGAAATTCCTAGGAGGGGCATCGAGCCGCCTCCTCCCCCGGGAGGGGCCTATGACCGCCTTCCCTTCGGCGACCCCATACTTAGTGGGTGCCGCCTCCCCATGTGAGGGGCCCATGGCCACCTCCCCCCGGGCGCTCCCATCCATAATGGGTGGCGCCCCTCCTCTAGGGATCTTGAAATTACTGCTCACCGACCAGTGACTTGTGGGACACCCCCGCGCCGCACGGCCACCAGCTGCTGCGTGTGCCCCTTGCCTGCCCTCTGCCTCGCTGCTGCCTCGTTTGCCGATCGCCGGCTGCCGCCGCTGCGGTTGTTTTTGCCCTTTGTTTTTACGTTAATTTGTGCCTGCTTTGTTTTTCCCTCTTTTTGCCCTTGTTTTTGCGTTTTTTTGTGCCTGTTTTGTTTTAATTTGGATTTTCCCCGTGTTCTTGCTTCCTTCCTTGTTGTCTGCCTACCCCGCCGCCCTCCGCCCTCCCTTCCCGCCACCGCCGCTTGTCCCCGCCCCTTTTTTCTCTTCTGTAACCCTCCCCGCTCCCGCCTCCCAGCTGCTCCGCCCACCCGCGCACTTCGCCTTAAATGGCGACCGTGCGAACGCGCAGCGGTCACGCGCAGCGGGCGCGCCGATGGTGCGCCGAAGGCGCGCCAAAGGTAAGCCCGTCTGCGCCCGTCCGCGACCGGATCGCGACCAGCGCCAGGACCCCTGGCCCAACAAGACTCCGACCGACCCGCCTGACGTACTCCGCCGCCTCCCTCATCGCACTCAACACCGGCCGACTCCCAGAATGCCATCAAGCCACTCCACGACGTACCCACGGACCTTTCAGCTGCCACGCCTGCAAATTCTCCTGCATCCGGACCTGCCTCACACCAGCACCCGCCAAATCGAACACCAACAGCACCCACCTCAAGTGCATCCTGCTCAACACCCGCTCCGTCCACAGACACGCCATCGAACTCTGGAACCTCCTAGACGCCACAGCCCCTGACGTTGCCTTCCTCACGGAGACCTGGATGAACGCCTCTTCAGCTCCCGACATCGCCATCGCTATCCCAGAGGGCTACAAGATCGTCCGGAGGGACCGAAACGCCAACCAGATGGGAGGAGGCATCGCCATCATCCACAGGAACACCATCCGTCTCACGACCAGCACCGACAACACCCTGACCAGCGCCGAACACCTGCATTTCCAGATCCACACCAACCCGAACACCACCCTCAGAGGCACCCTGATCTACCGACCCCCTGGACCACGCACGCAATTCAGCGAGGACATCGCCGACTTCGTCAGCCCGCATGCCCTCCCCTCCGCTGACTACATCCTCCTGGGAGACCTCAACTTCCATCTGGAGAACAACAACGACCGCAACACCAGCACCCTGCTCGACAACCTCGCCAACCTGGGACTCAAGCAACTGGTGTCCACCCCCACCCACCTCGCCGGACACACACTCGACGCCGTCTTCTCATCCAGCACAGACATCGACTTCAGCCACGCCACAGAGCTTCAATGGACGGACCACAGCTGCGTCCACTTCACCTTCAAGAGAACGACGACCCACCATCACCAGCAACAGGCCGCCCGCAGAAGCTGGAACAAGATCACAGCAGACCAGCTCGCCACCTCCCTGAGCCAGCACCCTCCTGCCAGCTCAGCGAACCCCACCCAGGCCGCCGACAACCTCACGAAGTGGATCAGCAACTGCGCGGACGAACTCGCCCCGCTGAGGACCCCGCCTAGCAGACCCGGCAGCAAGAAGGCCCCATGGTTCACCGACGAACTCAAGAGCTCCAAGAAGAACTGCCGAGCCCTCGAGAAAGTCTGGAAAAGGGAACCGACACCGGACAACAGGACCTCCTTCAAACTTGCCACCCGGACACACCACCAGCTGATCCGCGCCGCCAAGAAAACAGCATTCAAGGACCGGTTGGACAACAACGCACACAACTGCAAGGAACTCTTCAACATCGTGAAAGAGCTTTCCAACCCCAGCGCAGGAAACAACGACGTCACCCCATCGCAAGACCTCTGCAACTCCCTCGCTTCATACTTCCACAACAAGATCACGGACATACACAGCAGCTTCAACAACCAACCAACGCACACCACGACCGAACAACCACCCCCCACCACCACCCTCCACGCCTGGACCCCGATCAGCACCGAAGACACCATCCGCACGATGAACTCCATCCACTCCGGATCACCGACCGACCCCTGCCCTCACCACGTCTTCAACAAGGCCGACGCTGTCATCGCACCCCACCTGCGAGACATCATCAACACATCCTTCGACACCACCATCTTCCCTGAGAGCTGGAAACACGCCGAACTCAGCGCTCTACTCAAGAAACCAACAGCGGACCCCACCGACCTCAAGAATTACCGCCCCATCTCGCTTCTCCCGTTTCCAGCCAAAGTCATCGAGAAGACCGTCAACAAGCAGATGGCCGCCTTCCTCGAGACGAACGGATCCCTCGACCCCTCACAGTCCGGGTTCCGAGCCAAACACAGCACCGAGACCGCCCTCATCGCCGCCACCGATGACATCCGAGCCCTGATGGACAATGGAGAAACAGCGGCCCTCATCCTCCTAGACCTCTCCGCGGCATTCGACACGGTCTGCCACCGCACCCTAGTACGGCGCCTCAGCAACATCGGAATCCAGGACAAGGCGCTGGAATGGATCATCTCCTTCCTCGACGGAAGAACACAGAGAGTCCGCCTACCACCGTACAAGTCAGAGGCCTCCGAAGTCATCTGCGGCGTCCCCCAAGGATCATCTCTGAGCCCCACCCTCTTCAACGTCTACATGAGCCCCCTCGCGGCCATCGTACGCAAACACAACCTCAGCATAATCTCCTACGCCGACGACACCCAGCTGATCCTCTCCCTGACCAACGACCCCGCCGCCGCCAGAGCCAACCTGCACGAAGGGATGAAAGAGGTAGCCGAGTGGATGACGACCAGCCGCCTGAAACTGAACTCGGACAAGACGGAGGTCCTCATCCTGGGCTCCTCACCCTCCGCCTGGGACGACTCCTGGTGGCCTCCCGCCCTGGGCACCGCACCCAAACCGACAGACCATGCACGAAACCTGGGCTTCATCCTGGACTCCTCCCTCTCCATGACCAGGCAAGTCAACAACGTCTCCTCGGCGTGCTTCAACATCCTACGCATGCTACGGAAGATCTTCCGGTGGATCCCCACAGAGACCAGGAAGACCGTCACCCAGGCCCTCGTCACCAGCCGACTGGACTACGGCAACGCCCTCTACGCCGGTACCACCGCCAAGCTCCAGAAGAGACTCCAGCGGATCCAAAACGCCTCAGCCAGACTCATCCTCGACATCCCACGAACCAGCCACATCTCCGGACATCTGAGAGACCTTCACTGGCTCCCCGTCAACAAGAGAATCACCTTCCGCCTCCTCACCCACGCACACAAAGCCCTACACGACCAAGGCCCGAGCTACCTCAACAGCCGAGTCAACTTCTACGCTCCCAAACGCCACCTCCGATCAGCCAACCACGCCCTCGCCGCCGTCCCCCGCATCCGAAGAGCGACTACAGGAGGAAGGTCCTTCTCCTACCTGGCCGCCAAGACCTGGAACTCCCTCCCGACCGACCTGCGCCTGACCCAAGACCACCTCTCCTTCAGGAAGAAGCTGAAGACCTGGCTGTTCGAGCAGTAGCGGCACCCCCCCCCCCCCCCCCAGCGCCTTGAGACCCTACGGGTATGTAGCGCGCTCTATAAGTGTCACTGATTGATTGATTGACCGATCATGACCTTACCGCCACAGGCCCGGATAGTTGACCGGCTATCCGGACCCCCCACACTCCTACTAAAGGTCATGATTACACAAACCCCTTAACCAAGCTATGAAGTCTCCTATGAGTAAGGCATTCCCCACCCGGGACAAATGAACCCCATCTTCTAGGTACATGTTATCCCCCCGAATACATCCATGTGGAATACAGTTCAACCGTCCTGAACGAAACAATCTACCCAGCTTGTTATTGATCTTCTTTACTGAATGATTCAAAGCCGACACAGAGAGGGGCCCCCGCCACACCTTCCTTGGAATAATGTGCGACCATGCAATCGTGCACCCCGGAACCCTCTTTACCAACCAGCTAACAGTGGATAGAATATGCTCGAGGAGTACCCGTCGACCGAGCGCCACCAAATCCTTGCCTCCCAGATGCACTATGATTATAGACGGCGGTGACCTTGTCAGTCCCTCGAAAAAACATTGAAACTGGTCAATACAGAGCCCGCCCCTTCCGTGGAAGGTCACCCTGTACCCGTATTCCCCAGCTGCGTGAATCATGTCACCTGCTTTGAATACGTCCGCGGCACGCCTCACGTATGAGTGGCCCACGACCCACACCACTCTCTCCTCAGCCGGTGTTCTTTGACCGCTGGTCCCCGGGTGTCAGGTCAACTGCACAGTCCGCCCCGCTTCGCAAGCTCGCAAAACTGTAAATCAAACAAAAACAAGAAGCGTGAGTGCATGACATTAGCTTCACAACATGTGCAACCGCACATACCTTTTATAACAATTCGAGAACCATCGCCCCAAATGTTTTACCATTTCAACACTCTGACCCCTGGCTGTAGCCTCTGTAGCAGCCCCTATTCTGAAGGAATGGGTCCCAAAATCGCTCGGGTTCAAGCCCGCTGACGCGATTGCCAAAGTTAACACCCGCTGAAACTGAAACCTTGTCAGTGGGGTGGCGTCGGTGTGTCTCAGCAAGCTACCCCCCCATGTTGCCGCCCTTTGCGCCAGATATACCTCAACGCACTGCACCGGGCACATGGGGGATCCTCGCATGCGCTGGACCACAATAATGTCCCCCATCTCACCCTGATCGGTTTTTGACCTGGCGATTGTGATTACCATTGAATCACCCTTGATCTGGACGTGCTCCCGACACGGACCTCCTCCCACATCCTTCTTATTTATGGCCACCAGCTCGCTTACCCGCATAGCCCCATGGAATGCTAATGCAAAAGTGGCCCGGAATAGCACTGCTTCGGACTGGGAGGAACATGTCTCGGGGAGTACCGATATCAACAGGGACAATCTTTCTAACCCTATCGGGTGCCTCTCGTCTACTTTATGACCCTCGAGGCGTTGCCACCCTCAGAGTGCCTTCTTTACCAAAAAGGACGATGTGGGGTCCTTGATACCATACGCCTGCGCCATGAATGCAATGGCGGCCCTGTGCCTATTGGCCGTTGCTGCTGATCGGCCTGCCTTGTGGAGTGCTACTAAGAACTTCAGTACATACTCCTCCTGCCCCCACTTATCCCCTCCTGCCGGACCCAAAAATGCACAATAGCAACGAAACGCCCCTTCGTACGCTATCCTTGTCCTGGGGGCTAAGCTGGCTCCCACGAGGTCTTGTAATCCTGGGCACCGAGCAACCATAGAGTTTCGGGAAATGGTGCCGCTACTAGATCCGCAGAAGGTAGATAACCCCTGAAGGCCTGCATGTGGGAACGAGAGAGTGCATCAGCCGCCTTGTTCAAAACACCGGGTACGTGTTTTGCCCTAAACTGGACGTTCAGTCTCATGCATAGTAATACAATTTCCTTTAACAATCTCAAAATCCACTTGCAGCGTGCTGCTTGGTTATTTATGCATTCAACCACGGTCATGTTATCAGACCAAAACACCACTGAGCGATCACGGAAATTATCCGGCCATGCCTTTAGGGCCACCAAAATGGGGAACAATTCGAGAAACCCAATGTTACCTGTTAACCCATTGGTGTGCCACCACGTCGGCCATGTTTGCGCCGACCATCGATTACCAAAAATGGCGCCAAATCCCACGCTCCCTGCCGAGTCGGTCCACAAACCCAGTTCGTCTGAGGATACTGGTGGTTTGCTCCATACCACTCGACCGTTGAAATCCGCCAGAAATGCCAACCATATGTGCATATCCTGGCGAACCTCTGCCGACAGTCTTGTGCGGTGGTGTCCCTCTTTGAGACCGACCATGGCTTGTGAGATAGAGCGGGAAAAGGGGCGGGCCATTGGTATCACTCTGAGGGCAAAGTTAAGCTGGCCCACCGCTTGTTGTAACTGGTGGAGAGTTACCTTTTCTTTGCTAATGCACAATTCTAGCGATGCCCTAAATTTCATTACTTTGTCCCTGGGCAACGGAAGCATCCCTCCACTGAATCGAGCTCAATTCCAAGAAACTCGAGTGAAGTGGATGGCCCCACCGTCTTTCCCGGTGCCAGTGGCACACCGAATCGTTTCATGAGATTGCAAAATTGCATTAACGCCTGTGCACATTCCGTGTCACCGGCTGGCCCCAAGAACAGAAAATCATCTAAGTAATGCATCACATGTGTATAGCCCGTAGCTCTGGTGAATGCCCATTGCAGAAAACAACTGAATTTCTCAAAATAAGCACAAGAGATGGAGCAACCCATTGGCATACATCTATCCATGTAATAACATCCCTGAAACACAAAACCTAACAGACGCTGATCCTGAGGGTGTACCGGGAGCAACCGGAATGCTGACTCAATATCCGATTTGGCCATCAGCGCTCCGGGCCTCAGGCGATTCAACATGGCGACGGCCTCATCAAAGGATGCATACCGCACCGAACAGACTCCTGGATCAATCGCATCGTTTACCGAAAGACCCCTAGGAGCCGACAAGTTATGAATTAACCTAAACTCCCCTGGGTCCTTCTTGGGGACCACCCCCAACGGTGAACAAATGAAATTAGGAACCGGCGGGTGCCTATACGGGCCGGCAACCCGGCCCCGGGCAACCTCCTTTGCAATCTTATTTTCCACAACCACCGGGTGCTGTTGAACAGACAGTTGATTTCTACACAGTGATTCCCCCCGAAAATCCCCCGCCGGGATGTGGAACCCATACGAGAAGCCGTCCCGTAACAACACAGCGGAGACATGATCAGGGTATTCGTTTAGCCAGGGGATCATTGCCATGATATCCACGGGGGTAGGAAGTGGTTCCCCTCGGCCGATATTAGACCTGTTTGGCACCTCCTCTACCCCCGGTATCCCCATTCTTGGCTCTGCACGAACTCTCCGGGTGTGACGAGTGTCCGCATCCTGCGCACTCATGCCTGAACTTACATGTGCCCTCTGGCCTCGTGCACTTGCCTCTGTTAAAATTCCAGCAAACCCCCCTTCTACCCCCATTCCCACCACTCCTGGGTTGGTGATCACCAGCGAGGTTTGCTCGAAAGGGCGCCGCCGATTGATGGCGGGAAGGCGCCGACCCATACTCACCGAGCGAGGACGACTTTGTCGTGCCCGGCAAGAGCTGTTTCTGCCATGATACGGAGTCGAGACAGTCCCACGTCAGAGACGAATCGTGCTCCTTGGCCTTACGAAACTTACTATCATAACCCCTCCATTGATCCCCCTCATAGGTCTCATAGAAATCCATTATGCATGTCTGATAACATGCCAATTCACCTAAAATCTCAGGTTTACGTTCCCCCATAATAGCTGTAAACATCCCAAAGGCCTTGGCCCAATTAGAGATCGTCTCATCCACCCTGAAGCCCGCCATTTTTGCGCGCCACACACTCGGATGCAACAAATCCTTCTGAGCCTTAACGTACTCAATCTCGTGATGGTCAGTCAGAAGTGAGAACATATTTACATATTTATCAGCCCAAATCATTTCCTTCGTGGCCAGCGGGATATGCTGAACTACATTTTCCCTCCTTGAGGGCAAAGACCACCCTCTTGCCATTGGCAGTGGCTGCTTACCAGACTCCATAGCTGGTCCCGCTGAATTTCCACCGCCAGCCGCTGTTCCTCCCGAAGGAATCTGTGAGGGGACAAGAGGGAGATTCGCCTTCGCAGCATCTCGCGATTGCCGCAACTGCTTCATTAGCAATTTAGCCTCTTCGGCTGTGTCCCCGGGTGCCGCCGGGCCCTCGGCATTCTTCCCAAGCCATGCGGCCAACTGGGCGGCTAACTCAGGAGGCATGTCCTCCTCGCTCGTGGGCGTAACTATAACGGGAATCGGTTGGGACGGCACCGGGGTCGGTACTGGGTCCTCGACCGGACTGACCGGGCTTACCGGGGGTGACTCGGGAACTGGGGCTTCCCCCCCTGCCGCCCTGTTCCTCGCCCTTTTACCTCTCCCTGCGGGAACTACTCCCGGCAATGCTGGCCCGATGACCTTCTTCGGTCTGCCCGTACCGTTCATTGCCGCCATTTGCTTCTTCATGTTCGCCATATCTTTCACCAGCATGCGAAGCATCTGCTCCGTCCCAGCCTTCTTTCTGACCTTCTTGCCAGGCATCGTTGTTCGGATACTCGACCCTTGCTGCTTAGCTGTTCAACGAGGTCCTGTGTCCGGAGGTCCGAAGTGAAGAGAAGGCTCCTGGAAGAGAAACACAAAAATTACAAGTTCTCAAAATTGCTCCTTGTTCCGTCGAGGGCTCACGTGCAACGAGAGGGTGAAGCTTCCAAGCACAGGAACAAGAGGATGCTTCTTTGGATTGTTGCTCCTTTTATTCCTCTTCGGGAGGGCGTGTACCCTCCTCTGGTACGCCTACGAGGCGTGGCCAACGGTGTATGTGTCTAGGACAACCCCTCTTGGGCGGGAAAAAGGCGCGCCCCGGCTACGCCGCTTCTGGCATACCAGCCGAGACACGCCCCTCCCGCCCAAAATGGTTTCCCGGGAGGATCAGAGCCTCCTACCATACGTTCGGGGGTACCGAGTGGTCGCCCCTTTCCAAATGATGGGCAGTTCTAAAAAGGACACTACCAAGCAGACACCTGCTTCTTCTAAAAAGAAGAGGGACAATAAAAAAGAAATAAGGGAAACAGATCTCAATCCCGAGGTAGATCTCCTCCACAGGAGCACTCCGAAAAGAGATATAATCTCAGAAATAAGGATAATATTAGGTAACCTGGCAAGTATCAGGATACTGATACACATTCCTCTCGTTCCTTTCAGGGTTCTTTGAAAAACTCAGAGAGGGAAGGATGGTCAGAAAGTCAAGAAGAGCGTACAAAGTCCGGATCCAAGCAGCACGCTCAAGATTAGACTTCCAAAAAAGAAGACAAGCCAAAGCAAAAGCCACTGTTGAAAAAGAAGAGGGTTACATGTCTAAAGATCAGACATTCCCAGAATTCTGAGGACTCTACTACTGAATGGGAAATGGGCTATGACGATGCTAGACAGTGTGGCAGAAGTAAAAATAGCTCACCAGAACCTGATGGAATTTTTGGTGATAGCGGACTTGAACGATTATATCACGGTAAAATCACCCGATATCAGGGTAATTGTCCCACATAAAGAATATGAAATAACCCTCCAAATGGATGGGGACAAGTGTAGGAAAGTAAGAGGTCTCTTTTGGGAGAACCTTATGTTTGGCTATGATATTTTATTAGCTAAATGAGATTTGCAGCCAGCATTCGTCATGGAATGCCTCAAAGGAGAAACAGTAATTCTACTGGCATTCTTAGACCATATTCCCAGGCATTTGCAACACACATATGCACTGGAGTGGGCGGTGGTCCACACTCCAGCATTATACAAAAACCATGTTGGATGGGATGAGGATTCAACCCACCACATAATTCAGTATCCAATAAAGCAAGAAGCTAAAAAACAGGTGTGGGGAATATTAGATCAACTTGAATTTCCAAGGGGTGATTGAAACATGCACCTCTCAAATGAACAATCCTTTGTTTCCAGTCATGAAACCCCACAACACATATCATCTAATTTTAGATTACAGACATTTAAACACTTGCACTAAGACAAAATTCACCCAGTGCCGCATTACCAAATAACATTGTGCAGGAAAAATACAAAACAGCACTTGATATCTCAAATGTATTTTTCTGCCAAAATATAGTGCCTGAAAGCAGGTATCTAACAGCAGTTTCAGCGCTATGGTCCCAGCGGCTATTTCGTCAACTCCCCCAAGGGTATAAGAATAGCCGGGGGTTGTTTTCGGCCAGAGTATCAGAGTTACTATAAAAAGTGGATGAAGAGGAATTATTTTTTGTGGATGATATTTATCTGACAAACGATGACCTGGAGGAGCACTTGAACAGAGTAACTACCATCATTTTGGCATATGCATCTGAGGGCTACAAATGTAACTTTAAAAAATTAAAAATTGCAAATCAGTGTCCTGTTTTTAGGTTATGAGCTTTCAAGTAAAGGAAAAAGCCTGGCAGCTATTTTTTCTAGAAAAATGTGCGCTGCTCCAACCTCCAAGATCATTAACAAATCTACAATCAATACTGGGATTCCTAAATTTTGGTTGAAGGTGCATTTT
Source organism: Lissotriton vulgaris (assembly GCF_964263255.1). NCBI lineage: Eukaryota > Metazoa > Chordata > Amphibia > Caudata > Salamandridae > Lissotriton > Lissotriton vulgaris. The sequence goes on along the minus strand of NC_141687.1, from coordinate 531,022,555 downwards.
GGATTATGCAGAAAGAGTAAAACCTTTCTACGACTTAATTAGACTTGATTTTTCACCAAGATATTGGACACAGGAACACACAGATACACTACATTCCTTGACATGATAGCTTCCAAACACTTACAGACACGCGTAAACGTACGCATCCTGGTGAACCGTATAATTGGGGTTCAATCTGGGGACAACTATCTCACATACAATGAAGGTGAAACAGTACCATTTACATATAAATCACACATGTACACAAATGCTGAGATGCGTTTTGCATCTACTGAAATGATTCTGACAGTGGTACAGACTTCTGTAGTAAGAGAAAAAGCACTGGCACCGGGTAAACGAATAATAGTAGTGACTCTGGTTCTAACCTTAGAGGCTGCGACAAAGACAAGCGTTCCTAACGCTCCTAACATTCCTAACGTTCCTAACGCTAAAGCCTTACATCCAAGATGGATACAATGGGCTAATTCTCTCACTGCAACAAATGTAGAATACAGATAGTACCCAAATTTGAAGACAAAAGCGTTCCTGCAATACAAACAAGAATATCCTCTACCTAATGAAAAAATGCATCTGGATAAGTCTGAATATATCATTTACACTGATGGATTTGCTCAACCGGCCATTGGAAGTAAGCAGCAATATAGCGCGGCATGTGCAATCGTTAAAGGTCGCATGCGGGATGGAAAGTTGCACAAAAACGCTATCTTTAGGAGACTGCACGGCGCAGTTGGCAGAAGTAAAAGCAGTGATACTGGCACTTGTAAACACGGATCGAGATTTTCCATACTAATTGTGTGTGATTCCTTTTACTGTGTGCAGTCATATAATGAATACTTACAATACTGGGTTCAAAAAGGGTTTAAAGACGTAAAAGGTGGTACAACTAAGCATAAAATGCTATGGGAACAGCTAGTGGAGTTGAAATCCGAACCATGGACTCATGTGATACCTTCATTGAGTTATCAGCGTGATGGCGTTCACGTTGAAGGGAATTCATTGGCTGATAAAGCTACAAAGGGAGCTGTACGCACGGCTTCCGTAACTGTAATCACTCTTTCCAAAACAGGAATAGATGGTGAGATTATGGTGGCTGTTATTACTTCAAGCAAAAACACGGGGCAGTACCAAATAAAATGTCCACTCACGTACTCCAACAAGCTAGATGCCAATAACATTCCATTTGCTCAGATTCCTAGAGTGGGGGATAGAGTATTTACAAAAATGGATTGTAGATTAGATTTAATTCTAGCAGCACACGAAGGGATAGATTTTGCAAATGCTGGAGTTATGGCGACTGTTTCTTTATTGAAACAATGCTATTGGTGGCCTGGTTTAACAAAGCAGACTAAAGACTATGTCTTGAAATGCGACATCTGCCAACAGATGAAAGGTTCCACCGTAACAAGTCCAGTGCAGACACCATTGTTAATAGCTGACAAACAGCTAGTGTGTGTCTACCTAGACCACTGCGGCCCATTGAAAAAGAGATGGGGCTAAAATATATATCATGGTAGCAGTGGATTCCTGCTTGTGGTTCCTATGGGTGTGACCCCAGCGCTCGGCTGATGCTTGAACTGTTATAAAACATTTGCGAGTCTTCATAGGGACATATGCAAGTGGCACTTTACATTCTGACCAGGGTGTAGCATTGCAGTACTCATCCTCATACCATCCAGAGGGAAATTCGGTTGTGAAGAGAAAAAAATTTGAGACTTAAAGCAATCTTTAACAGCTAGAGTATTAGGCACGGGCAAAAGTTGGGTAAAACATCTTTACGGAGTCCAGCGAGCTCTAAATAACATACCAAGTATTTCTCTATGGGGGTTACTCAATATGAGGTCCTATTTGGGAAAAGAATGATGGTACCTAATTTTGATTGTGAAGGCACAGTGGCGGATAAAAAAAGATTTGACATCCATGAACGTTTGGCTGTTTTACACGATCTAAATGAATCCAGGACACAACAAAGTAAAATCCACCTGAAGCAGACCGCCACTGGGGAAGTCAAATCAGTCACAGAAAGACCTGTCTGGATCCCAAAAGTCAGGGATCGGGTCAGAGAGAAAGTAGCGGACAAGAAAGAATTTGGGCCATCCTAAAGAAAGCCTGTACCGGTCCTAGCAGTTCAAGAAATAAGAATTGTACTTCTTCCATCTCTTGCCGGAAAAAAGGAGAAAAGATTTGTCTCAATTGACCTAAACAAACCGCACTATGAGTAAGATACTCAGCAGTATGCTGCGTGGACTCCACAGTAGCAGACACCCGCCTCTCGCTACTATCTAAGAAGTTCAAACAGAAAGACTCATCATGTTCGAAGAGCCTCCTATACGGATTGAAGGACTATGCAACAATGCAATGGAACTCATTCCCCTTGAACCAGAAGTTCGACTTCAAAATGAAATTCAACATAACAATCAAGTTGCGATTCGACCAAATACAGACGTCTACATCAACGTGCCTTGACAAGAGCAAAGTACGATTTCAACAAATCTTGATGCAATTCCAACAATTGATCAAACTGCTTCTGGCTCCTTCATAAACTTTGATACGTTTTCATTGGATCGAAGTGAACCTGAAACTATGCCAGCTAAAACATCATGCAAGCAACAAGTTAAAGACTTTTGGAACTTTCTTAGAAAGACTTACCTGGTATCACCATTGGTAGAACTAGGGGTAACTTCCAGGATTCTTTTCTTTCTTTTCTGATTAAGCTTAGTGATCGTTTTTAACATACTCATTAGTGGAAAATACACTTGGCAAAGCTCTGCTGCCCAAGAATTGAACTTAATTTTAAAACCACATCAATCATCTCATCAAGAACAAAAAACCTTGTCGTCAGTGAACATTACAGCAGTTCCTGCACCGGATGGTATAGTTTGTGACAAAGTTGATTTCGATATATTTGGTCTGAAAGAAATTTTGAAAAATTCCACATTTATTTAAAATATCATTAAGTGATATCATTACCTCAAGTACATATTCCGATGATTGGGATTTTGAAACTGTTAATAACATGTTGTCCGATTAAGAAAAGTCTGCTGCATTTTCTAATAGTGAAACATTGGTGAGCTCAGCAGATTACGAATCAATGTATTGTTATCAGCAATATAGTCATCATTTTTTGCATAAATCCGCTAATCCTAGAAAGGTGTTCATAGACTATCAGTGGGAACATTGTCCAACACTGCCAAAAGGCAGTTCAAAAACATTTGCACAGAAGTTTCCATATACTTCAGGGTTCAATTTGTCTGATCCAGCCTCATATTATTATAAGGTTGCACCAACATCAGCACAGAAAAATATATTAACTAACACCAAACAGATTTACTATGCATCCTTTATCGCCCTGTTGTCTGAACAAGGTTACAACTTATGGAAATACACCATAGACTTATAATCGTTCTGGGGTACTAGAGAATGGAAAGTGAAGGGAACAGAAGCTTTATTTAGAGCGTTCCTTATCCCTCAACAAAATCATGTTTTTGAACGAGATAGTCCAACAGATGTCTTGCCTTGGACAAGCCAAGAACAAAGACTTGAACACACCTCAGCTACCAACACCATCACTGAATAAGGGTAATGACACATCCTAGGAAAGGGTTATCTTAGATGACATCATACACTACAATCTATCAGACCCCGATTGGAAAAAATGGTTGATTTGGCCCACAGACACCAATAGTTGTCAAATAAGATTCATGGGTAGGACCGAAGGATTCAGCATCTATAGGCCAGATCTGCGCTGTGTACAGAGAGAACATCCAAGGGTAGTGACATCCTACAGTGTTGGGAAGTTGTGTCTTGATTGCCTAGAACCCTCAACACTCACAGAAGTAAAACAGCACTTATCCTTACTCACACGAGACATGGATCTTAGGGATTTTTTACTAGGTCCCAGGAAGCCACATCAGAAACATTTCATATATGCTGACATTTACACGGCCTGCAATGAAATCTGGAAAATATCCCAACAAGAGGCTGCAGAGAGAATACGGGAAATAGACCGTATTAACTTAGAGAAATCAATAGCAGTGATAGACAATGGGTTAACAACTTTGACCTCCAGGATATATTTCTTAGGCAACATTGTATCTTCTGCAATAGACATACTGGAACAAGATTGTGTGTGGAGCTGGACACTACTTTCTTTGTGTGCAGGCTATATGCCTTGGCGTTTTATCAAAAGTATCTCTCTGTTTTCTGAATACAATCTAACAGATAAACAGATAGAAATGGCACAAAGTGGAGCAAAATATACACTGCTGCGTATTGAAAACCTAGATGGATGACCATTTACAGTGGCAGAGTCACCTCTCTACTGGTCACCACTTTTCAGTTTCAATATTGCCTTGAACAAAAGCAGGATGGAAAATATGAAAAAATGGGTAAGAAATACATTAAGGAATCGTGGGAATTACCATACAGATTCCGATGCCGGAGTTGGGATCGAGAAGTGTTTCTAAGAGTTACAAACTGTGAGAACGCTTTAAATGGATCGCTCATATGTCAGGATATTATGTTGAACAGGGCTTGTAATGGTTCTGTAGCAAACTTGTCCTGTCATCTATGGGGTGCCCCAACTGCAGTAATTAATCCAATCTTCGGGTTACTTTCGAATGGGAGTTATTTGATGCTGAACAGTCAAGGCTGCCGCAGAATGCTCCCGGGCATTGCATATCTGGTAACCGTGAGCTCCAGGGTTATTTGTTGTATGCAAGTATTGTTTCCACTGATTTATACAGTCAGAGAATTGCCGTTATGGCCTTCACTGAATGCTTCTTTAATACAGTTTGATACTCTAAGCAGAATAAAAGCCATGCTTTTACAGAAGTCTGTGCCCTTAACCTCCGATCGAGAGACTTTTGATCTCGATATCGCAAGGTCTATAGTCTTCAGCTGAGATACAGGCGCTTATCCATACAAACTGCCCTTTCCATTTCGTAGACATGGTAAATCGTATTTTTAACATGTCTGATATGTCTGGCATTGTCCACCTATTTAAGACCATAGGTTCTGGACTTCTAAGCACCTTTCAGACGGTACTTGCAGTTATACCAAACTTCATACACTCCGTATTCAGAAGCATCTTTGGAGGACTTCCGCTGATCCTGTAACTAATAGCAGGTATCCTGATTGTCTTCTATCTGCTATGCAATAGAAGTCCCAGTCACCGAGTTGATGGAAAAAGCGCTCCTGGAGAGGAAATACCATGATCGCATTGTACAACACCTAGGCACACCTCGCCTGAGAAAACTAAGTGCATCTTGGTTCCTGCGTTTTTGACCAGTCTGGATGGACTGCATCTTACGTGTCCTCCAATGCCTGTTTTGAGGAGAAAAATGCATGTTAGACCTTTGTTTTACACTCCCATCAAGTGCACAACCGGACATGAATGCTCAACTGGACCTGATAACAACCCATGTTCTGCAGTGTCCCCAGCGAATTCCAATGTTGTTGGCATCATTTCTTGAGCCACCACAGGTAATAACTACACCTGTTGGTACAAACACCAGCTCCTTTATTGACACCCAGGCTTTAGCCACTGCAAAGGCTGCCACAGCACCGGCTGTAGGCAGCCTGGAAAACCATCTGCGCTCAATTGACGTACTCAGCGAGGTGTTACAAGTACCATCTACTGCAGAAGGAAGAAACAGAAATGTTGCATCTACCAGCCAGGACACATAAACAATTGACTCATTTATGGCCAGTCGTGTGCTGGAAGAAATTCACCCTATTTTAATAACAAGCTCAATTTGGAACTCAGATACAAAATTGAAATTCCTTTTCATTTATTTGGGCATACATGGCTTTCTAATGCTTATAGTGGTTTGGACTATAACAACAGACACATTTTTAGAGCTAGGGCCTGCAAACATTTTCTTTTAATGTTTTAAAAATATATTTTTTTAGGAGAATAAGAATGCTGATTTTGGCCTTTTATTGTGTATTAGGAATGTATCTTATTTTTTTTTATATTTCTTTTTATTAACACAAACACCAGCAATAGTATACATTACAGAGGGTCAATCACAGCAGTTGAGCATACATCGTGGGAAACAGGAGATACAAGACGTAGTTACATTGGAACCTCACGGGGAGGGGGAATCCTCCGGTACAGCAATCCTGGGCAGTGTACAAATCTCTCCCCTGTAACTGCTCCATGGCCCCCACACCAACGACCACTTCCGAGGGTGTCCCCTAGCCAGATATGTGTTTTTTCCCTAAACATAGACCAATCCAAATCACTTTCCCACCACTCAACGGAAGGGGGCTGCTCTGCTCCCCACAACAGATCAATATTTCGCTTGGCAATCATATAGCATAGAGTGACCCATTGTGTCTGCAAAGTGATTAAATCAGTGGGTTCCCATATGTTAAGCAAACACCTCCTTGCTTCAGGAGACAGGGAGACTCCAAGTACTTCATGTATGATATTATGTATGTTCCTCCAATAAGTGGCTACCTGCTCACACTCCCAAATAATGTGCATGAAGGTACCAACCAGACCACATTGCCTTTTACATAGTGCAGCATCTGAAAGCCCCATGTTTACCATTCTGGGTCCCGTAAGGTAAATTCTATGTAAAATCTTCAGTTGCACCAGTCGGAGGTGAGCTGGAATTGCAACCTCCCTAGGTGAGGATACAGCTATCTGCCAGTCTTCCTCATCCAGATCTAAACCGTCCTGCACCCACTTATCTCGTAAAGCTTGAACGGAGTCAGTCCTGCGATTGATCAGTTTTCTGTAGAGAAAAGAAATTGTTTTATCAGGAAGGTGCACATCTAATATTCTATCCTCCAGAGGGGAAGCCTCTGAGGGTTCTGCCTCACCAGGCAGGACCGAGCGGAGAAAATTGCCGAAGTTGTCCATACTGAAAGTTCTCTGAATGATAGAGTTTATTTTCTTTCTGCAGGTCCTCGAATTTTTTGATCTTCCCTTTCCCCCGGATATCTCCAACTGTGGAGATACCAATGAGTTCCCACCCATCAAAGCCCTTCGTCTTCCATAAAAAACCAAGCTGTTCGGAATCCCATAATGGGATTGCCATAGTCAATCAATATTTCCAGCCTACAGAGCTCGTTTAGTGGGACCCGATAGCAGTATCCTGCTCGGGCGAGAATACAAGGCTCTGTTGTAATTGCCGCCCGGAAAAAGCCATTTATCCATGGCATAACCGGGGTCATCAACTCGGCCATAGGTGCAGTGGTTAATCGCTGCCAGGTGGGCCACCCAATAATACCTCTTAATAGCCGGGAGAGATATGCCTCCATCATACCAAGAGAGGGTCAATTTATGTAGTGCAATTCACGGTCTACCCTCCCACAACAAGTCACACTGCAGGCCTTCAATTTGACGGAAGTAACTTGACGGGACTACATCCAAAGTATTTTGCATGGCGTAAAGAAAACGTGGGAGAGCCATCATTTTAAAAAGGGCAGCTCGACCCAGCAGCGAAAGAGGAAGCCTCTTCCAGTTGGCAACGTCACTCCGAAGCCGCCTAAGACGGGGAAGAAGATTTTGAGAATATCTGATGGAGGATTCTAGGGACACAAAAAAATTCCAAGGTATTTAAACCCCTCGGTACTAACCCGTATAGGGCAGTTTCTATGAGGCACTGGGGGGTCACCCTTTAATACAAACAGGACCGACTTCTTACAGTTAATTGAAAGACCGGAGTTCCTCCCAAAGGATGCCAGGCCATCAAAAACCACTATAAGGTACTTGCGGGGAGAGGCCAGGTAAAGCAAAATATCCTCTGCATATAAAGAAATGCAGTCCTCCCAAGTATAAGACCACCGCCGACCCCTAATCGGAGGCTCCCAATGCAACCAAGCCGCAAAGGGCTCTATAGCCAGAGAGAAAGGAAGGGGGGACAGCGGGCAACCCTGTCGGGTACCCCGCCCCAACACGAAGGAGGTAGAGACTCTGTTGTTTACAACAACTTGGGTGAGCGGCTCCGAGTATAGCAGGCGTATCCAACCAATAAATCCAGGGCCAAACCCAAACTTAGCCAAAACCACCCATAAATATGGCCATTCAATAGTTTCAAATGCCGTTGTTGCGTCTAGTGACGCAACCATAGTTGGTTCCTGCAATGTCTGAGACCTGGCCAGTACACCGTGAAGTCTACGGAGATTTAATGCTGTATTGCTATGGGTCATAAAGCCCGACTGGTTGGGGTGTATTAAATCAGTAATGACCTTAATTAACCTATTTGCCAGAAGTTTGGCCAGAATCTTGGGCTCAGCATTAAGCAAAGAGATAGGTCTATACGAGGCGCAATCGGTTTTATTCTTGCCCTCCGAGGTGTATAATGATTATCGACGCCACTCTCTGGTCTCTGGGGAGTAATCTTTTCTCTCTGGATTTCAAATACATTTCCTTCAAATAAGGAGCAACACGGTCTGGCTTAAGCTTTTACAATTCTATAGGGAGTCCTTAGGGGCCTAATGCCTTGCCAGAGTTTAAGGAGCGGATAGCTAAGGCAATCCCGTCTGACTTCAGCTCACTATCCATAAACTTGGCATCCACAAAAGAAAGACGTGGAAGCTGTATGTCTCGGAGCATCAAACAAGAGTCAGCTTCCGAGCAAGATGAGACTGAGGTATAGACTGTTTGGAAGTATTTAGCGAATACGTTTACAATATCTTGCGGATCATTGAGTGTTTCCCCTTCCTCCGTCAGGAACTCAGGGACCAATCTGGAGGCCCACTCCTTCTTGTCCAACAAAGCAATAAGCTTACCTGCCTTATCTCCCAAATCGTGGAGCCTACCCTGCTGTCCTACCAAGTGCTTTGGCCCTCTCAGTGACCAGAGTTTTATATTCATGCTGTTTCAAGCCAGCTGGTGGAGCTTTTCTGGTGTTACATCTCGATCCAAGTTTCCCTCCAATTCCTGGATTTTAGTTTCCAATGTCACAACCTCCCTCTGCTTTTCCTTCTTGGAACCCACTATCTGGGATAGGGCTTGGCCTCTAATGACAGTTTTAAAGGCCTTCCAGAGAGAAACTGAAGAGGAAACCGACCCCACATTAGCGACAATTTGTATTCCTCCAACTTGGCAATAAGGTCCTTTCTAACCTTGGGATTGCGTAGATACCATGGGTTTATCGGGTCCACTCGGCCCGCCAAGCCATGGCCCATAACTACATGGATCCACAGTGGAGAGTGGTCTGATATACCTCTAGCCAAGTGGACGACCCCAGCTACACACGAAACTTGAGCAGCCGGGACCAAACAGTAGTCTAGTCACGGGAGACTATCATGCACCCCAGAGTGAAAAGTAAATTGCCTCCGATCAGGATGAAATAGTCTCCAGCAGCCCACAAGTCCCATTGCCTCCATAAAGACTTGTAGCCATAACAGCGACCGACCCAATTGTCTAGGGGAATGCCTATCCATAGTCTCAGAGACAACGGCATTAAAGTCTCCACCCATGAGTAACAGTCCCTCTGCGAGCGAGAGCAAGACCTATCCCAAATCCATCAAGGTCGTACCCTGCAGTTCCGGGGGGACATAAACAGAAAGAAATGTTACGCAATGACCTTCCCAAGAGCCCGTGACTCCAATATATCTGCCCCTCTTGTCTTCCCAGGTCGAGGCCACCGCCAGCGGAAACGCTTTGCGGACCAAAATTCCGACCCCTCTAGAGCCTGAAGTAAACCCCGAATGTGCAATCAATTTATATCCCATTCTATGCAAAGCATTACATGTCCTACGCCTGTCGTTTGAGAAACTGAAGGACAACACTTTGCTTGATCTTATCCCCAACCCATTCACGTTCCAACTCAACACTTTTTGCTACCACCCATCGTTTACCCAAAACTGCATGCCTACCCCCACAAGTCGACTATCAAGACAAATTACAGTGCTGATGTGAACTACAAAACTATAAACATAAAAAACAAACATTGCCCCCCAACACCCCCCCTCCCTGCTGCCCTGCCCATTGGGCTCAAAACTGCCCGCAGAAATCTGCAGAGTGCCTGTCGCCCCTAACACTTCAAAGAAAGAAAAAATGGAAGAGGATTCGCTCCCCCACTCCCGCCCCGAACCCCAACCACAAACCAACTCCCCCCTGGCACCTAATTATTGCAACCGCAAACTTACGAGGGGCCTTTCAGATATTTATGCTTATACAGCCCCCAGTACACCCCAGGAGTTTATTACTAAGAGGATTATAAACAGTCTCACTCGCGCTCCACAGTGGTCTCTGCCCCCAAATGGCCCGGCGAGTCCAACCCATCGCCAGGGTGTGCATCAAGCCAGTCAGATACAACTTCAGGGTTATCAAAGAACCAAACCTTTCCACTTATCCCCAGCCTCAGCCGAACGGGTAACATCATTGCATATTTCAGACCCCTGTCCCTCAGATTTTCTTTACAGCCAAAAAGTTCCGACGTTGTTTCTGTACCACCTGTGTAAAATCAGGGTAAAAGGATAAGCTGTAATTTTCAAATTGGAAGGGCCCTCCAACTCTACGCAGTTTGCAGGATAGCATCTCGGTCCCTAAAATTTAAGACCCTCGCAATCATAGGGCGGGGCGGCGCCCCCGGTTTTGGCCTCCCACCAGGCACCCTATGTGCACATTCAATGGTGAAGAAGTTGCTGAGTCCTTTAGGTCGGAGATGCTTAAGAACCAGATCCTCCACAAACAAGTATGGGGCGGGCCCCTCCGATCTGAGGTAATAGAAATTTTCAGGTAGCTAATGTGTCCCCCACTCGCACCCTATCCATGCACCCATGTTCCATGTATGTCGTGTAGCTTCTGTTCTATACATACTAGAAAGACGCAAATACATTTGCGTCCATCCTTAACATGTTAGCTATCCAACCATACCAAGAAATCCCGTTAATTATGTTCCTAGGCATACGGTGCCACCGTCTTTATATGGTGCACTTCTGAAATTCGCACACGTTTTCTCCATGTTTCCTGGCCCAGTCGAGCTATGCCCTTAAACGAGGCCTCTATGCCTCATCTCTCCTGTCTCCGAAAGCTGTACGCATCCCTGACCCCTGCCTTACTTCCTGCCAGCGCAGCGGTGCCCGGCTCGGCCTGGACTGCCTGCCAAATTCATGTTTTGCCTACAGGTATTTGCTCAGCCTCCTCGAAAACACATTCCAGTCTAGTGAAATGGGTAAACATATTCCCGGCAGCAGAGCAAAGGGCCCGGCCTTCCTGTCCTCCTTGCAAGTGATTTACTGAACCCGTTACCATGGTAGGCCCATGGCTCCGCGCATTGCACCAAGACACGTATGCATGCACCAGTATTCAATATTGAATGGCCCCTGCCCGAGAGACCTTTTATTCCAGACATTACATCCCCCAAACAACAGATACCAGATATGCTAGAGGTACAGGTTGCCCTGACAGTCTCCTCCACTAGTGCTAAAGTCAAAGCCCCCAGTTTCACGTCATACTAGTTGCGTGCGCATACAGGTGAAGGGTTTCTGCTGATTCTGCAACTTTTCTCTATGCATCCACCCCCATGTGACGTATCTTGTGACGTTTCTGTGACATGTACAGTGCACGCCCATGTGTACGCCTCTTTTCACGCCTCCTCTTACACACATGTGTTCTTATCTCTCTCTTTTCACCTGTTACGCCTACTGTATTGGATTCAATTGTAAAGTTTTACTATATATAATGTGTAATGTTAATAAAACGTTGACTGTCCCTTCCTGAACCTTAGAGGTGATGGAACATGATGCTCCATCCTTGAGGATAATTCCATTAAAGCCCGTATGACTCAGATACCACGGGCTCTGCCTCTTATTTAAATGAGCTGTCTTGTATTGATAATTATACGGAAAAATTGCATAGGTAAAATTCATTTACCACATAATTTGGCGCCCGAATAGGAACCCCCCCTTCCCCACTCGCCGGTGAAGTCACGCGGCCTTTGACCCCTTCTACAACCCCGACGGAAACCGTGCACGTTTGCGGGTTTTCCCGCTATCTTCCCTCGGGTCCACGAGGGAGACGGAGACTGCGGTCCGGCGTCCAGACGAGGCGGTGAGGAATGCGGAGGATCCCGACCAGAGCCCTAGTCGAGAGAGCAAGGTCCGAGGTGTCCGGAGGCCCACCTGTTCCAAAGCGCATGCGTGGTAGCGTGATGCGTCGCCGTCAGATGTCGTAGCAGTCCAGTCCAGTTTCCGAGGCCTTCAGTTTCTTGCTTCCCGGTGAGTACCGTTGTTGGGAACGCATCTAGACGGGTTCATTAATTTGTGCTCGGTAAAGACAGATTTGGGCACACAATCTGGTCCTGACGTGTTCACTTAGGTGGATACGGTCCGACGTGTCTCCTTATGAGACCGGTCTGTACTGTTTTAGCAGTGCATCTAGTTATTCAGTATTTTCTCGGGGGTTTTCCAGAATATGTGTTTTCTGTGTTTCAGGTAATTTCAGTCCGACATGTTTTAATGTGTTTCAATGTCGTGGTATGATTGATTGTTTACTGTCTATTACTGTGTTTATTGTGTTCACATCCGAATCACTCTAGTCATGCCGCTGTTTTCAAAATTACGTCAGATAGGTACTAGGAAAGGGATACTCGAAGAAGCAGTTCCTGTCCCACCTAGGGACACTCTAGGATATTTTATGTACCACAAACACGGCTTGGATGCTGTGCTGTATTTAGACTTATGGGTGGAGTACACCAAGAATCTGGAAGAGAAGTTTAGATGGCCTGCCTCAGGGACATGGGATGCAGATTGCATCATGAGAGTATAAGAAGCATTATGGAAAAAGAAAGCCAGACAATCTCAGAAAGATGCCATAGAATTGTGGCGTAAAGAATCACATAGACGAACAGAAAAAGAAATCAGAAAAGCCGAGAAAAGTAGAGAAGAATCCGAAAAAGCCAGAGAAAAAGAGTTATTAGAGGAAGGAGAACAGGTCAGATTAGAACAATTAGACCGCCAAAGAAATGCACTCATTACAGGCATGTATCCAGTTCTGGCCGAGGGCCTGCCCAAGGCGACCCCGGAAGTTCCACATAACTTGCCACCACCATTGGTTCCGACTAAACTCCGTCACAAAAAGACTGCAGCAGACATTTTCCTGTCTTCCTATTTAGATGATGTAGCACCAGCATATACCAATATACCCGTACAACCCGCTAATAATGTACCGCAGCATGTTCCGGCTGATCAAGCCACGACCCCTCCACGACGAGATTCACTTCCCGCACCTGCTGTCACTTCCCCTTCTACTGCTGCTGCTACTGGCCCCCCTACTATTGGTCCTCTCAATCCTTTTGCGACAGATGCGACCCAGAGTCAGTCCCCGTTACATGTACCTTTCCCACATGCCATGACGTCAAGTCATGCTCATGGTTCTGCTTCAGGAGGTGCCGTAGGAGGCCACCTTCACACCCCGCCACAGTTACATCGAGTGACAATGAGAGAATTAGCAACACAGCGTACTCCGAAAGCGATGCCACATGAAAAACTTAAACAGTATCTTACGGATTGTAGATATGATCCAGTACCTGGCAAGAAAGGAGATATGATGTTAGCCTCGTTACGACTACGACGTGTTACAGATTATCTGATGTTATTACCAGAAATGCCAGAAAATCTAGACAACATATATCATTTTATTAGAACGGGGGAGAGGCCAGAATGTATTCGTGAAGCCATGGCATATCAGAAAGTTGAGACACAAGGTTTACTATTACGATTCTTGATTAATTGTTTGATAAGGGAACAAGATCAGACAGGTGTTGTTCAAGAAGAGATGGATGTACTGACAAAATGGAGTCAAAATATTGCAGATTGTAAACATGATAAACAAACCTGTATAGATGCCATGTCCAGAAAGATTTGTAAAGAAATAGTAGCAATACATAACAGACAGAGGGCTGAACAGGAAGCCGGGTCAGACAAGAATGAATCCTCGGAGGAGGAGGAAATAGAGACTCCAGAGAATGCAGACAGGATAGCGTACGTAGGTAGAGTGAAACTCCCTAAACAGTATTCCTTAAATAGACCTTTTGACAGACCCATTTGTCTAGAAAACAAAAAACGTTTCCTTTCCCCGATACCAGAGCAATGTTCTCTTGAACATGTTTTTCAAGTTACTGATAAAATACTGAAAGAAAGAATAGGTTATCATGAACTCAATACCTTACGTGATCAGGAACTAGCCCGGTCAGCAGTCCAATGGGCCGGGGATGACAGTATATATAAAGATGATTTAGTAGTGCAAACATTTTTAAGCCTTACTCCAGAAGAACAGCGACTAGCTGGTATATACATGACCCAACATCTCATTACTCTATATGAAAATCAGCAATCCGATCCAGGTCCATTGTATAATATATTGCAAGACTTACTCCTGAGAAGATGGAGAGGCCTAGGTACTGATTTAATTGATATTATTCTAGAACAACGTCATAAATACAGAACTTTCCTGACTCCACGTCTTGTATCCGTTCCACCCCTAGTAAGACAGCCATATCACCTAGATAGACAGAACCCCTTACGAGAAGTACATCCAATCCGGAAGCCAGATGATACTCTTGAACGCGTATTCATATACACTCCTTTGACTAAAATGGAATTATTGGAAATGAAGAAAATTGTACCTTGTCACGATAAAGATCCTGCAGGATTCCACCGTGAATTAAAGGACATGTTACTTATGGGAGATTACACATATTCCGACATTCTTAAAATGCTAAAAGTATTGTTGCCAGCAGGGATTTACGAAAAACTGAAAGAAAAGGAATGGGAGGTGGGAGATAAAAAGATTATTTGGACTGAATTAGAAGACGAGGAAAATAGACGTACCCCAGGTGTGGGTCTTGGGGAGAAAACTAAAGCACTACCAGGATTATTAGTACAGGTTTTGCCTAGATTATTGACAGTTAAAAAGGAAGACTGGGATGCGATCTCAGCCTGCAAACAGAAACAGAACGAAGACACTAGTGATTTTTATTCGAGATTCGAGAAATGTTTCATTATTAATAGTGGCCTGAAAACAAGTAGCGAGTCATTCCCACATCTTTTTGTGACCAAACTAGTCGAGAATTCCTTACCCCAGGTTAAAAACAGAGTATTGAAAGTCGAAAGTACATGGCAAGCCAATACGCCTTCCCAAATGTTACAGATGTTACTGTACCACCAGAACAGAATTAGAGAGGAACACGATCATGAATAGAGACGCATGAAAGATACGAAAATGAAAGTACTAGTTGCCCAGTCTGTTCCAGCAGATGGTCAGAAGAGGGGTAACACGCAGAACACACAGACTAGTCATTCTACAGGTCCTGTTAAAGGAAATTGCAATTATTGCAAGCAGCCAGGTCACTTTATAAGTGATTGTGCCGTTCTCAGACACAATATTGCTACAGGCAAAACGAAAGAAAGACCACGTCCGCTTAGACTAGAACACGTTCAACAGAATATTCCACAGAATCCGCAACCTCCACAGAATGTACAGCAACAGACAGTAGCTGTACCCCAACCCCAACCCATTGCCGCAACACAACACGTCACACAGCAAATGTACCAGTATGCACAGTCAGATTACCCCGATTATCAGCAGTACACATGAAACAGCCTAGAGAGGGAGGTTGGCTTGCCCCTTATCGAGGTTCCTGTAGATCAAGATGGTCCCTATGTACATAGTCAGGTATTAGGGAAAGACAGAAAATTTTTGATTGACACGGGGGCGAGCAGAACTACCATTAGTCATGACGAGGTTCCAGGGGCACCCCTCTCAGGCTCACAGAATGTTTCGCTTGGATTTTCAGGAAAACCTATTGTTAACGAAGTATCACAGCCAGTTCCCCTTGCAGTTGGTCCATTGTCCCGTACTACAGATTTATTGCTTACGAAATCATGTCCTGAAAACCTTTTTGGTATTAAAACACTGAAAGCTCTAGGAGCTGTTATATGTTGTTCTCCGGAAGGAGTGAGATTATTCCTTCGTGATTTCAAGGGCCATTATGTGTTGAGAGATTTTGATGTCAGATTGAAAAATGTTCCACAGCATTTATGGGCGCAAGGTCCAACTGATGTAGGTTGTATGCACATTACTCCCTATCGTGTCACACTCAAGCAAGGTGTTGTACTGCCCCGTATCCGACAATACAAATTGCCCCCCGAGGCTGTAGCAGCCTTATTGAAATTAATTGACGAACTCATTGCCCAAGGAGTTGTTGTAGAAACTGACTCCAATGTATGTAATTCTCCAATCATTCCGATTCTTAAACGAACTGACCCAAATGCACCTCCAGTCTATCGGCTGGTGATCGATCTTCGAGAACTCAACAAATGCATAGTACCACAGTACCCAGTGGTCCCGGATATTTCATCACTACTGACTGCCATTGATTCCGAAGCAGCGTTCTTTACTGTAATTGACCTCAAGAACGCCTTCTTTAGTGTCCCCATTCATCCTGATAGCCAATATCTTTTTTTGTGTCTGTTTAAATGGCAGAAGCTTCAAATTTGCACGTGCACCTCAAGGGTTCACGGAAAGTCCTAGTATTTACAGCCAAGCCCTGAAACGACAACTAGACAGTATTCACATGCCTACTGACACTGCTCTACTACAGTATGTTGATGATCTACTGATCACAGCACGGACCGAACGTGATTGCGAGCGTGCGTCACTGACAGTCTTGTATTTTCTGGCCGAAAAGGGGCACAAGGTGTCCCCTTCGAAGCTCCAATTCTGTGCCCAGCAAGTGGTATACCTTGGGCACTTGCTGTCCAAGAGGGGTAGACAGTTGACACCAGATCGTATCCAGTTAATAGCACATCCGCCACAACCCAAGACTCAAAAGGAAGTACGGGCCTTTATTGGCCTCACTTCGTACTGCAGACAATGGATTCCCCAGTATGCATTTCTAGCCAAGCCACTTATACAGTTGACTACACAGGAGGCAGCGACTTCGACTGTCCTCCCTTGGACTCAGGAACATACACAAGCTTTTAATGACTTGAAGAAAGCTTTATGTCAAGCACCAGTTTTAGCGACACCATGTTACAGCAAACCTTTTACACTTTTTGTCACAGAACGCGATGGCACAGCGTTGTCCGTTCTCACACAAGATCAATCAGGACACCATAAGCCTTGTGCTTATTTTTCCAGTACATTGGATCCAGTAGCCCAGGCTCTGCCTGCGTGCTTAAAATCAGTTGCAGCAACAGCTCTAGCTATCAGACAAAGCGACTCAATAGTGTTAGGACATCCCTTGACAGTACAGGTTCCACATTCCGTGGAAGTACTTCTGAACCGAACTCAAACTCAGCACTTGACCATAGCACGACTGACAGGTTATGAACTGACACTATTCCAGCCACACATAGAAATCAGACGCTGCAACATACTTAATCCCGCCACATTGTTGCCCTCGAGTACAACAGATCCAGCACCACATGACTGTGTAGAAGTCATTAATACAGTGACAAAGCCCCGACAAGACTTGACAGACATTGCATTACCCGATCCAGACCTGACACTTTACGTGGATGGTTCATGTATGAGAACAAACACAGGAGAGTTAGTGGCCGCCTATGCAGTGACCACTGAAACTGAAGTTTTAGATACACATCGCATTGACACACTGTCTGCTCAGGCAGCAGAGCTCATAGCTCTGACCCAAGCCTTTATATTAGCCAAGAACAAGAAAGTAAACATATACACAGATTCACAGTATGCATTCGGAGTCGTTCACGACTTCGGTGTTCTTTGGGAAGAAAGAGGTTTTCTTACTTCTCACGGTACCAAGATCCAACATGGTCCCCTTATCCAAGCCCTGTTAGAAGCAATACACTTGCCTATAGCCATAGCCATTATGAAATGCAAAGCACATACCAAAGTCACTGACAGAATTTCCCAGGGTAACGACCTGGCAGATCGTACAGCCAAACTCACAGCTCAGACAGATATTCCGACTGACATGACAAAGACTGATCCGACTACACTGACACATTGCCTGACAGTTAAGGATCCCATTCTAGATGTACTCGACATACAGACACATGTCACACCAGACGAAATCAAGAAATGGACTGAACAAGGAGGGATCCATACAGATCAAGGATGGATGACGAAGGGAAGAGCCACATGGTTCCTCCCCGACTCTATGGTTCAAGTAATCATTAACACAGCACATAGTCCAGCACACTTAGGAGAGAAAGCCATGTTAGACAGCTTACAGAATCTCTGGTACAACAAACATTTACGAGCAGCCGCAAAACAGAAAGTGCATACTTGCATGATCTGTTGTCAGTTCAATCCCGGAAAAGGTGTCCCCGTGGAACAGGGTGGATTTCATCCTCCTGACCATCCTTTTGAAGTCCTCCAGATGGATTATATCCAGATGGACCGATGTCGAGGATTTAAGTATGTCCTCGTAGTCGTATGTGCTCTTTCCCGATGGACAGAAGCATATCCAGTCCCCGTTTACACTGCTGCAACCACTGCCAAACAGTTGGTACGTGAGTTTTTCCCACGGTACGGTTTGCCCAGTGTCGTGTACTCTGATAATGGACAGCCATTCTCGTCCGAGCTTATGAAGCAGGTGTCACTCCTGTTGGGTTACCAATGGAAGTTCCACTGTGTCCGACATCCTGAAGCCGCAGGTCTTGTAGAGAGACATAATCAGACCCTGAAAACACGTCTAGCAAAAATATGTACCGAGAAAGGTGTAGATTGGATAGTTGCTTTGCCAGTTGCACTCTTTTACATGTGAATGGTAGCACATTCCAGGACAGGGCTATCCCCGTATGAGGTGGTCTTCGGCAGGCCTCCGAATATGTGGGGGATGCCTATGCCTCGTAGAATCACTGATGTTGACAGTTGTATGCTGACAGATTACCTGGCCTCCTTGATGTCTGCACTACAATCTTGTCGTTCACAGGTCGCGGCTGCCTTTCCGGACAACACCCAAGTAAAGCCACATGAAGTCCGCCCTGGTGATTTGGTCCTCGTGAGGAACTTTGACCGGAAGAGTCCGCTGGAACCCAGATGGAAGCAGCCCATATTGGTTTTATTATCTACAAGAACTGCAGTTAAAGTAGAGGGGAGAAAGGGATGGCTGCATTCGAGCCATGTGAAAAAAATTCACGGACTGTGTCCAGACTTGCCGATTAAGGACTGCCCACTTTCAGAGACTGACTCTAAACTCCCCCTGTTAGAGAAAACTCCCCAAGAGGAGTACCGTGCAAAGCTAAGGTCTAGTAAGTCAGACAGCGTTTAATTGTTTAAGTCCCCCTCGGGTGAAGCGGTTAGACAGGTTTCTGACATGTATAGAATAGACCCAAGTAGTCAGAGAGATAGGCGTATCAAAAAAAGAAAAAATTATTGTAAAGTTTTGCATAGCAGATGCATAATTGCCTTGATTTCGAGGTTTCTTCTGAGTCTTACGATTATATGCATTAGTCTAATGTTACACGTTTTCTTCCCTCTTGATTCACATGTACATGCTTCCTCTAATGACACTGTGGAGCACACTTTTAGTGATTTGCCCCCACATGAATTGTCCTATCGTTTAGCCATGCGCAACAATACATTCATCCGTATGTTACATCATTCACACCAGACCAGCAATGCCACTAATTGCTGGGTATGTGGTCGACTCCCTCCCTATCAGAAATACAAGGGTGCTCTGCCCCTCTTTCCTTATCCGTTCACACATAATGGTTCATGTGGTGCATGGTTTACTTTAATGTCTTCCCTAGATAGTAAGTCCAAGGTTTCCCAAGGCAATTGGATATGGGGGAACTTGAATACAGTCATGAATAAAATATGTTACCCAGACCAAGAAGGTCTTCCCCAGAGGACAGGGACCGATCTAGAAAATGAAGTGTATGGATTAGGTAATTTTACACTTAACCTCATGATTCTGAATATGCAGTCTGAGACTAATTCGGACTTGCCGTTTATTACAGTTTTACCAGTGAAAGGTGAATTATGCGTCAGAAAGAATGGTTCAGTACATCTAGGACACAGTGATTGTGATACTGTTGTAGAATTCAGTGATAAAGGAAAGTCTACTTTCAGAGCCTCTCGCCATTCTTATTTCATATGTGGTCAGACAGCCTATGTACGTCTGCCATTGGATTGGGATGAGACGTGCTATATTGCGTTCGTATTGCCACCTGTTTTTCTAGCCCTGCCTGATTATCACAGAAATCCACATCTCGTTCATGTAAGACATAGCAGGGAGATCAAGATCCCAATTGTCGATCAGACTGAAACTACATTAGAACAATATATAGATTTCAATAAAGGATTCTTTCCATTCATAGACACTGTCTCAAATAGTAAACTAATTCGAAGATTGACCAGAACATTAGAAGCAGTAGTGAACGAGACTACTTCTGCTTTAGGTAACCTGACCGAGGGACAGTCTGCTATGAGACTTGTTGTTCTTCAAAATCGCCTTGTCCTTGACGTCATCTTGGCAGATAGGGGCGGGGCTTGTAGAGTCATCGGATCCAGTTGTTGCATGTTCATTCTAAATAACGCGCCATCCGTGTATAAGGCCATAACTCGGCTTCATGAAATAGCCCATCAGATGCACCAGAATCCAGGCTCCTGGGCTTGGTCCGGTTGGTTCTGGAGTGTGATATCCGCCTGGGGATGGAAATTGCTATCATTCCTAGGTTTAATATTGGTCATAGTATTCAGTTGTTGTCTCTGTCTGCAATGTGGGCCAGCGATTTGCGGCTTGTGCGCCACAGCCTGTATTCCCCATCCAAGTACCCGTTCCCGCTCCCGAATAAAGAAAGATGAACAAATGATGTTTTATGACCAGATAGATGGTCTCATGAATATAGATATATCCTGAAGGGTGTAGTAGGGTCCAAGGAGGGAATGAGGTAAT
Source organism: Lissotriton vulgaris (assembly GCF_964263255.1). Taxonomy (NCBI): domain Eukaryota; kingdom Metazoa; phylum Chordata; class Amphibia; order Caudata; family Salamandridae; genus Lissotriton; species Lissotriton vulgaris. Next base: position 531,001,706 of record NC_141687.1, on the reverse strand, counting down.
AGAAATTTTCAGGTAGCTAATGTGTCCCCCACTCGCACCCTATCCATGCACCCATGTTCCATGTATGTCGTGTAGCTTCTGTTCTATACATACTAGAAAGACGCAAATACATTTGCGTCCATCCTTAACATGTTAGCTATCCAACCATACCAAGAAATCCCGTTAATTATGTTCCTAGGCATACGGTGCCACCGTCTTTATATGGTGCACTTCTGTAATTCGCACACGTTTTCTCCATGTTTCCTGGCCCAGTCGAGCTAGGCCCTTAAACGAGGCCTCTATGCCTCATCTCTCCTGTCTCCGAAAGCTGTACGCATCCCTGACCCCTGCCTTACTTCCTGCCAGCGCAGCGGTGCCCGGCTCGGCCTGGACTGCCTGCCAAATTCATGTTTTGCCTACTCGAAAACACATTCCAGTCTAGTGAAATGGGTAAACATATTCCCGGCTGCAGAGCAAAGGGCCCGGCCTTCCTGTCCTCCTTGCAAGTGATTTACTGAACCCGTTACCATGGTAGGCCCATGGCTCCGCGCATTGCACCAAGACACGTATGCATGCACCAGTATTCAATATTGAATGGCCCCTGCCCGAGAGACCTTTTATTCCAGACATTACATCCCCCAAACAACAGATACCAGATATGCAATAGGTACAGGTTGCCCTGACACTCCAGACACCAGTCTCCTCCACTAGTGCTAAAGTCAAAGCCCCCAGTTTCACGTCATACTAGTTGCGCGCGCATACAGGTGAAGGGTTTCTGCTGATTCTGCAACTTTTTTCTATGCATCCACCCCCATGTGACGTATCTTGTGACGTTTCTCTGACATGTACAGTGCACGCTCATGTGTACGCCTCTTTTCACGCCTCCTCTTACGCACATGTGTTCTTATCTCTCTCTTTTCACCTGTTACGCCTACTGTATTGGATTCAATTGTAAAGTTTTACTATATATAATGTGTAATGTTAATAAAACGTTGACTGTCCCTTCCTGAACCTTAGAGGTGATGGAACATGATGCTCCATCCTTGAGGATATTTCCATTAAAGCCCGTATGACTCAGATACCACGGATTCTGCCTCTCATTTAAATGAGCTGTCTTGTATTGATAATTATACGGAAAAATTGCATAGGTAAAATTCATTTACCACAGATCACTCGGGCACACCCAGGATTCAGACATTATTCAGTCGGGCTCTTCTTTCATAATCATCTAGCTTGCGTGCCGCCAGTTCATGTGAGGTCTTGAGAACTCAAACATCTTGCTGAAGCTGAGCCGCATCATCCACCAGGCTGGTCGTCTTAATAGCTAGTGATTTCACTTTCTCGTTGACTTTGGTGAGTCACCATTTGCTGCCCAAGGAGGATTTGACACCATCAATAGCTCCCATGACGTCATGTAGTGTTATTTCTCCTCCCCGGTCAGGAAGCTCGCCAGAAACCATCGCTGGGGTTCCCGCTCCAGTCGATGAGCTTTTAGGTAAAGTATAGCGGTCCAATTTGTTGGACTGTACTAGTTTCAAAGCCCTTTGTCCCCTGGAGGAGTGCTTCTCACCATCATGCTTGGATGCCATTATAAGTATGCACAATTTCAAGCTCAGACCCACGTACACGCACCTCCCAGCGATAGTATTGCGCCTGGAGGTCAGGTATCGGAGCTTCTAGTGGGGTGCAGAGTGAACCATACGGCGGAGGGAGGGAGCACTACTTCACACACCACTCAGGCCAATTGGTTGCCACTCATAACCCATTCGCAGCACCCCGGACCTGTCATTCCAAAGCCCATGCATCAAGTCAATGCGGGATAGTCATTTCGCCATCCCCGAGAACTCCGGGTGTATTGCAAGGCCACCCGTTCACTCCAGTACCATGTATTGCTATTCGGGGTTCTGTTGCCCGTTTAGAAAGCCATATGCCGCAGAAATAAATCAAGCCCCTTCCGTTCGTGCCTCCAAGCCGCAGAGCGGAGAGAGAGGAGGGGCCCCACCATGTGACCCCAATCCACACCTCTCCCCCACCCAGAAGTCACCACAGAAGTCACCACAGTTACAGCTGCCGGCAGCCGATTTTCAGTAAGATCTCAGTCCCCCGCCCAACAGCACACCAGCAGGATTGTCCGCAACACAAGGTGGGGGCCGCGAGGGCTCCGTGGGATACTGCGCTGTTAATGCTCGCCCTGTGCCCAGGGCATCCGCGTTGCAGGCGAGACCAACCGGGCACTTCCGGGTTGGCTCGCCGCTGTTGCTGACCTTGCGGTGGGTGGCGCGATCACTTCAATCCCCGGCTTTGCAGTGGCGGAGGCCCGAACTTTCAAATTGCACAGATTTGTGCCTGGTGCTCCTCGGCTGCCGAAATTAGCCCTATAGACGCCGCTCGACCTCCGGTGCAGCTTTCAGGGCCCAAAGGACAGGATGTCTGGCAGGATTACAGGGCCGGTGTACGGACTTGGCGGAGCCGAGAGTCTACACGGCCATTTTGATTCGACGCGTAGCTCCTCCCCCGTCTTTTAACGTTTTTAAGTCTTTTAAAAGAGTAATTATGTTTTTAGACGTTTTTAAACATTTTAGTTGAAGAAATGTTTATAACACTTTGTGCATACCAATGTCTAGTTAGAATGGTATTACACTTAAAGGTTACATGTCGTCGGAAGAGGAGTGGGTGCTATATTCCATATAGGTACCCTACATAGGCGCAGGTAACACTGCAGCCTTTTATCTATATCCTTCCCTACATTACATACATAACGGTTCATAGGGACTGACCTTTTACCTAGATACAACACTGCATTCAGAATGCAGATTTTTTCCTAGTTCGAAACTCATACATGACGCATGAGGCTTCTTGGAAGCACAGCAGGACTGAAATCAGGACGAACATCACCTGTATAATATCTATGTATAAAGTTCAAGCCTGAAGTCATCCTTCTAGGCCGACACAGTAACACAGCAAGGTAGGACCCCTGGGGAGACCTGTGGTTATATGTACATCCTGTCTTGCTTAGTCATAAAGAGTAGACCATGACTTCCCGGCTGACACACTGACTAGAGACGCTGAGGTTCCTGCACACAGACGCTCCAGCTAGCAGTGGTCTAATATCCCTCGCGGGGTGTCCAAATCGAGACCAGGATGGGGTCCCATATTCTCTTCTTTCTCAGGTAATGGGGTTGACTAAACCTTTAGCAGGATTCTTGGCATACCACCTATACAGATGCTAGGTACATTTAAGTACACCTTGTTAGGGAGGCATCGTAGGACTACGCACTTATTATCATGTTTTATGCACTTGTGTATATTCATGATTACTGCAAGATGGAAGAGCTTTACCATCCATATACTTTCGTGGTACTGCTAACCATACATCTCTGCTATTGTCTAATGGTTATTACAGCAAATCTATTCTGCACTAGAATAACAATTGTTCAATAAATCCTTATTAAAACGCCCAGACTGTTTATTCTGTGTATCTCTGAGACAAACTATGAGCACGAGTGACTGAGCGAAAGATATTATGGGGCAGATTTATGTTAACTGGCGCATCCCGAGGGATGCGCCAGTTAACGTGCGCCACAGCTACGCCACCCATGGTGCGCCGCATTTATAATGCGGCGCACCATGGTGCAAAAACGGCACAGATGCGTGACGCATCCGTGCCGGAAATGTGGCGCATTGCTGGAGTTGCGTCGCAAGCGTGACGCAGCTCCAGAAAGGCTCAGGGGTGCCCCATTCTACTAATGCTGCATCAAGACCTACGCCTGCTTCAAGCAGGCGCAGGGTTTTGACGCAGCATTGCCCTGAAAGTGACTGAGTGAAATCTCATAGATTTCACTCAGCCACTTTCAGGAGGCGTTCCTGCGCAGGAACGCCCCCCCCTGCGCAGGAACGCCTCCTTATGGCGCAGTGCTTTACAACGTGACGCATCTCCTAGATGCATCAGGTTGTAAATGGGGCGCATTGTTTGCGCTGCAGTTGCGTCAAATAAAGTGACGCAATTGCGGCGCAAAGAGGCGCAACGGCCTCATAAATCTGCCCCTATATTTTTTCCATGATCCTGGGGATCAGGGTTGTCATGTTCTGAGGTTCCCAGAAACGATTATCTCCCCGATAAGAGGAGATTCTAGTGGCGCTGAGAGCTAGCTAATGCAAACAGGCTAACATATCCGGTGGGGGTGCTCTGAACCAGTCTTCCACCAAACCCACAGTTTATGTTATCCGAACGTGCAGATTCTATATAGGATATATAGGAACTACATGACAAGTTTGTGGTCTGTGCTTCACCTCCTTTGGCGCAATTTCCAAATAAACAGTGTGCAGGCACATGCAACATTGCTGCTTCTTCCTTATCTATAGGCCTCTTGATGGTGGCAACTTAGCGAGCTATGAGCTGACCGGCCCATTCGAGGTATGATATATCTGGAGTATCATCGCTCCATATCCACGCGGTTCTATGGATTAATTAGAGACTCATGCCCCTTTTGCTATTGCTTTGTTTAGAGCATATTTCTGAAGTCAATTGAAGGGATGGGTGACCGTAATTATTTTTATAACATGAAAGTTGAGGTGAGTGCGGTCATACTTCCTTTGTATTATTCATTATTGATCCTGTTCTTGCTTACTACATTAGTGTCTTTTTGGTATTTAGTGGGTACAAGGGGGACTATTGCCTTCTGACAACTGCTCAAGCTGTCCACCCATTTTTGGAGGAAGATTATGCAGGCATCCTCAAAGCATTGTTCAGACTTCATAAGACTCCATGTGAGTCATGCATGCATCCATTTTTCTTAACATAGTAGCAGGAACACACCAAGTTAGAATTTTAAAATAAACACTTATTGTAAACACAAAGGTTGCTCCTTTATTTGTCCAGATGAACACGTGCATAAATATTTCTGAATAACCGCAAGACTTTAGGTCAAAACATTTGACAACTTATCTAGCATTTGCCTGTACTGATTCTATATTCCTTAAGGGCACCCAAGAATAGCCATGTCTTGCCATATTTTCAAGGGACTAAACAAAGAAACATCATCAGAAAGGCTCTTTATAGGAAATTGTTGCACTGAATGTGTTTTTAGCCAAACTGTTTTCACTTGTTGCACTCGCACTTTTGGAGGAGCCTCAATCATTTATCTTTCAAATACTTTGACATGCGACTTTTTCAAATACAAGAACATTATAATTCATACAGTCTTTGTGTGTTCTTCGTCATAAAGTTGTTTCATATGTCTTTCCTTTAATGTGTTTGCATTTAGGGGACTTATACGCTGAATAAATACTTGGTAATCCATTGTAATTTCTACAACTGTTTTACACTGACATTGTCACTTCCGCTAGTCTGGCATTCTGGTGAATTGACATCAAGGGTGGATGGCAAGGGAATGAAAAAAAATGTAACATAAAACTTATCAAGCTTAGTTGTGCCTTCTGTGAAAAAATACTCAGTTACATCTGTGAGTCTGTCTGTGAGCATGATGGATTGTAGCATTGGGACAGGGTTTGAGGAGGCATTCAAGCTGATGCCAGGTAAGTCAGGTCACACCTACAAAAACAAGCATTTACTGCGGAGGGGGGGTAGCAAATCCACATCAAGGACTAAGGCATTTCTGGGTCAGTAAAACTGGCTACGACTTCCATCCGCTGCTCGCTCAGGGGTTTTGTGCGAAGACCTCTGCATTATTTTAGGAGTAGTGTGGCTTCCTAAGCCAATGCCCAGTTCTCAGCGTCTGCTTTCCACCTACTATGTGGTGGGCCATCTGGGGACTCCCAATGTAGCGAGATGTCCCTGCGGGCCAACCTCTTGGCTAGGTCTAGGAATTTGTTGCCAGCTTTCCTCTCAGCGTTTCCTACTATAAAAGAGCATTAAAGAAGACTTTACATTTTGTTTTTATCTTGTCACATTTGCTCTGTGCTTGAATACCGAGGTCAAACATCTGTTTAGTCTTCTGACCAATTGCTTCTTATTCTTTTAACATGGAGTATCTTTGTTTTACTTGTGTAACTGTTATGTTTTCTGTAAAACCGAATAAAGTTTAATTAGTTTTTTTTTTAACTTTTCTTTCCTACTTCAAAGTTTGTGGATTTTGTAAATAGAACTCTATGACAATCTTGCTGGTGTGAAAGGAAAGGCTGTATGATTTCGTTTTTTCTAACAAAACAATATTTTAATACCTATGAACTGTACTAATATATTAAATTAAATAAAGTTGGGAAAACACAAATGAAGCATGTTTTTCTATTTCTGAAGTATGATGAAAAAATCAAGACATTTTAATTGGTTATGCATAAATGACAAATATTCGCTAAAACCCAATTTCCACAAATTATTGTGTGTGTGCGGTATAGTTTTATCAGTAAAACTGTATGTCTGTGCAAATGCAGTGGTCATTTCAATGGAAAATGGTCTGTTAAATATAGTAATATATTTGCGACATTATGCTCCTTAATGCAACACTGCTACATCCCTAGTACTCTCCTGCAGAACAGGAGTGGCTCATTTGTGACACTTGTTGTATAGTGTGATGCTTGGATTGTTCACAAACCCTATGAGTTCAGAAATGTAACATTGATGGTAGCACCCCCACTCTGAAATGAGTTCCAGCACCACTGAAATACATCCCAACAATGTTTATACATCGATTCAAATATATAAACTTGTGTACACTGGAATTACATTTCACTGCCCAATCCACACACTTCTTGCTATTCTGCTTTCACATTTAAAGGATCATATTTTCCATTATAAATAAATAATAGTATAACACATATTGTGACCCCATTTTTTGTACTTCTGCTCCTTCCACTTTCCAAACTCATCAGTGCCCTTTTTTATTTTTTTTGTGCTACCTGTACACGGGAAAGGGGGCAGGGTTACACCCTTAAGAAAATGGACATCTTAAGCAAAGGTGGCTAGGCGTAGGTATAAGGGAACGAGTCTGTGGCACAATGTAACCTAAAAACTCTCTGTAATAGGTCTGCATTCTGAAGTGAGATTGGACTAATCCAGCTAGTATGCTCACTATAAAAGACATTCACAGAAAGCTGGGATTCCACATACATTTATTGATATTTCAATTAACAGGCATTCAAATGAGGACAATAAATAACATTAGCCGTTGAACCGCAAAGCATACTTTCAACCCTTTCTCCTGAGCCAGGAGTAGGAACCATGTACCTGTTCAGGATGGACTGCCCTGTTAGGAGGTCCACTCCCACATGACTAGAAGTGGACTGCCCTGAAGGAGGACACCAATATCACAATATGTATTCAAAACTGCCCTGAACAAGAACATCAATGTAACAAAATTAGATGAGGACCCCCTGAAAGAGAACATCAACTTCACAAGATAAGATGAGGATTACCCTGAAGGAGAATACAAACCGTGCAAGAGTAGATTAAGACCACCTCAAATGAGAACACCAACACCAAAATATTAGATGATGACCACCATAATAAAGAACACAAACCTCTCAAGATTAGGTGAAGACTGCAATGAAAGAGAACACTCCAGTGCAAAACACAGATTTGCATTACAAGACCTTCTCGTCATTGGGATAGTTAAAACCGACACCCACAGCTTGGGTCCTATTTCCTTCTGGATTAAAAGCAAAGAGGATCTTTCGTCGCAGGATTACCTGTGCTTGATTGGAGAGCTGTTTTGAGATGTCAGGTGAACTACCAACCACTGCTTTAGTAGGATGTTTCAAATCCCTTACCAATTCAGAAGAGTCCAGTCAATAGGGAAAGTCTGTTAAGATGAAACTGTGTTCTGCCATAGCCCCTTGAGATAAAGATACTGTAAATAATGCTAAATGCATTTACAGGTAAACCACTGAATGAGCTAAAAGGTCTATTACTCCAGCAATAACACAGAAATGGGGAATTCGGCTAAGGAATATAAATGAAGCAATGAAATTATATCAGATTCTCATAAAAAGACCAATATAAGGGTTAAAAATGTATTTACGTAAATCGAGCAATATAAAAACCGTGTTTTTTTAGGATGGGGCAATTGTCCTCAGATATCATAAGGCAAGAAGTGTTATTGGTAAGACTGCTTTATGGATGTCAGGATAATTTCTCACCTGATCCTGCCCCTCTTATTTGTATCAATAAACTGTGGGCTCTCTGAGGAAATGACTGTATTATCGTGTGGTCATGTGCATAAGGACCCTTGTGGTCCTCGACGGACTCCTTACAAGTTATGTAATCATTTAGGTAGGAGGTATTTGGGTGTGTCTGGGTATGGTCAGTAGAGTCTATGACATATTGTGTTCAGTTAACAGTTGCATACCGAAGAATAAGATGTGTGGTACAGAGCTCCATGTATGGCGTGATTATTTTTGTGCTCCCGAGCTTGGGGGGACATGATAACTAGCAACAAGAGTGTGATACCTGCTCCGCAGAAACAAGACTGCTGTCCCTGAGAATTTGCTGAGGTTCAGCAAACTGCTAGTGCTGCCACATGCTCCCCAAGAAGCATTCTACGGTTGGCCCATTTGAAGTTAAATCGCCGTTCTTACTTTTACAAGGCCCCCGAACAAGGTGAAGGCCATACAGAGGAGCACAGTCAGAGAGCTGCCATAAGCTTACTGGTAAGGTCAAAAGAAGAGATACTGCACCACAGTGCAACACAAAACCATTGTCCATGTAAGCAGCACTAAGGCAGCAACAACCAGGTGGGAGAATGCGCTAAAGGCAGAGACAACTAAGTGCAAAGAAATGCTTAAGGAAGTGACAACCAGAAACAGAAAGTAGAAACGCACTTACCAGCATGTGGATGTGACAACCAAGCACAGATGAGCCGCAGATCCTAGCAAATTGGCAAATAGCATCCAATACACTTAAAGAGCTTTGGAATTCTGAAACATTTCACTGGCTGCTGTAAGAAGTGCAAAGTATGGTCCAGCCGCGTTACTGAAATCACCACCGCCATTTGACACCACCAAAAAGCAGAATATTGGCACCAAATGGACTGCATTGATTGAAACATTCAATGATTTCATAGATGCTCTAGAAGAAGCAGATGACAAAAAGATCAAATATTTAAAGAACCTTGCAGGTGATGGAGTGAAAAAGCTACTAAGAAAATACCGCATGCTGAGGAAGTATTGTACCATCAAATCAAAGAAACGTTTGGGGCCAAGTTCAATCCAATGCCAAACGTTGACTATGAAACATATTTTCAACCAGGAAAGATAGAAGGCTGGTGAGTTTGTTGAAAACCTTTATGAAGCACTGAAATTTCAGTGAATTTAGTGACGAAGAAGCCATATGTCATTGATGGATGCCTCTCCAATTCGTTCAGATGACACATACTAAGTGAAACATATAGTCACTGTGCAATTGCTAAAGCCGCTGTAGCATATGACAATTTCATTGTAAAGTCTAGCACTCCTGCAACTCCAGCCATTGAGCAAATTGTTGCTGCTACTAGCACAGACAGAGACATGCTTACACTCAAGGATATTATTGCAACACAATTATGGAGAAAGCAAACTCGATGTCTCACAGATGACGTTGAACAAAACTTTTTTTTAAATGTGCAGAAATTTTTTTCTGTCACACTGGAAGGTAATATACTAAGTGGTTTGAGAATTGTCATACCTGAGAGCTTGAGGCAACAAGTAATTGAATTGGCACACCAAGAACATTGTGGCATTGTCGCCACTAAGAGAGCACTCAGAGTCTGAGTGTGGTTTCTTCGCCTTGATTAACGAGTTGAGAGGAACGGAAAGCATGTCACTTATGTAACTGCTTATCTCCCAAGACAACAGACCATCCCCTAAATATGTCTGACCATCCTAAACAAGTGTGGGAGAAAATTGCAGCTGATTTCTTTAGATCCTTGCACAGTGGCCATCATCTCATGATTACTGATGAGTACTCATCTTTTCCCTTAGTTTAAGATTTATCTTCAACCACCCATGACAAAGTCATCAAAGGGCTGGGTGATATCTTCACAGCATGGGTTTTTCCCCATTATCAAGGCTGACAACAGTCCATCATTCAACAGCAGAGTGCTTAAGGACTTTCTTAGTTGCTTGACCGTCAAGATCAGTAAAGCACACCTCTCTGGCCACAGGCAAATTGCTTTGTTGAATGGTTTATGGACACCCTGAACAAGGTGGTTCAGTGTGCTGGGCTCAAAGGAATCAATCTCAAGTCAGCATCATGTACAGACCTTCGTGCCTATCGGTCAACTCCCCATTCTACCACAGTTGAAACCCTGCTGCCTTGCTGTTTGCAAGAGCCATTGGGACAAAGCTATCAAAATGGACCATGAGCAGAGCATAGACACTGATGAGGTTTGTGTCATGGACACTTCTCACAAAAGATAGACGAAGGCCTACGCAGATGAGCATGCATGTGCTTGGGACACTGTTTTTGAAGGAAGAGACCAGGTCCTAATAAAACAAAAATGGAAATACAAGACTGACTCCAGGAGGACACACGCCATGAGGGGAACGGCTCTTGACATCCTCCCTCTGTGCCCACAGCCATGAGGGAAATGGCGTATCACTTGCCATCTTTTCCATGAGGGAAACTGCTGTGAGATGACGACAAGTCTCAGCAGGACTTGCGACGCGCAGGCTGAGGGCATCATTGTAGGGCGTCGGGAGGCCCTGTGAAAACCAGTGCGGCCCTCCCGCAGCGCGGGATGTGCATTCCAGGAGGACATACGATGTGGGGGAATGGCTCTTGACATCCTCCCTCTGTGCCCACAGCCGTGAGGGAAACGGCCCATCACTTGTCATCTTTGCCGTGAGGGGAACGGCTACATGATCACTACAAGTTCCAGCAGGACTTGCAAAGTGCAGGCTGAAGGCGTCATTGCAGGGCGTCGGGAGGCCCTGTAAAAACCAGCGTGACCCTCCCGCAGGGCAGGACGTGCATTCCAGGAGGACACACGCCATGAGGGGAACGGTTCTTGACGTCCTCCCTCTGTGCCCACAGCCTTGAGGGAAATGGCCCATCACTTGTCATCTTTGCCATGAGGGGAACGCCCGCAAGATCACTACAAGTCCCAGCAGGACTTGCGACGCGCAGGCTTAGGGCGTCATTGCCGGGCGTTGGGAGGCCCTGTGAAAACCAGTGCGGCCATTCAGCAGCACGGGATGTGTGCAGGCATGCCCGGGCGAAGCCCGGGCCAAGGGCAGGCCCGTCCATGCCCATCAGAGCCCGGTAGAGGCTGGGCCGGGCAATCCCTCCTAGTCATCCATGGAAAATATTCTCTAGTCAACGTAGCCATATCGGAACTCTGAATGCAAGGTGGGTGCCTCCACACCAGTAATATTCTATTGAGTGCTTTAAATCTGCCCAAGTTAGGTCTGTGACCCTTACAATTCCCCCCTTTTTCATTCTTAGTGGGAGTATCGTGTTGTGTGCAGCACTCTAGCCACTCCAGACTTTTTCACTACATCCCAAGACCATTGCATAAGTAGAACGTGTGGTTGTTAATCAGCCAAAATGGGGAGACGCCTCTGCGCAGGGAAAAAACAAACACTAACTATTCAATCGCCAACAAGCAGTCAGCCCACTTCTATTGATAAAATGCTCCAGAGGACAATAGGGGCATTATCATCTGAAATCGAACTGACTGAAAGACGGCTATCGATAACACAGGAATTACCCACTTTCCCATCTAGACCTGATCTCCTATCTGCCCCGTTAACTGCAAACCCTGTTTTCTCTGGGACCCAGTCCAGGACATGTGCCTTGGTACACGCTGTACCCACCCCGGATTTGTCTATTGAGGACTCTCCTCTGGTCCAGGGAAGAGAGGGAATGCAAAAATTGTCACAAAGCCTGGGAAGAACCGGAAGAAGGGAACCACGGACCTTGTAGTAAATGGTGATTCGGGGATGGGAGGGATGGGTGGTCATGAGAATGTAGGCATAGAAAAACCATCTTGGGTGTCAACTTTAGTAATGGATCTAAGTTGCAAATAAGAAACATCATTAAGGAGGAGCTGAACGTCTTAACCTCCCGGGTAGATAAACATACATCACTTCTAGAAACTTATGTTGATAAGGTAGATGCCAACCCTAGCGAGGAAGACCCCCCTGCAGCGTGTGACCCAAACCCGCCCAGCTCACCAGAGTGTAGATCATGCCCCGGTGATGATCCCGAGCTTGCCATCCCAAACTCAATATAATTAGGAGGGCAAAATCAAGCAAGTGAACTTTCCCAGCAAGCCCAGAGATAAAATTAGCCTACAAAGCCAGGAATGCAGTCGGGCGGGGAGAGTGGCAAGAAGCAAGGTCACTACCCAGAAATACCTCTGGTTGAAGCCAATGCGTAGCATTTGGGGGCAGTGCATGGAGCCAAAGAGGGGCACGACTCACAAATAGATGTAGCAGAGGGAAGATCAACTCTACCATGCATCAACCTCCCCCCAGACTCACCACTGTACGTAATGATCTTAGCCGGAGTTCCAGAACTCAACAGGGGCCAAAGGGAATCATACTATGATTTAAAAAATAAATGCATTTTCTGGCTGACAAAACAACTCCAATTCATGTATAAGGATGCTGGCGAGATTTTTTTTGCACACAGGGTGGGATGGGTAGGCCAGAGGCCAAAAGATATTCCTGGTGACATCATTGTGGTCAACTTTAGAAACCCCCAGGTTGTATGGTCCCTTTTAACACGAAACCAGCAAAGGCAGGAGGGGGCATTTGGCCACCCTCTCTGGGGCATTTTTACCCCCGAGACCTGCCCCAAATAATAATCTATGGCATATCTGTGGGGCAGGGTCCAGGTACCAGCAAAATGCCATCCTAGGGCAGGATCAACCAAGCCCACTGTTTTTCAATCTTCCACTTATAAATAGATTTGTGTCCCTAGAAGCAGTGGATTGACTAAAATAAACACAGCCACTGATCACAGAACCAAACCCACAGTGGCAGTATTGGTGGGCCCCATGAGTGGAGGAAGTCGTCCAAGAGTCCGGTTACTTCTAGACAGGATGTATCCTGGGCCACTAAGAGGGTTGCTGGAGTGGGTGGTTCCCATAGAGAGGGAGTGGAAGGGTCCTTTATCAATTCTAGTGAAATAGGCACACTTCCGAGGTCCCCAAAGGCTCCCGTAGGCCAGCAGTAGGAGATTACAGATAGCATAACCCCCAGAGTCGAGTGTCTCATTGCAGATAAACCCAGTAATTTAAACCAGCCACCAAAAGACACACCCACATTTTGTGTGTTATCCTGGAAAATAGCAGGCCTCAAATCAAAATTCGACAATCTGGAGTGGGGAGCATTTATCCAAGATAATGACATATGCATGTTCCAGCAGGAAACTTGGGTGAGGGAGGATACCCACAGACTAGGCTATGCAACCTTCTGTCTAACAGCCACAAATGGAGGAAGGGGTAGACCCGCAGGGGGACTTTGTACCTGTATTGTTGTACACCTGTGTTGCACGGTGAGGCTAGTTGAGACCTCCTCCCAAGACATACTCTGTGGTATTCTGAGCTTCCCTGCCAAGACTAGAATAGCTGTAATTAATGTGTATTCCCACCCAGTCAGCCATGGTCAAGAGTCGACAACTCTAGAGCAACTGACTACTTTTTTATATACCATCCCTGATAACACCCTGGTGATTCTTGCTGGCGACTTCAACTGCCAGTTTGAACCCCTAAAAGACCTAACTGGGGGTTATGTCAGTGAGGAAGACCAGCATTGGGCTGTACCAGAACCAAATATCACGGTAACCCAGGCCAGGACTGCTCTGGTACTCCAAATGAATACCCTTACACTGAATGACTCCCTTAGGGCTTGTAACGGGTGCACAAAATCCGACTCCCCAGTGAACCAAACATACAACAGACCAGGTAGCTCCTCTATTTTAGATTACATCTTGGTGGACACTAAATCCTGGCAGCGGGTGACTGATTTCAGGGTCGTTCCCCGATATGTCAGCGACCACAACGCCCTGATTCTTGAGATGGTACTGCCTTGTCCCAGGTCTGTTTAGACATGCCAACCTTCAACTAGCATTTTCTAAATCCCAGGAAAAGCTAGCCTCGCTTTACCAAACTGTAATTCCATACCTCAAGGCTGCAAACCAACTTAGTGAAACTGCTGTTTCCACCACTGTCCTACACGAATCCCGAACAATCACCAAGGTCTAGTATCTGATCTGGCAAATATTTTCTTCCCCACTGTTAAAGCTAGGGAAAAGGAAACTCTGGGTCACTCTTGGTATAATGGTGACTGTCGCAAGACCAAGCAAGCACTAGTCCTAGCTATTAAATCCAAAGAAAGACCTTTAATAAAAGATAAACCATCAGCCCACAAAAACATTATTAATATGGCAACGAAACAGTGGGAGGAAGATAAATGGGACAGTCTGAAAAATGCCCTATGTTCCAGGGACATGAGGATTTTCTTGAATTTAGTAAACACTGGTGGCACAGAGGACAAACTGACTATAGAATTACATTTGGGAGCAGAAGTTTGGAAGGCTATATGAAAGGGTAGAGGGTGTAGTTGGGCAGGACACAAATGAGTGCCCCCACTTGCAGCCATCCATTTCTGCTGCACCAATAATTTCTCTAAAAGAGATAATGGATGCTCTTAGTAGGGTTACCTCTTCTAAGGCACCGGCACTAGACAAGATCCCAGGTGACCTCTTCCGTAATGAGCCTAACATCTGGGCACCATATTTATGGACCCTGTTTAATGCTACCCTGCAGGGAATCCCGATTCCCAAGACCTGGCTGGAGGCGGAAATTATTCCTATTTATAAGAAGGGCTCCCCACTGATACCCGCCAATTATCGCCCAATAAGCCTCATAGATGACACCCAGAAGATATATGCACGAGTGCTATTGGGTCGATTAGAGAGTTGGATGTAGGAGTATTCCATACTCAGCCCCTTCCAGGCAGGTTTTAGAGCTAGAATGTCCACAATAGATCAAATTCTTAGGCTGCAACTTGTACTCTGGAAGACGGTAATTCTGGAGTGCAGCAGCAGCCTTTATTTGATCTTTGTCGACTTGAAATGGGCATTTAACCTGGTCCCTAGGGACAAACTGTGATCCATTTTACTAGAAATGGGGGCGCCCCCTACTTCTGCCACCAGAGGAAACGGCTCCATGAATGTAATTTTGCCCAAATCAGACAAGGGAAGAATGGTGAGCTCACTGACCCCATTCCTATAGAAAGAGGAGTACGTCAAGGGTGTGTGTTGGCCCCAACCCTTTTTTGTTTAATTAATAATGGTTTAGTGGAAACCCTGATCGCTGTGAGGGATAAAGATGCCCCTAGGCTGGCGAACCTCAAGGTACCCACCTTCATGTTCGCCAATGATAACATCTTACTATCTAAATCCCCAATGGGAATACAGAGGGCTCTAGATATTTTCCATTATTTTTGTAAAAGCAGGGGTTTCGCGATAAATACACAAAAAACTAAATACATGGCTTTTAATGTAAAAAATACTACATGACCAAACCCCCAGTTGGATGGGAAACCACTAGAGAAAGTATTCATTTTTGAATACTTAGGGTTAACACTTACTGAGAAGATTGAGTGGAGTCCACAAATATAGAAGGCCAGCCTTAAGCTGGCACAGACAACGGGGGGATTGGCCAAAGTGCTCAGGAAGTGTACCCACAAAATGGTTGGGCCAGTGATGGATATCTACAAAGCTCAAATAAGGGGAGCGGCTCTGTATGGGGCAGAAATCTGGGCCATCGGCCATCGGACCCCCTATCAAAGAATGAGAATTCCTTTGCCAAAAAACCTTTAGGCCTCCCGCTAATTACTCCACTTACGGCACTTCGAATGGATCTTGGGGTTGGTCCAATTGCAGAGGAAGCTGCCCTCAGACCCCTTCTACATTGGTGCCGCTTATGGAGCACCCCAGAATTAGAAGCTTTCAGAGTATAGCCAAAGGAAGTGCTGAGCCTGCAAGGCGCCAGTAAAATCCCATGGCTGGGCTATATTAAAAACTCCTTAGAAGCTTTGGGGATGGGGGACCTATGGGCTAACGCTGAAGGAAGCAGCATGTCAATATCCAAGAAGACCCTGTCAAAATCTTTAGGGATTATAAAATTAATCAGCTTAAGAGGAATCCTGCGACTGGTACAATTACTGCATCCTTTTTAGAGATTAAAGAGCAGTACAGCCTAGGACCTGTTTTTGATGTCATCCAGCCTCCCCTTGCAAAAAAGCTGTACCTACAATTTAGGCACGGAGCATTGCCGCTTCGAGCCTTTACAAATAAATGGGGGGGGGAACTCTAACTCAGGGCTGTCCGGCATGTAACCATGTCTCGGAGACAGTCCATCATATACTTTTTTCTTGCCCGGCATACAATAAGGTCGGAAGCTGATGGCTAGTACAGATCATTGTGCAGAGGCCTATAGGATTTTAAAATATGATACTAGCATGCCCATTGTGTACTCTGTTTCCCGATACCTATTCTCCATGTGATGTGTGCGCAAAGCTATTTTAAAATCAGGCTCTGCTTAATTTGGTCACTCCATCATTTTTTTGTGATTTTATACTGGTATCAACCTCACCCTTCTTTTAAATCTTAAATACCATTAATGCCTATTTTTAATGTATTTATTACATTTTATAATTCTTAATTGGAATTCTTTGATACTGTATTTCACATGCACTTTATTTTGGAAATTTATACGTATGAATTGTGATGTCTATCTTACTTGTGCTTTTATGGTCATATTGGCCGAAATAAAGAATTCTTGAATTGAATTGAATTGACTCTCCCTTTGATGCTGATCCATTAGGGTAGTGACAAGTAAAGAACAAATGGTGACCCCAAAACATCCCAGAAAATCAATTACGAGAGACTCATCACATTTCAGGCACCTTCTGTAAGAATCTTACCGGGATTTTCTGCAGGAGCGTCAGGAATATGAAGACAGGTCCTTAACCTTCCACTATCACCAATTGCCTCTATGAAACACGCGATGCTATCAGAAAGGATCCATGGTGATCTTCCAGTGTTGCTAGCAGAAAGGATCCAGAGATGAGTAGAAACGGCAAGGATGAAAACTGGGTAAAAAGAAAGGGAAGCACCCGGAATGGTATTGCAGCGGAACTTCTAACCAAACGAAGTTCCACTGCAGGTGGAACCGGCTCAACTAGACCGGTCAGCCGACGTGACAAAATCCAGCCGACAGGCGGAGCCACATAAAGCCCATCCAACCCACAGGTTTCCCAACGCTGGTGAAGTCAGGCTAAAACAAAAAGAGCGGGGGTCACTGAAGAGGGAATCCGGGTAGTGATAGTATGGGAAGCATAGAGATGGTACCAAGGAAATCCAAGAATAGGTTCCACACTGAACTCAGGAATACCGGAAGTCCAGGAACAAAGTCTCGGGGCAAACACTAGAACGCGAAGCATCGCATTCAAGGGAAGTCAGGCTTTTAAACCTGCCTGACTTCTTCGTGCATGCGCAGTAGTAAACTGCCATCTTGAATGGGAAATCGGCAGTCCTGACACCTGCCTTGATGTTTGTCGGCTCCAGAACTTACGAGTGAGAAAAGGCAACCTGAGTGCCGATGTCAAGCATCTGAGTCTACATCTATGATGCAGATGACAGTGCAACTCTTTCAAGTTGAATAACTTGTTCTGGAAGATTAGTGTGAGCACATTGAGGACTCATTGAGAAACTCTATGTATATATGTTGCTCGTACTTTTTTTAAACAATGGTGCAGATGTAGTGTCATGTGATCATGTGCAGCAGGACTCTTGGGTCCTTGATGGACGCTTTACAAAGTTACGTAAGCACTAGCAGTTGGGAGGTATTTGGGTGTGCCTGGGTGTGGTCAACAAAGTCTATGATGTATTGCGTTCAGTTAACAGTTGCATGCCAAAAAATAAAGACATGTGCAACAGAGCTGTGTGTGGCATGATCATTTGTGTGCTTGAGAGCTGGGGTGGACGAGACAATGACCAGGCATGTCAGATGCTTTAAGATGGCTCATGTCCAAAATTTCATGCTGGTGCCTCATCTGTTTCCAAGTAAAAAATATCCTCCTCGGCAAAAACAAAAAAAGGCAGGTCCATCATCTAGTGGGACAGTCTGTTAGCTGCCTTATCATTATTAAATAGGGAAGGCTTGCATAATCATTTATATATAAATTGGTGCATGTGCAGTTTTCTCAAGGATTACCCAGACGGCGAGGAAGAGGAGGAGGGCAGCCTGGGGACGCCGCAGTAAAGGTACGTGGTTTTTAAATTACTTATAATTAAAGTAGAATTACTTGTTAATAGGAGGGTGGGAGGTGGAGGCAGGTGGCGGAGCGGAGTAGAGCGTAGTTTGTTTGCAACTCCGTGGACCTCTGAATAGCCCCGCTATGCCCACTATGCCCAGGGTTAATATAAGTACTGATGGCTTAAGATTGAAATGGAGAGCTATTGACCTAGCACAACTCTTCCACATAACAGTTAATGAAAATGTAGGGCCTCATTATGATGGCGGTCGGACTTTCGTCTGCAATACATGTCTCTCGATGAGTGAGACAAAGGTGCGTGTTAGCACCTCTTTTATTTATTTCATATATTAATAATATCCATCCATTTTTAAAGCATATGATTCAAGAAGTCTCAATATTCAACATCTCTCTCACTCACACTTTTATATGCGGACAATGCCATTTTAATGGATTGTACGCCAAAGCCATACAACAGCAAGTGCAAGGCTTTTTGATTTTATGGCTACCCTGAATTTGCAAACAAATGTTTTAAAATCCTTTATTATGGCTTGTGAACCCAAGAAACATCGCTTATCCTCAATCTCCATAGGCAACAATACTTTGACGCACGTTAGTACCGTCTCAGATTGGGGACTAACATTTATTGCTACTGGTTCGTGGGTCCCACAGATTGCACATAGCCGGCTAAAATTGTCAAATCATGTTGGTACTTTATTTAGCCTATATCTAACATCAAAGAGCTAAGAGGGAAAATTGGGTCATAGGTCGCCCTCCACACAATACTACTATCCCAAATATGACCCAGACCACCCAGGCACTTAGAAATTTATTATTTTCATGTTGTACCAACTGTTACAAAGCTTTTGCAACTAACTCCTCTATTTTAATTATTGAAGTAGGAGGTACACCCATGTTGTGCCATCTTAAAAAATTGCCCAATCCCTTAGTATAAAACAACAGTTGTGAGACGACGAATATCACACACCTTAGTGTCGCACTCAGACAAACATAAAAAAAGTGTGTGAAAGCGAGATGGCGCCTGACGGGCGCACCACCAACGGGAACCTGGCAGGTACTCAACAGGATTGCCCGATCTCATCATTGGCACCATCAAGCTCAAGCTCAAAAGAAAGTTGTGTCCAAAAACAAACAAGACAGTGTGTTTGTGAAAATGTGCAGTGTAAACAAACCACAAACAACACATATAGTGTCAAAACAACATATAACCCACAAACAACACGGATATATGCCTTTATTCTGTCTCTTTCATGTTGGTTGTAGAATCTAAAAAAGTGGGTATGGCTACTCCTTATCCAACCATACTCTACTTGCCGACATGTTTCATTGCCATTCACACTTTTGGTAATTTCTTCAGGGCATCACACATTTTTAAGCCACTGCACTGGACATACGTAGTCTTCACAACTGTAAAAAAAAAACACACATATAGACCTGCTTTTTAGAAAGCCTTAAAACAAGAGCTTCAAGATAAGTGATCCCAAATGAACACAATTCCATATTATTTACCCTCAATCGGCCACCTGGACTCATACCAGCCGAGAGGGCGAAACCCTCCTGTGTTTCTAGACGACTCCAAATGTGAGTCCCACTTTATTTAGCCTACCAAAACCTAGGGGCATCAGCCCCCTCTTACCATTATTGCAAATATGTAAAATTCAATGTTTGCCAACAGCTGCCTATGGCGCAGAGGTGTGGGATATCCAGAATAGCAATCCTGTTTTGATAGAGGAAAAAAGATTTTGCAGAAAGATTCTTATGGCATCTATGTTGTCCACAACCTTTATTTGCCATAGAGAATTGGGCATCCCATATATTGAGGATTATATTAAAGCTCAACCGCCCATATTTCGGCTTGCAATCTGGAAAAACAAGAAGGCATGACTAACCAGGTATATCATAATGGACTGCCAAAGGTGTAAAAAAGGCATGGAGATCCCCTGCCTAGCCACCATTAGATCTAGGTTCCGCTTTGTTAATTTAGAATGGATTTTTATTGACCCAATAAACAACCTAAATAATATTTTTTTTTTAAGTTACACCAGGCCTTTATATGATCAGCCTGCCTCCAGAAGAATGCAATTGGAAACTTTAAAGTTGAACCTGGCAACTTATATGTTCCTAGATTCACCAGATAATATTGCAGGGTACCTGACCAGTGTGTGGGGACACTGGAAACGTAGCTTTCTGTTCCGTTACAAGGCTGGCACTGTGAAATACCTGTTGTGTTTCCAACTGGGTTTTAATGCTGATTTGGAAGTTCAAGGCAAATAATGCTGCATTTCACGTTTTTTTGTGGATTCTATGTTATGTTTTCAAAGCATTTCTGATCCTTTTTAAAGAAAACAAGGTATCAAAAATCTGAGAGATGCAATAATGTGTTCTTTTATCTGGCAGATGAGGGGTAACTACTCATTAGGGCGCTTTTTTTAAAGAAGCCGTAAGAGCTTGTCGTACTGCATAGGCTTGTTTAATGGTTTTAACTCTGGACTTTGTGTTTCATGTATTTTTCACGGGTGAGTTGATTTTAATTATTTTAATTTCATTATTTGTATGTATGTGTTTTATGTATGTACTGCATTTTTAATATTTCTTATTATGTATTGTATGTATTCAATTATTATGCATTGCACTTTTATTGATACAACTTGTATTCGAACAAAGTATGATTGATTGATATTTTGATTCAAAACTAGGACTAGACAAAACACAGATCTCTCCAGCCAATATGTTAACTTTCAAAATTGTCTTACCATTATTAATATTCCATGACATTTAGTTGGCACACAAAGATCTGCAGCTGGTGCCTAAACCCCATAGAATATTTTAAAATGAAGACTTTGCAACCAACTAAGCAAAACAGTTTTACTGCTGCGTTTCTCATTATTGCCTATTTCTTTGTGGCAGAGTATTAGAAAATAAATATATAAATTGAGTCCCAGATTTTGCATCGGGGTTGCGTCACTTCTTTGGCACAACCCTGACACAGTTTGTTAAATATTGTACTGCACTCCATTGTACTCTTGGTAGGTCCGCTAAACATATGTATGAGGTCTTAAGCTTTGATGTCACTTCTTGTGATGCCACCTCCTGCGAGGTTATGGGTTGTGATGCCACGTGCCGTGATGTCGCACACTGGTATGTCATGTGTTATGATGTCACTGGCATACTGCCTATCTTGGCTAGTCATCCCACCTCTTTTTTGAAGACGTGTGCCCTGCTTGTCCCCTCTCTAAGATGTGTGACCGGTGTGAGTAAGGACAACAGCAAGGATTTTCATGTATCTTTTACTTTTGATACTACTGTGGTCGCCAAGGGGTTAACGCAGCGTTCAAGGATTCTTCTCCTGTCTGTCTACCGGTGGTATGATAAAAGCCCAGCCATGTGGCTCGGTACTGCGCAGAGGCCTAGCCCCAGATAATAAAGATAACTAGATGCACTGATAAGCAAAGGGCACCAATGGTTACTTCTTTATTTATTGCCTGCGTTTATTGCCACAAAGTCAAGGTGATCTGACTTATAAAGCAGCTAATGATTGGTTAATTATGAACCTGAGAGCGAAGAGGGCAACAAATAAGAAATCTCTGTATTTAAAAAAAAGGGCCCATTTAGACTTTGGACAACACATGCCCAATTTTTCTTTGCAGGCCTGTGCTGCAAAAATCAGTAATCAAATAAATCGATGTCTTAACCCAGGCAGCGGTTAATTAACCGATGAACATTACTGTCGGTAGAGCCTCGTCTGGGGCCTGGGTGTCCTGGGCATGGCCGCATGACACGCCATGTTTACAGGACGCAAGTGTGCCCCCGGGGGCCAGTCTGTGGGGCCCTACAGAGATGCTGTTCGACGCTTCTGTCGCTTTTTTTTCTTCTCCTTCGAGTGAAATTCAAATCTATAATTTAAATAATCTGAATGTTTGAACCCTATCTGCTGAATAAACACACAAAGGAAGTCTTCAGACCTGTAATCACTGACTCCTTTCACAGGGGCAGCCTTCTCCGGGCCAGACAACTGCAAGCAATTAGGGAAATTAGTGGCTCCAAGCTCACCATCAGGCCCCGTGCTTGTTTATAATTTAATCGCAGAAAATGTCAAAACAGTCAAGGGCTGAAAGAAACAAGATGCATTTTTTTAGATGAAATTAAAACTGCCAGGGCTGCAATATTGGGGGATGTTTGTTTAATAGTGTGTGATTCAAAGCATGGCTCTGATTTTCGGGAATTTATATTAATCTGCGTTCTATTATGTGCGCAGCTAAAAGAAAAATAAAACCCGCAGCATGGCAGGTCTCAAAGGCATCTTCCCGATAATGCAATAAGGGTTGACCACTGCTAATAACCTCCAAGCCGCTCTGCGGGCGGGGCGGGGGGTGGATGTGCCCTCCGATTACTTGCTGTGCCTCCTTCATACTTACAAGTTCGTCCCTGCCAACATGGCATCGGTGCAGTAAACGATCTCCGAAGAGCCCTTTACAAGTAATGCTAAGGGTGTAGTGAAGATGAAGAGAAACGAAGCAGTTCGACATCACAGCGGAGGCTGGCGGCAAAGATTGCACGCCCCCCTCCAGAGGGTCAAGTGCGGACACAGCGTCTGCACGTGCGCGGTTGCAGTGAAGATATATATTTTTAAGAAAGGGCGTTCCTGGGCTGTGATTTTGAAAGTGTGAGTCTTCTGTGGGGCGGAAGGCTGCTCTGCACACAGGACTGTGAAGACGCAAGACCTGGGACTAAGAGGGCAGCCAACAAAAAGCGGCATAATCCAAAACTATTATAACATTGGGATTTTTTGAAGTAACTACACCACACAGTTACTCCACGCTTCAGCGGTTTGTTTCGTTAGTTTTTAATCAGAGTTGGATTGGGATTAAAAATCGGCCCGGGCAGACAATAAACAAAATGGCTACATTTGCATAAAACACTACTTCGGCGAAATTTTATTTAAAAAAAGGGTTGAGGGGTTTTAAAAAATGCACGGATTAGTTTACACTGGTGAAACACATCTGAAAACAAGTGAGGCCACTTTTGTTCAGGCCCCCTGCCCTGCGCTCAATATGTATATCTTAGTGGGCAGCCACAGCCGGTAGTGGGAGTACCTGCAGGGCAGTGAAGTGGGGCAGGGGAGGGGTAAGGTGGGGGTAGTAATGTATGGTTTACGGAGTTTTACAGGTAAGTAAACATTTAAATAAATAAAAAGAATTTCGTTGCACGCACTGCATCCCCACGTCACCGCACTGCAGGTACTCCCACTGCCGGCCGCGGCTGTTAGTGGGCCAGCCCAACGAGAGAAAGGGAGTGATACCTCTGCCTGTTAATAAAAGGAAGGTAATGGACGCCCACCTACCACCAGAAAGGCCAATCAGGCACCCACTGGGCCGCTGGCGGCATCTGAACAACGCAAAAACCACCAAAATCTCACCCCCCAAACTGCCCAAAAAAGAAGCCCACAGCTGGAATTCGGATACCGGCCCCTCGGGCATTGACCGAGTGCCCGTGTTACCAATCTGATGCTAGTTTTTATTGTACATTCAGCCAAAATGGCTTACAGGGAAGTGCTAGCAGGCTGGTGCCTCTGATATCTGGTGGAGCCAGGTCAAAAATCTGTCACGGGTCAGGAGCAATGTAGACTCCTATGCTACTGTTCTACAGACCATATCGAGCACCAGTTCTTAACCCCTGACCCCACTCCCATCCCAGAGAAATAAAGGTCATCCCAGCTAACCTCTGTTGCTGGTGCGAGGGGGTTCCCTATGGACTTGCGTTGCAACAGAGTCCTTCCTTCAGTAATTTTAACAGACGTGGAACTAAAGTTAATAAAAGACTCTTTGTCACCAAGGATACAAAGCTCTAACCATGGACTTATTTTGCAAATTATTTTTTTAAACTGTGTTAGTTCAATTGAATTAACTGGAGTGCATTAAGACTACAACCCCCAGATTTAAGTTGGTCATTTAACCACACCCTAGGAGAAGACCACTATGTCAATTCAAAAGAATCTTTATTCGGCCGATTGAGGCCACACATTCCAATACAGTGCAGCCAGAAAAGAAAACGAAAAGAAAATAATTATAATGCAGCAATTAAAAAGAGCAAGATCTTAGTGCTTTTAAAAAAAATGGCACAGTGAACGTAGAACAGCCAAATTATCGAAAATAATAATAAGGGAGACCAAATGTGATTTCAACAATTAACAACACTGTGTGCCTGTTTAGGATGCCGGTTGGACCGTCATCGACAGGCCATTGGTGGCGGTCCCACCGACATCCAGCTGAGCGGTCCGACCACCGCAACATGATGTGGTCGGTCAGATCATAGTCCCCACAATAGGGGTGGTACCTGCTCAGGCAACACTGTAGGGATTGCGATGTCCCTTTCTGACAGCCTTTCCACAGCAAAGAAAGGCTGTCAGAAAGGGACTTTGGGACCCAATCAGGGTCCCGTCCCCCTTGGGCTTCCACTATGAAGCCCGGAGGCACCCATGGTGCTCCCCAACATCCATGCCCCTCCATGCCAGGCAGCGTGGGGTGCCTGGCAAACAGTACAAGGATGTTTGTAAGCATGACTTTTGCCCTTTTGCCCTTGGGGCTTGTGCTGTGCCCCTTTTCTGAGCTGCAGCACAAGCCTCAATGGCAAAAGGCATGTTTCTCACTGCCCACACAGTGGCCGGATCATAAGTTGGCAGGCGGGACCACCAACTACCTGTTGGCCAGTCGTGTTCCCTCCCCAATGGTTGTCGGACACTCATCTGACCACCATCAAATCAGTCCCTATGTCATTTGAGGCATTTGACGACCTAAGATGTGAACCACAGTTAAGGATGAAATAGGACTGGTGTCCATGACATCAATAGGCTTCTGCTGCAAGGGGTGGAATTTGGGAAGGAGCAACTTGGTCATGGTTTGGATCAGACAGCTACTGCGTGTACATCTGGAAGAAAAGCCACACCTTAAAAGAGAGGTTTCACTTTATTCGAGCAAATTCCACTCCATGATGCTTGGAGGCTGTATTGGTCCTGCTACCAGTTACCAGATTTGAGATATTTACTTTCAAAGGCATTCATAATAAGACATCTAGACCCCTTTTGGTGCCCTATGCCCATTTATCAGTGATTTCAAACTCAACATCAAATAGCTTAGAAAAAAATCACTTCCTATTCTGTGTCTGTAAACATGAAATAACCTCCTTCTGGATATCAAATCTGAGACCAAACTGCACGTTTTTTAAAGATAATCACACATGTATTCATTTTACTTGAAATAATTGTGTAATACACATAAGTCTCGGAAAGCACCCAGTAACAGTCACAATTTCAACACAATAATATCAAACATATAGTTGTAAAGAAACAAATATCTAAAAAGTGAATTAAAAGTCATAGATCAAGTAAAACATTAGATGAAATGATATCATACAATTACAAAGTTACAAATATGTCAGGAATACAACACTTACGTTTTATTTTTTGAAAGTGACACAATCTAACCATTTAAAACTAGGAACAATGAGTAGCGGGACTGTTTTACAGGTAAACCTTAGTAGGGCTTGAGATAAAGTGGGATATGGGTTTAAAACTGGCAGCTGGCAAGTGTTACTAGAGGCCTGAAAAGACTACAGAATTTCTTAATTGGAGGTCCGATATTGGTCCAGGAGGGTTGGTTCTTTCTCAGATTTACAGAATATCGACATACGATACATTTCGATGCAAATTGACCTTATAAACAGCTTTAGTTGTATCAGTGCATTGTTACATCTGCAGCACATAACAAATTCTCATGAGTGTAAAATCCCAACTTGTCCCTGGTCACAAAATGTATAAATGTAATATTCTGTACTTGGAGGCTAACATTATTCTGACACATTTTAATATGCAGACATAAGTCTCATTTTGTGAACAACATGTTCCAGCTAATAAAGATTCACATGTAAATCCGAAGAACGCACACAACAATATGATTGGATGGCATAGTCAGAAAGTTTTGCTACACAGATATAAGCTGCACAATCTTATGCATAGAGAGGATAGGAAAATAGCTACATCTGACAACCGTCACACATCAGGAATCTCAAAAACACAACAAAGGCAGCAGGTCCACCCAAAGCCTTGCACTCGTACACTTTACCTGCACATCAACATAAAGCTGTAATCATTAGATGAAGCCAGTACAATGAGGAGGAAGACACATTTTTTTAAGGAGGAAGCAGACATCATGGTGACTGTGTTGTTGATCACCATAGCCACATCTTTAGTCTGTCTCCAATTAACCTCAGTGGTGCATAAAATCAGACAATTTGGCACTAACATGGTGAATGCCACGGAGATTGAGACATGTACCCTGGGAAACATTAATCAGAATGGCAGGATTAGAAGAGGTGAGTGAAGGATAAATGCACCATTGTACACGTGCCAGACGTAATCCCTAGTGGATGATCCAGAGCACATTTTCGACTCACCCAGACAGAGCTGTGCATTCTTGACATCATGCATCAATACCATGCACACAACCCTTTTTTTCTAGATTGAAAAATGGTTGTCTAATCTAAAATATTTGAATAGATATCATGAAGGGATAAAACCTATCCATAAAGGTATTGTTGTAAATAAAACAGCGATAATGTTAAGCATTAGCTAAAGACATGATATCGTAATCCACTCGTTGCGTTTTCCCGCTCTAACTTTCGTAATAGTCAGAGTCCATCTTGATTTCATGTCCTCCATCTTGTATGCTACATATTGCCATGTGCCCGCCATGTGATGAGTCCTACCTCTTCGCTAGTCGCCCTTAAGATCTGCCCAGCAACAGTCTATAAATAGACCCCTTTGTGTGTCTAGCGCATGCTTAGTAGGAATCACATCTGTCTTTGAGCAGCGTAGATAGGAATGTGCTTTTCGCGGGCCTCAAGAACCATTAACTCCACCCATGTATTGATCATGTTCAGAAATGTCCATATATGGTCGTAAATCATGCTCTGTGTTGTACCCGTCTACTTATGAACCCCTTCGTTGTGTATAAAAGGGGGCTATGTGCTTGAGTTCTTTGTGCTACCCTGTACAATGCTGCAGAGTGTTGTGTAGCCTGTAGGACCACCTTTAAAGGTTTATTAAACTATGTTTTTGTATTTTCAGTTTCCGTGCCAATTTCTTTCTATAGTCTGAGAACTTCGTGCACAGAAGGGTGCATCTTTTGCACTGACGGGCCTTGCTGAGGCCTGCGCATTATCAATTGGCGCCCGACACGTGGGGCTCATCGGCGACTCGGATGCTCGAAGGACTGGTCATGACGAAGGATTGGAACCTTGCCGGGGATGTGATCACTGCCAGAGGCGTCTTTAGTCCTGGCATCCCGAGGTTTTCTTCCTTTTAATTAATTAATTAATTAATTAATTGTGGGTTTCTAACGCGCTAGAATCGACTCCCGAAGGAATATCTCTGCGCAATAGACCACTGGGGAACCCGTCCTGGCTTTCCCTGTGAGATGGTCCCTACTGGGTATCTCCAAGGTGAAACCAGGCATCCCCGGCGTATGTGGGGGGCCGTTGTGGAGATGAGGCAAGCTAATGCCCAGAGTTGCCGAGTGTGATCCCTGGTTAGAATAGGCACCGAGGTGAGAATTATCGAGTCTGCTGACCCTGGTCCACGACCCTGCTGCGTCGGGAATTGAACCCTGGTCCCGGGCATTCCTCTTCTCCCGGGTCTGCCGCCTCTAACCAGTGAGCCACACCACTCCTTCCCTTCCGATCTGACCATCTGGGTGGCGCCGGTCCTCGACTGAGATCTCTTCTGTCGGTTTGCTGTGCAGTGGCCGTTTGGGCGAATTTGGAACTTGGCAGTTGGAATCTGGACGCTCTGGATTGGTAAGAACCGTTGTATGGTACTTGCTGCGAGCTCTTGGAAGCCTGGATTGGCAAGGCAGTTTTAGGATACGCTTGCTGCGGCTATTTGGTTTTGTGGGACTAGTCATATTTGGTTTTGGATTTGGGATATATGCGTTGCAACACATATAGGCAGGTAATGTGGAGATATTTCTCCTGAACTTTGGATTTGAGCGGCGCAACGTTTTAAGTGCCATTTTGATTATAATATTGCATATTTTGCATTATTCCTGACATGCCTCCGTAAATGGTGCTGCTGTTTTGGAATTGACCGGTTAAGACTTGAGGAATCGCAGCCGGCTCCCCCAGAGGGGACGCCTAATAGGGACATGTATGTGAAGTTTGGTCTTTCCCCTATAATGTACAGCACATTGTGGAGGAAATACACAAAAAAGGATCCTGAGTTACGTTGGCCTTTGTATGGATCGTTTGATTTGCGTAAAATTGAGTATGTGGAACAGTGTATGTGTAAGCGACGAGCGAGGCAAGATATGTTTGAATGTGTTCGTATGCGGGTGAAAGAAGTGCCTGAGCACGAGAAATGCGAGAAAGCTCTGATTGAGAAGGAACAACGAAAGAGTGAGCATGAGAAAGCGCAAGAGTCGAGAAAGCGTGAAGCAAAGGAATTGGAAGAAAAACAGGAAAAGGAACGCAGATTGCAGATATCTGGCCAGTATGCTGTTCGACAGCCTCTTTTTCCTATCCTTAATAAAACTGATGATGATTTTTCGTTATTAGATCGCTCTCCGCCTCCATACGCTGGTCCGTCCGAGAGGGGGAGGTGAGGATTCTGGATCACCCCCAGAGAAGGTAGACACACGGTCTATGTTGTCGAACGATCGTATTGCTGACCTTCGAAAGATCGCTCATCGAGTACTCAAGGATACTGTTTCTCTTTCTGAGTTAATGCAGTCTCTTGAAGGGTGGCAGGATAGGGAGAAACTATATTTTACTGAATCTCTCTCTGATGAAGTGATTACATCTTTTCGGAAATATTCCAATGTTCTTGAACCTGATGATTTGGTATCAGAGTCTAAAGAATTGCGTAAAGGTCTTTTTCTTCCTTCCCAGGTGCCCAACGCGGTTCGACGGCTGTTTGCTCTGCGGGACGAGATGTTTCAGCTACGAGAAAAAGCGCACCAAAAGAAAGCAGAGGAGGAGCAAACGAATCCGAGCGGCGGCGGGAAGCAGTCATCTATCTTTCACTCAGATAAGATCGAGCTAGTGCATGTTAAACCTATGCGAGAGGCAGCGCCTTTGTATGTTCCTCCTAAAGGAGCGGGTACTAGTTCGGATAAATCTTCTCCTGATGCTAGAGGGTATTTCATTTATAATTGGGTTTAGACTCCCTGGAATAGAGCAGATGTTATGGCATTAAAAGCTGCATTACCCGATCCACAAAAGAATCCTGCCGCCTTTTATGAGGAAGTTGAGGGGGCTCTAAATTCTTGTACTATGACATTAGCCGATATAGATTTATTTTTTGGGCTTATATTACCCCCAGATATGTGGAGATCTGTGCGGAAAGTAGATGATCTTGTAACCTTTAAGGCAAAATGGGCGGATCTTGGGGATGAGGATAGAGAAAGGAAACCCGCGCAGAAGCCACCCCTGTTGATTTTAGAACTTCCTGCTGCCATTTTGACTCAACTAAAAACGATTATCCCCCCTAAAAAGATTGATTGGACTATGCTAGCATCGTGCAAGCAAAAGGTAGATGAATCAGTTTCAGATTTCTGTACACGGTTTGAGGAAACTTTTCATGATTTTAGCGGTCAGTCGCTTACGGACGACACGGTCCGACATCTTTATGTTGATAAGGATGTTTCAAATTATTACCAATGAGTGGCAGCTCGGTTAAAAGCGAGTGAAAGCTCTTGGACGACTTCGTCTCCGGCATCCCTCCCGGCGATGGCTCAGTATTATGAGCGTCAGGAATTAGAAGCTAAGGGTAATGAAGAAAAGAAGTCTAAAGATTTGAAAACGAAGGTTATGTTAGCACAAGTGTATGGACCGCCCCATAGAGGTACCGATAGGGGTGGTCGAGGATCTTATGGTTCTTCCTTTGTTCGTCCGAATCTGGCTAGGGATCAATGTGCCTATTGTAAGCAGATGGGCCATTGGGCTAAGGAGTGCCCCTTGTTGCGTGCGCAGCGGCAAGGACGTGGTCAAGGACCGATGAGAAATAGAGGGGGCTTTTCAGGCCCTTGGGGAAACTCGAATGATCGTGCTAGGTTTGATTCTAATATGCGATCGCAAGATGGGTCTAATGTTTTTGATCGACGAAATCAGTGCCAAATATCTGATTACGAACGCTCTGAATATCATGATTTACAGTATGCATAGGATTGCGTAGGATGGGGTAAGGAATCAGTTGAAGTGCCAGTAGATCAGAGGGGTCCTTATGTTACAGCAAATGTTTTGGGTTCTACTGATCGGTTTCTGGTTGATACAGGAGCTACTCGTAGCGCTTTGTCTAAACAATTGGTTCCGAGGGCTCCCCTGTCTGGCTTAACAATTACATTGATAGGGTTCGATGGAACACCTTCCCTTAGCCCATTGTCACAACCTCTTGCACTTTATGTAGATAAGTTTGCTGCACCATGTCCATTTTTGCTCTCCCCAAACACGCCTGATAACATTGTGAGTTTGGATATGCTCAAGCATTTCAGAGCCACAATACGTTGCTCCCTTGAAGGAGTACGTGTTATTTTGAACGACAACTATCCGACAATGGAGAGGGTGTGTATGATTAAAGAGGATACTGCGCTGGCCTCTTTACCTCGTACTTTGTGGGCTACTTCAGATACTGATGTGGGACAGATGGTCATCCCCCCGGTGCACATTAGTGTAAAGGAGGGAGCTGTGTTGCTACGCCTACCTCAATATCGTATTTCACAGGAGGGGGAGGAGGCGCTTATACAGATTGTGCAGGATCTCATTAAAGTGGGGGTAGTAGAAGAGGTTCCATATAATGTTTGTAACAGTCCTATCCTACCGATTCTGAAGAAAGACACTGACACTAGGATTTATCGATTTATTATCGATCTGAGGGAGGTGAATAAGATAGTGATACCTCAATACCCAGTGGTTTCTGACATTACAACACTTCTTACTCTGGTTCCACCAACTGCGACCACGTTCTCCATTATAGACTTGAAGAACGCTTTCTTTTCGATAGCTATTCATCCTGATAGCCGATATCTCTTTGGCTTCACTTTGAATAATCAATCGTATAGATTTTGTAGAGTTCCTCAAGGCTATACTGAGAGTCCTAGTATGTACAGTCAAGCATTGAAACGACAATTGGATTTGTTTGTTCTGCCTGAAGGTGTGGCGCTTATACAATATGTCGATGACAACTTGTTGGCGGCCGACACCCCCGAGCAAGTTGAGAAGTGTACATTGTCTTTGCTTTCCTTTTTGGCATCATACAATCACAAAGTATCGAAGAAAAAACTACAATATTGTAGACCAAAGGTAACCTACTTAGGTCACCTTTTGTCTAAGGAGGGGCGTGCACTCACATCGGATCGTATTCAAGCAATTTTGGACACACCAGCACCGTCTACACAGAAGGATGTTCGAGCATTTTTGGGTCTTACTTCTTTTTGTAGGCAGTGGATACTGGGTTTTTCACACATAGTTAAACCACTGTTGGCACTTTTGATGAAAGACACTCCAATTCCCCTTCCCTGGACAGATGAGTGTGAGAATGCTTTCCAGCAATTACGACAGGCCCTTTGTTCAGCACCAGTGTTAGGCACCCCTGATTACATGAAGCCTTTTACATTGTATGTACATGAAAGAGATGGATGCACATTATCAGTTTTAGTGCAGATGCACGGTGATAAGCAGCGTCCTTGCGCATACTTTTCGGCAGTACTTGATCCTGTTGCTCGAGCGTTACCTGGTTGTTTTCGCTCGGTTCCAGCAACAGCTGTGTCAATACGCCAGAGTGAGGGGATCGTGTTATCTCATAAGTTGTTGGTTCCCCATGCTGTTGATGCTCTTTTGAATCAGACAAAGACGCAGCATTTAACTAGCTCTCGACTAACAGAATATGAGCTGACGCTGTTGGCTCCTCATATTACATTGAAGAGATGTGCAACACTAAATCCAGCCACGTTGTTGCCATTTCCGGCGACTCAGCCTGAGGCGCAAGAAGCACATGATTGCATTTTTGTGACTGAGGAACAGACAAAGGGTCGTATTGATTTGCAGGACACGCCCTTTACAGATGTAGATGGAGAGCTGTGGGTGGATGGGTCTTGCCTGAAGTTACCAGATGGTACTACCTCAGCAGCATACGCAATTACTACGTTACATACAATAGTGGAGACAGCACACATACTGCAGAAATCAGCTCAGGCAGCGGAACTGATAGCATTGACACGAGCATGTGAGCTTAGTGCAGGGTTATGCGTGAATGGTTCCACGGACAGCCGCTATTCTTTTGGAGTAGGGCACGATTTCGGCCTGCTTTGGAAGGAAAGGGGCTTTTTGACATCACATGGAGCACAGATAATGTACGGAGAATTAGTACATAATCTCTTGACTGCATTGACGTATCCAAAGAAGATAGCTATAGTGAAGCGCAACGCACACAAGAAAGTAACAGATAAAGTGGGAGAAGGGAACGCTTTTGTAGATCGAGTAGCACGTGAAACTGCGATGCAGTCTGATTCCACTTCAATGTACATTGTGAAGTCACAAGCTGAGTGATGGCACGATGCTCGGAAGGAAGTAATAGAGATTCAGAGGACAGCTTCTGATAAAGAGCGGGAGCAATTATCCAAGGATGGAGAGTTGGATTATGAGGGTTGTTGGAGAAATAAGCAGATGGATAAGTGGAAGTTACCCATAGATTTTGTACAACCTATGGATCAGATGGCACATGGGCTAGCACATGTTGGGGCTTCAGCAATTGTGAAATTCCTTACACAAGTTTGGGAGCATCCAGAGATTGCTAGCACGGCTAAGAGAGTAGTACAGACCTGCATGATTTGTCTTAAGTACAATCCAGGAAAAGGGACACGGACTCCAGCAGGAGGATTTGCAACACCTACTGCACCTTTTGAAGTTTCGCAAATGGATTATATTCAGCTTGAACGCTGCAATAATCTGAAATATGTCTTAGTTGTGGTTTGTGCATTCACCAAATGGATTGAAGCATACCCTACGAAAGACAATACTGCAATTACTACGGCAAAGGTGCCATTGAAGGAATTCTTTCCTCGCTATGGTGTTTGTAGATTGTTGTGGAGTGACAACGGGCCTCATTTTATAGCGGACATTGTCAAGTATGTCCTGAAAGGAGTGGGAGTAAAACAGCAATTCCATGCAGTGTTCCACCCACAGTCAGCAGGCTTGGTGGAAAAATACAATGGTACTTTAAAGCTTAAAATAGCAAAGATACAAGCTTCTACTTCTCTGACTTGGCCAGATGCTTTGCCTTTGGCATTATTGTCTATCAGATCAGTACCACACTCTCGAACAGGTCTCACTCCTTATGATATTGTATTTGGGCGTCCCATGAATATATGGGGAGTGCCCAAGCCAAGCTCAGTGTATGATGTACCTTGTGTTTTAATGAATGACTATTTGGCACAATTAACTGACAGTTTGGTTTCTATTCATCAACAGGTTCGAGAAGCACTCCCTGACCGGTCCACAGGTGAAGGCCATAATCTCCGGCCCGGAGATTTCGTCCTTATAAAATCATTCGAGAGGTCAAGCAGTCTGGAGCCGAGGTGGTGTGGTCCCGAGCAGGTACTCCGCGCAATGAGAACAGCCGTCCGAGTCACCAACCGGAAGAACTGGATCCATTCCGTACATTGTCGGAAGGTGCAACCCGGACTGGTGGAGCCTGCTGTATTGACCGACCATCGAGAAATCCTGACTGCGGAGAGAGGCCGTGCTGTGGTACCTGACGAATCTGAGGAGTTCTTCCCAGACCCGACAGTTCCTGGAGTGAGGAGATAAAACCTATGACCGAGGAAAGAGCCTGCAGTTGTGTTATAAGTTGTCAGAACAGCCCCTAGGTTGGTGAAATGGAGAGCCAATGAGGCAAGGGGGCGGGGGGGATCAGCCCTGCATTAGTGTAGTGACACCCGTCTTGGCCCGCTGGTGAAGAAAACAACGGCTGCCTAGGGGGAAGAGATCTGACAACCCTTTTTAGTATCAGGAAGATATTGCTTGTACATTTGTTCGAATGGAAAAGAAGAAAATCTTTTGTGCTGTAGGGTTCATTGCTGCTGTAGCAGTTGTTGCTACAATCACATGGTTTGTTGAGGATGCAATTCCTGCCCGTGAGTTGTATATTGTTTCCACTCCAGTGCCAGATGGGCATTTCTTTTATACGCTTCCGTATCAAGAGTTGAAACATCGACAGTCATCTTTGAATAACACTTTCATCCAGATGTTGCACCATACCCATGTTGCTACTAATGCTACAAACTGTTGGATATGCGGTATGATGCCAGCACATCAGAAGAAGGGGGGAACACCGTTCATACCTCTCCCTTTCTCTCACAATGGCTCTTGTCAATCATGGTACACTTTGCTTTTTGCTACGAGAAAACCTACAGTGGGCAGACTGCTTTTCAGACTGAATAAAATGCCATCAGGACAAAGAAGGCTATCCACAAGCCAATGGAACTATAGGGGAGTGGGAAGAGTATCGACCGGACAATGATTCAACGCCCAATATTTTTACGAACACTAGAGACATTATTGGAAATGAGAAATTTGTGATTTCAGTGGCCCAAGCACAAGCAGATTTATGTGTTCAGAGTGTAGGTTATATCCTTGTAGGTGTTAGCGACTGTATTATTGTGCTGAACATTGATGGTCTGAATAACAGCACATTTTTGGCTTCTCACAACACTTATTTTGTATGCGGTAATAGAGGTTATTACCGATTACCAGCCGGATAGTCTGGAGTGTGTTATGTAGCATTTTTACTGCGGCCTGTATTCCTAGCACCTGCATCATATCATAAAGACTTGAAATTATTGAATAATGTAACTGTAAATAGATATAAGCGAACTCTGTCTATTGACAATGTAGATCAAACCGACACTAGTTTGCAACAGTACATAGATTTTAATTTAGGTTTATTTTTCTTTATTGGAGCTGCTCTGAATAGTAGAAATATACGACGATTAACTAGAGTTGTAGAAGCAATAATGAATCAAACTGCTGCAGCCCTTGGAAATCTTACTGAAGAGCTGCAAATTACTAGAATTGTTGCGTTGCAAAACTGAATGGTTTTGGGCGTTATGTTAGCAGATAGAGGTGGTGCTTGTAGAATTATTGAAAGTAGCTGCTGTGTATTTATTCCTGACCACACTCCTTCTGTATACAAAGCAATCAATAAATTACATAAGATTGCTGCTGATATACATGTTGAAAATGGAACCTGGACATTTCAAGTTGGTTCTGGACTCTGATCTCCACATGGGGCTGGAAAGTTCCTACTGGCCTTTGTATAATTGTTGCAATTATTTTTACATGTTGTGTATGTATCCAATGTAGTCCAATAATATGTTCCCATGTGTTTCATTCGGTGTTCCTAATAAAAGAGCTGTTGCTGAGGCTGTCCACCAGAAAAGCATGACTAGAGAGATAGCTGAAATGATAAGCATCGATATTAACAATGAGTATTTAGATTATCCTAGGAAACCGAATGTCTTCAGCTAATGCTGAAAGGGTCGTCTGTTGTAAATAAAACAGCGATAATGTTAAGCATTAGCTAAATACATGATATCGTAATCCACTCGTTGCGTTTTCCCGCTCTAACTTTCGTAATAGTCAGACTCCATCTTGGTTTCATGCCCTCCATCTTGTATGCTACATATTGCCATTTGCCTGCCATATGATGAGTCCTACCTCTTCGCTAGTCGCCCTTAAGATCTGCCCAGCAACAGTCTATAAATAGACCCCTTTGTGCGTCTAGCGCATGCTTAGTAGGAATCACATCTGTCTTTGATCAGCGTAGATAGGAATGTGCTTTTCGTGGGCCTCAAGAACCGTTAACTCCACCCATGTATTGATCATGTTCAGAAATGTCCATACATGGTCGTAAGTCATGCTCTGTGTTGTACCCTCCTACTTATGAACCCCTTCTTTGTGTATAAAAGGGGGCTATGTGCTTGAGTTCTTTGTGCTACCCTGTACAATGCTGCAGAGTGTTGTGTAGGCTGTAGGACCACCTTTAAAGGTTTATTAAACTATGTTTTTGTATTTTCAGTTTCCGTGCCAATTTCTTTCTATACTTTGAGGACTTCGTGCACAGAAGGGCGAACCCTTTGCACTGACGGGCCTTGCTGAGGCCTGTGCATTATCAGTATTGCAAAAAAAATAATTAATTATTGTATGTTAAAGAAGGATTTATATATTGCAATTGGGTGACAACTTTTTTCACGAAAATACAGATAGAGCTAGTCTGCAGGATGTTGCCATTTTCCACCATGAAGCATTGACAAGTCATCTAACATTTTCCTAATTAATCAGAATATGAATCAAATAGCATTCGATTCTGCAGCATAAGCAGTGACTGAAATAAAAACTTCCTAATATTAGTGGTAAAGGAATATGTGAAATTGGTCTGCAATTGATGATTGAAAAAAAGGAAGAGCATAAAATTACAAAACAAAACTTTATTTCTATTCACCAAACGGAGTGACTCTTTAACACCTTGGCTGCTATGGCTTTTCCCCTCCTGTGCTGAAAGGCTTGAAATACTATAGTTTCATGACGAGCTCAGCTCGTCATAAGCACAGCTCCAGTGTGCCTCATGACGAGCTGAGCTCGTCATGAGCAGCGAAGGGGTTAAAAAAGGATGACAAGAAATCATTAGAATTGTAAATACAGGGGGGCGTGGCTTGGCGCTCGACGGTAATGGCGGCGCCCGTGTGAGGCTCTGCTGAAGCTCCGGGAGACCTACCACCTGCAGCTCGTTTTTTCCTGGTTGGCGGCTATGTTTCATCGTCGGACCACTCCTAGATGCCAGCGCTGAGACGGAGAACTTTTGCATAGTGGATTGCTCTGTTTCAGGTACCGGCGCGGCCGCCATTTTGAGGTGCCGCGCATCTCCAGCCTTCCCTGTCGCCTCATGGGGCTCTCTCTGTGACCAAAATTACTTTCCTACTGGAACATCCATGCTTCTTTGAAACTCCTCATATTACTTTTTTGTGGCTTACAGGCTCTCCCCTCACCTCAAAATCGCTGTGACTGGCTGGTACATCTTTGCACTTTCCCCACCGCCATTTTGCGAGGCCTCTGGTGTTCTCTCGCATTGCTCACTGGTATGGCGTAGGAGTGCCTACGATCAATGGCGACTGCCTTTCCTTCATGAATTGTTGCAGAGCATTGGCTATGAGCTTACTAGTGACTGGGTGATTGAATACTCCGTCCTTTAGCACGACAGCACGCTTTTGCCCTGCTACTTAACCTAGCTTACTCTCACTGGATATAGAGGTGGGGGGAGCTACCAAGATATTTTTCCTTGCCCTTTGGATGTAGTCTGGTCTACCGCTTCAGGAATACGACGAACTCTCACCGCCTCAACGTTATTTTTATTCGCCATTTTATGCCTCCTCCAGCACCCTCCTACTCTGTTCTTGATGATGGCGCACGAGTTTTTATGCCAATAGTCACTGCTTCTTGCCCAATTATCGTTGGCCAACGCTGTCTTTGATCCTGCTGATGTCGTGATGAGTGATGACTTCGACTCTACGCATGGTGGTGAGCCTTTACTTTGGCGTATATGTTGGATAAGACTCTGTTGCTTTCAGATGTACGAATGACTGCCACTGTACCTCTCTACATACCTTGAATGTTATTTGGGCATTTTATTTCTTAATACCAGGAGTACCTTTTGGACTACTTATTTTTCTTCAGCTCCCTGGTGAACTGCACATATCTCTGCCTGAGAGCTGTTATTTCTCTCCATTGTGTGGCTCTCTGTGTTTAATTACGCATGTTTACTTCTGGATATGCACCCATCAAAGACGTACTCTGGCTCAGCGTGATGACATCATTTTCACCTTTTAGTCTCAGCTTCTACCCTGTCAGTCGCCCATATGCACCCTGTGCTTGGCATTTTCAATGAGTGATTCCCCTCAATGACAACACTGCCTTCCTCCTCGCTTGAGGGGCTCTCTTCACAGCTCTCTCACGCCTCCCTGTGTCATCGTCCATCCCATTGCGCAGACAGCGCATGTTGCGCAGCTGTTCCATTCTAGTTTGCTTTTTATGGGACGATTCAAATCTATGTCGCGCCTACCTTCCAAACCATCAACAAAGGTGGCCTTTGTGGGAAACTCCAAAGTATTTTCTGCTTTTTCTAAACTAGAGGATTCTCTCGCCTCGTCTGGCTCGGACATAGCCATGGAAACTTCTCAGCCAATACTGGGGAAAACCGACGTCAAAAGACTGAAAAAGGATCCCCCTTCGCCACTCAAACAGTCCTCGCCTGTCTCCATGGTACTCTTGCTGGAAGAGATAAGATCTTTTCGCCCTTTTCTGGAGGAAATCGGGACCTTGCGTCCTTTTATGGAGGAAACCAATATCAAGCTTCAACCTCTTACTGGTCACAAATTGAAACCAGAGTCTCTTCAGTTGAACAGTCCGTCGCATCCTTTCAGGAAACTCGCACCACAGTTTCTCATCTAACCTCACAGGTGGGCACACTATAGAGGCAGGTGGAGGAGTTGGAAAATAGAAACAGGCGGAACAACCTTCGCATTTATGGCTTGGCGAAAGGTCTTGAGGGCTCAGACTCACTTGCTTTCTTCAAATCTTTCCTCCCAAAATTACTCCATCTACCAGAAGGTACGACTCTTAACATTCAGCGTGCCCATCGACTAGGTTGCCCACCTACATCTGCTTCCTTATCACAACGACCAAGAGGCGTCATTCTCTACTTTCTAGAGTACACTGACCTTCTGAAGGTTCTAACGGCTGCCAAGGCTTCTCCAAAATGAACATGGTCTGGCTCTTCTCTATTCTTCGCTCTGGACTATGCGAAGGCGTCTGCCAATCATCGGAAGGCCTTCCTAGGCATGAGAGACGACCTTCGTTCCATGGGTGCTAGATACGGCCTGTATCACCCCTGCTTGTTTAAAGTCACCTACAACAACAAGATGACTACCTATGAAGATCCAGTGCGACTACAGAGCTTCATCCATGCACATAAGACTACCACCTCGGACTCCTCTGGGCCTTCCTCTTCTCACCTTGGCTGAGCTGAAGTCTTGCTTGTTTTCATAATGCTCTTGTTTTTTGCCATGTTTTGCCTTTCTATTTCATTTTGCTCTTTCGACTGTTGCTTCCCTTAAGCTGCATTGTTGTTGAATGTTCTCTGTTCTCTTTTGACCTCTGTTTGTAATCCGTTCTTGTCTCTCTCCTCTTTGCTTCCACAGGAATCCTTCCCCATCTGATGATGTCTCCCTGGCATCCTGCACAGCCGACCTCGGATGTGTTGCCTTACCTATGTGGTCCCTTCCCCCCTCAGCTCCATCTCGTATTCTCCTTTTGTAGGTATGTTCTTCCTTTGTTTCTTCCTCTTATCTCATTTTTTTTGTTTTTTACCCTTCCTATTGTGTTTCAGCTTCCTTGTTTGTGCAGGAGCGATAACTTCTTTTTTTCAGGTTGTACTTCTCTTTATGCTTTCTCTCTTATCAATCTGACCCGCTTGAGCCTATATCCAATTTCCACTTTGCTCTCTCTTCCTGCACATTATTACATTCTCATCAATCTCTTCTCTCTTTCTCTTTTCTTAATTTCTACTACGTATTTATCTTCTCTTTTTTCATCCTCATTCATGGGTCTTTATCCTGATTTTGCCTACTATGTTTCCTATGTATTACTGTCTGTAGTATGTCATTGAACATAGTTTCGTGGAATGTTAAGGGTATTAATCCTCCAATTAAGCATCAGCGCATTTTATCACATCTAGCCAAATTGAAGGTTGATGTGGCGTTCATCCAGGAAACCCACCTCTCCGACATAGAGTCTACAAAACTTAAGAGAGGCTGGGTTTGTGAGGTTTTTTATTCACAAGGTAATGGTAAACGTAATAGTGTAGCAATTTTATGTCGTCGATCTCTCCCTCTCACAATCATTTCTCAAGAGTCGGATACTAATGGCAGATGGACATATGTCAGACTATCTCTTAGAGGTGTTCCAATCTCTCTCCTTAATGTCTATGCTCCCACCAGTGGTGAACCTCTTTTTTGGGCTGATTTTTCTCAACGTATCACCCAATTTATGGATGAAAATGTTATCCTCGCTGGGGATTGTAACCAATCCCTAGATCCTTTTGTTGACAGGAATTCCGATGCCACTTATGTTCCCAACAAATCACACAGACTTTTTACTCAAGCCATCTCCCAGCATAAGCTTGTCGACTCCTGGCGACTTTGTAATCCGACCTTGCGGGAGTTTACTTTTTACTCTCCGTCTCACCGATCCCAGTCGCGGATCAACCATATTTTTGTTTCTCATAATCTTGCCCAAACACTTAATGTTGCTGAAATTGGTCCGATTCAACTCTCGGATCATGCCCCTGTTGTAATCAGCGTTGACGTGCCCCCCTAGATTGCTGGGCCCAAAAGGTGGCGCTTTAACAATACCCTCCTCCTTGATCCCAAATTCACCACTTCCTTCACTGCCTTTTTTGATGAATTGTTCTTGTTTACTAATGCCCCTTCCATCCCGAAACATACCATTTGGGATGCTTTTAAGGCAGCAGCACGCAACTTTATTATCGGTTATGTCGCAAAGAAGCGTATGATTGCACGTCAATTCACAAAAAATCTCCTCTGTGACATTAAGAGATTGGAACACGCCTACTTCACTTCGCATTCAAAAGATAGTCTGACGGCTCTTGTCGCTGCCAAGATGTAGTTTAATGAAAAATCTACAGAGGATGCCTCCTTGTATTTGCTAAAGTCAAGTGCTAAGTTTTATGGTGGTGGGAACAAAGCGGGAAAATTCTTGCCAATTATTTGAAGGTCAAGCACAACAAGCTGAACATTGAATCCATTTACGATACTAATTCTAACCTGCAGCACAAAGACGCCGACATCCTTACTGAGTTCTCCCATTTTTACAAAACTCTTTACACCTCTGAAACCCAACCCTCTCTCCAATCTCTCACACACTTCTTCTCTACTATTTAAAAACCCGAACACCTCCCTCTTGATCTTTCCCTCTTGGAGACTGACATTTTGCAGAAGGAATTGCTTACTGCGCTTCAGCATCTCAAACTCAACAAAGCCCCTGGGCCAGACGGTTTTACCGTTGAGTTTTATCTTCACTTTTCGAAGCTGTTGATTCCAAAACTCCATTCTCTCCTAAACACTTTTGCTGCTCTAGGCAACTCCTCAGGGACCTTCTCCGATGCACACATTTGTTTAATACCCAAAGAAGGAATGGATGCGAAGCATTGCAAAAATTACAGGCCTATTTCCCTTGTCAACATTGACTACAAAATCTTCGCTAAGTCGTTGGCGATAAGGCTGGACCATTTACTTCCTGGGCGAAGAGCAGTCTGGTTTAGTTAAAGGTTCGATACATCACAGATAACACCAGACTTTTATTTAATATATTATCAAAGTCATCGCGTCTCCAACATTCCCTTGCAGCGATCGCCCTAGATTCCGAGAAGGCGTTTGATAGGGTCGAATGGCCATATCTTTTCCATACACTCGGATGGTTTGGATTTGGCCTCAAATTTATTTCCTTAGTTTCCTCACCTTTCCTTTTTAACCTCGCTTTAGAGCCCTTTCTGTCCAAGCTTCACCAGAATCCCGACATACATGGTTTGCAGACCGCGGAGTCTCCCATAAAACTTGCTGCCTATGCAGATGATATTTTACTCTTCATCTCTAACCCCACAGACTCCATCCCCGCTTTCCTGGAGGAAGTACGGAACTATTCCTCAATCTCTGGCTACAAGCTCAATAACGACAAATGTGAGATTTTACCCCTGACGAAGTTCACTTTTAAACCTGAATTCAATGCTTCCAACTTTACCTTGAGGTCCTCCCATATTAAATATTTAGGTTTGCACATCACCCCTTCTATCTCAGACACCATTTCCCTCTGTTTGACTAAATGCTCTCAAAAAATATCTGATCTTACGGCTAGGTGGCATCCTCTCTATTTGTCCTGGTGGGGTCGTCTGGACACCATTAAGGGTGGGCATAAAATCTGTTTCGCGGGCGAATTTGCGGATTTTCCGCGATTTCGCGATCCGCGAATCTCGCGAAATCACGGTAAAATCAGCGAATCAGCGGGGACGAATTTTCAGCCAAGCAAGGGTTACAGCAGCAGGTGCAAAAGTTGAACCTAATTTCTTTTTAACCTTTTACAAAAGGGTTACAAACAAATTAACTTCAACTTGGTCACCAGCTGCTAATTGCTTCCTGGCGCCTCGTTGCCTACTTGCAACTATTCTCTGACCCTGCTCTGACCCTTAAAGCAGGGTCAGAGAATAGTTACAAGTAGGCAACGAGGCACCTGTCCAAGGAATTAAACCTCATCAGGAAGCACTTACAGATATAAAAAACAGGAAGAAGGGAGAGGATGGCAAATACACCCATTTTGAGTTGTCAGGAGGGGTTACACTAAAAGAGACCTTTACAGCACAATTTTCATATGCATTTTGCTAAAAATAAAAAGCTGTATGTTCTGTAGGGTCAACTCAGGAATCTGGCCCTTCAGAGATCCGGCCTCTCTTTCTTTCTCTCGTTCTCTCTCTCCTTCTCTCTTTCCCTCTCTTTCTCTCTCTTTCTATCTATCTATCTATCTATCTATCTATCTATTTATCTATCTCTCTCTCCCTCTCCCATAAACGACTGCATGGGTAACTTCGCTATGCAAGCGGCTCGCAAAGCCGCAAAAAGCCCCGCGAACACGCAAAAAACCCCGCGAACACGCAAAAAACCCGCGAACATGCAAAAAAACAAAAATCCGCAAATTCGCACAAATTCACGAATTTTGCGGATCACGAATTCGCAAATCTGCAAATTCGCGGATCGCGAATTCGCAAAATTCGCCCATGCTTAGACACCATTAAGATGATGTTATCCCCCATAATTCTCTACACAATCTCTAATATCCCTGTTTCCATCCCAGCCAAATTTTTCCAGAAAGTCAACTCGATATTATCCTCTTTTCTGTGGCATAACAAAAAACCCAGAATGTCCCTTGCCAGACTAATTCGCCCTACCTCTGAAGGTGGAGTTAATTTTCCGGACTTTCCAGCCAATCAAAAGGCCTTTTTGTTACGCCAAGCTTCCTTTTGGCTGCAAGACCCCACTTCCCCCTGTCCATTGTGGGCTAAGGTTGAGCGCCTTTTCCTCTCCCCATTCTCCTT
This sequence comes from Lissotriton vulgaris, assembly GCF_964263255.1. Lineage (NCBI taxonomy): Eukaryota > Metazoa > Chordata > Amphibia > Caudata > Salamandridae > Lissotriton > Lissotriton vulgaris. Next base: position 530,958,244 of record NC_141687.1, on the reverse strand, counting down.
TGCTGAATACATCTTTCTCACGCAAACCCTCCTTGATTCCCACTCCTATTCATAAATTTACTGCCAAGCTCCTCTTATCCTCCAATCCTCCCCCCCTGCGACCACTGCTGACTTTCTCTCCTCCGCCATTTGGCATAACAAGTATCTTTTAAACTCATGATCAACCCTTTCACTGGAAATCCTGGAGGAACAGAGGATTGATTTGGATCTCGCAGTTATTCTCACGTTCCACTTTTCTGCCTTTTCACACTCTCTGTTCCTCCTTTGATTTGCCCTCCTCCTTTGCTCCCAAATATCTTCTACTTAAAGCAGCGGTCATGGACGTCTACACCCGACCCCTGCAAGCACAACCTCCCCCCACTTCTCCTGACCTTGCTCTCCGACTTCACTCTCTCCGACACACTACTCCTAAAGCCTCTGTTATTTACAAGCACCTTCATGCCAATGCATCTATTAGGCCTAAGTCTAGGGTGGAGGAGCAGTGGGAACATGACCTTGCTACATCATGGCCAGTATCCCTGTGGGACAAGATATGGACAAAGGTTCGTAAAACGTCTAGAGCGGACTCCCTGACGCAATCGTTGTTTTTCATTTACAACAGACTGCTCCATACTCCTTTTACCCTTAACAAGCGGTTCTCTACTGTTTCGGACGCTTGTTGGTCTTGCTCCTTACCTCACGCTACCCTGTTTTATATGTTATTTCTTTGCAAGCATGTACATGATTTTTGGTTGCAGGTCTGGGCTCAAATTAATGTAATTTTCCACACCTGTATTCCCCTGTCTCACACTCATCTCTTTCTAGGGCGTCTTTCACCTTGTTGGGAGGGGACTGACCTATATATTCGTAATGTTGACTTGCTATTGACTGTTGCATGCCAACAGATTACCATCAATTGGAGGGCTTCTTCTAGCATTTCTTTTAGAGCGTGGTGGTACAATGTTTGTCATCATCACAGGCTTGACACTGTTTTTGTTTTTCCTGCCCAAATGGCAGCAAAACGTGCAGACTTATGGCTTCCTGTTACGATGTATTTAGATAAATGTACGACTCGTTCATTTTGCCCACGACCTGCCCAGCAGGAGGTCCCCAAGCCCCTCTTATACCCTTTGCATTTCCTTTTTGTTGATGCATTACTACCTGATATGTTTTCATTCGCCTCTGCTTTTGATGTATAACTATTGCACCCCTTATATTTAATTTTGCTGCCCATGATCAGTTTTTGTCACTTAATCCCTTGTAAAGTATATCCTGATTATTTTTTCTTTGTTTCCCCTTCCCCTTATTTCCCCCAATTCTTTTCATGTACTATGTATTGATGCCTTATTTTATGACTAATAAAATTCTATTTGAACTGAAAAGAATTGTAAATACAATGGCTGATGATGAATAAAAAAATTCAAAAACAGCCAATATTTGAATAGCACTGAAGCTAACACTTAAAAGTCAAATTAAGCAGCAGGACCTTTCTTAATATAAAAATGACTTACCTGTGCGTATGTAGCTCACATTGTAGCAATATAATTAAAGGCAACTCAGTAAGATAACCTTCTACAATGTGTGATTATGCTGTTTCATTTTTATCTGCTAAACAATTCATGTGAAGTAACAGACACTGGGAAAGCATAACAGAAGATAAAATAATGTCTCAAGAAGCATAAACATTCACTTGAGGAATTTTAGATCCCATGCAGCTAAGCTTTTTAAAGAACTATAACACACTTTTTCCAAATTGAGAAACCAATTTTTAGAAATAGTTCTATTGTTATGTAACCCCTTCCATGCTCATGACGAGCGCAGCTCGTCATGAGGCACGGTCGCTCTGTGCTCATGACGAGCTGAGCTCGTCATGACCATTGCGGAACGCCCACACGGGGATAATTCCCCTGCTGTGCCGGGCGTTCCCTTAAAACGGGCGTGGTCATGATGAGCTGAGATCGTCATGAGCACAGCGCCACCATGCTGCGTGACGAGCTGAGATCGTCACGAGCACCGTGGCGCTGCGCGCACCCCCCGTCCCCCAGCAAAGCGGGGGAATTAGCCCCACAGGGATTCGGTTAAGGAGAGGAAGGAACCAATCTAAATTGTTGCTAGGGTATCAAGATAATAGGGTATTCCAATATTTCTAAGTGTCTTAGAAATCAATAAAGTTTTAGTGCAAAAATGATTCTGTCAGATGTCTGTTTAGATAAGCTATTTAAAATTGGGGAAGAAACCAGAGGGGCAGTTAATGTAAATTCAATTCACACACATTTTGAAATGGTACACAACGTGGCTCATATTGTATGTATAAACAACTAGGTTGGTGTTCTACAAAACAGAGTGTGAATGATGCAGTGCTAGCCAGGAGTGCTGAATACTTAAACATTGAGTACAAGTACACATTTGTAAACACAATGCCAGGTGGAGGTATAACTATATTTCGGGCAAATTATAACATTTCAATAATGTTGCGTAGTCACAATTAAATCATGCAGGCATTAAGTTCAAGTTTGTGTTGATGCTTCAAACCATATTGTGTTGAGTTGTTCAATGCTAGAGGGTGTACCCACTCCCTGATTAACAGACATTAGCACAGCGGCCCAGCCAAGGGACTGCTCTTCTGCTTGATTTATTCTTCCACCGGACCCCTTTTACTTATGATACACAGCTACACCACCACATTCACCATGAATGAAAATCTGGGACTCAGCTTCGGTGAAGACATTGTGGCAGAAATCTTGAAAACACTCTAGTTGATTGACACAGAGGGAAACATGGCAACCATTAGCAGCCACAGGGATTGGAATTCCATCTCAGGAGCAGTGATGACAGAATATTTGAGAGCCAACCTGGCTTCTAATGGCTTACTAGTAACCACGGCACCATGCATCTTTTTAGATGACCTCATCTTCAGGCATGAATGGAGCCAGATAGCCTGGAAATGTACCCGCGATTGGTTAATCCTCCTCATCAGTACGGCTACATGCCTATCCAACGCCCTAATTATCAAGATCAATATAGTGGAAAACGGACTGAAAACTGGGAACAGCATCTCGGCATACCAAATACGCTTGGCAGAAATTAACATGCAGATGAGTGAACACAGAGATTATCTGATGCAGCAGAAAATTTAGAAACCACAGAAGGATATTAGGAGGTTCAATATAGACAAAATATACTACTACACCAAGGAGGATTGTCAACCACCAGGCAGCAACGCATCCTCCGAAGATGGATCAACAACGTCAGTACCATCTTATCGCTCTTCTGACAGTGACTCGAGCAATGAAAGTTGGGGCAACCTCCACCAACTATGTATGGATACTCCAATCAACCATACCCAACACACGCACCCATGTGGTACCCAGGCTAACCAGCACCACAACAAGGATTTCAACGCCCCTTCTTTCAACACGCTCCTCCTCCTTTTTGGAACAGAGGCAGGGGCAAAGGCATAGGAAGAATATAGGCAACAACAAAAAAACAGGTCCAATGGCAGGACGCCGAGATGCAATGACAAACAAGGAGCCTGACGACCAAAAAAACGGATTGTCAACATTTCTGACTGAAAGCCAGGCAACCAGATGTCAGACACACATCTATATGACAGGGATCCAACCAAAATGAAGGCACGCATGCAAGGGTAGGTGTTCCAGAACAGGGCACCCAGTAGAAACCGTGAAAACATTACCCCTGGTTCTCCACCGGGAGCTCCCGGGCGATCCTATCCTAACTGCCACTGTAGTAGCGGCCTCCTGCTCAGCCGCTTCAATACTATTTATTCTTCTTTTTCACCCCTATTGCCATCCATAGCCCAATATGGTTCGAGCGGACATGCGATAGCCTATGGCGCGATCTGAAGTTTACCAATAGGTAAGAATGCAATGGAATGTCGCAGTTGAGGATCTTGGCAATACCTCGTACCAACTAGCTGTTATTTAGATTATACCTCCTGCTAACTTATGTAAATGAATGTGAACTCCGTTTGTAGTCCCTGCGCTGATCCACAAGAGTGAATGTGTGCACTAAGTGTATGTATTTGGTGCTCTTAATCCACACCCTATTTGGGCAACCACATTACCTCTCTCCTGCCCAGCAAGAGCATACATGATTGGGATGAGATGCCATGAATCATCTCACCATTGAGAACAATATAGTAATTATGTCTTCATGTCTGTCTGTGTATGATCTGTGTGTTTTTTATCTTCTCTTGATTTATCTAAGTCGCAACAAGAGTGGTTATAACTGAGCTGACGCCACCCTGTAGTTTTCACAAGGGGAACCACTCTACGTTTAATATAGGGGTTCTTTACTTGTTTATTTGTTTTTGACTTCTTAAAATTACCCTGTTTTGGTCCTGATTAAGCGCCAAGGATTGTTTTGACCATCAGACGGCGTGAAGCATTTTGACCTGATAGTTACTGGGGTACATTATTAGCCAGTCAGTAACACATAACCTACAGGTGTTTTTAGCCTGTCAGGGGAACCAATACATTATAAAGTCTCTAGAGTATCCCCTAGCCAGTTTTAGTCATTCACTCACTCACCCTCTATCATGAACCCTTTTATCACACTGCAAAATCTCACACCCTCACTCATCATACGGTGTAATACAAAGATCCCCGCCAAAGTGACACTTTGGGGGACCCATAGGGCATTGCAGCGCCGGCCCGATGAGGAGCAATGCCCAATGATGAAGCATGACATCCCTTGGGATGTGTGAGGGCAACAAGGGGCAAAATCTGTGATTGTCTCTATTTGTGAGGTTAGAACCTAGACTCCTCTGTTCTCTCCCATTCCTTTTCTATGTGGACAATAATGGTGTCCTTATAGGAACAGCACCCAACTTTTTGGATTTATGAAGGATAAATGCACCTGTGTATAGATGCCAGACGTAATGCCTGGTGGAGGATCTGGAGCACATCTTCGACTCACCCGGACAGAGCTGTGCATACTGTCCTGATGAAGACATGCTGCACCACAACTCAAAATAATGCGGGCTGAAGCGTAGATGGAAACTTGAACTTAATGTCTGGATGTTACAATTGTGATTAGGCAACATTATTAAAATGTTATAATTTGTGGGAAATACAGTCGTATTTCCACTAACCATTGTGTTTACAACCGTGCCATTCGATGTTCTGTCATATCGATATTGCTGAATCAATATTCAGGGGCCACACCTTTTCTAGTTTGATGAGACGCATGCCTTTCAATCGCAGAGTGTGCTTGTGGGTGAATTTGCATGCACGCACATTCTGAATAACTGTTGTTCACGCCTTTCTTTGGGCACGTGAGGTGGTGTTGGATCTGTATTTTTTGGTCTTGTTCTTTCCCTGCCCTCTTTAAATATTTGTCTGCCTTTTTCAGTTGGATTAATTTTAGGTCTTATATTAGCCAAGACCTTTTGATTTTGCAAAAATGATCTGTACAATCCACTTAGTTATACAGGCTTGCAGTTGGTCTTCTTCATCCATTGATCTGTTACTCTCATTTTTAGGTCTCGCCTGTCGATGCGCATGCGCATCGAGCAAGCGAGACTATGGGGGCTCATCTACTCTTTATCTAACTTGCAAGGAATCGTGGCGATTCCTTGCAGTGCCCGTGACTTTTAAGCTCAATGCGCATGCGCATTGAGCTTAAAAGTGCGTGCACATGGCCCCAGCCGCCTGCCTTGCCTACTCTCCCGCCCCCTCACTTTTTGATTGCACGGCCGCTAGGCCGTGCCTCCCCTACTCCTCCTACTCTCCTCCCGTCTGTTCCCGCACTCCTCCCACACCCCCGCTCCGCCCCCTCACTCTCTCTGCCCCCTCTAAAAAGAAATACAAAACAAGCGCTACCCGTTCTAACATTGAAGACTTTCTAAAAAAATATTATATTATATATACGTTTCTGAAGAGAGGAATGTTCCGTTCCGCCGCAAACTCCAAAGTGGCCTATCTGTGCTGGATCTAAAGTGCTGACTCCGCCCCGGGCGTGTGTTCTTTTGTTGCTATTGTAACGCCGAGTCAGGCCCCCGGCTCAGGGTTGATTCCCAGACGTGGCTCCATGCAGTGCGGGGCATTGCAGCTCTTGCCGGAACCGACTCTGTCGCATTTCTCCTCCACCCTCCCCTCTCTTCCCTCCGTCTTGTTCTCCCCTGGCATATATTTGCTACTCACGGGCTGTGTTATCCTCTTCCGGTCTGCCTCTCCCCACCTCACCCCCCACCCCATCCCAATCCCCCGCCCGCCTTCCCAGCCCATGCCGTCTTCTTCCAGCCCACAGTCGCCCCTTCAAGGCCGTGTTTCGAAGCTGTGGCCGCCTCTCTCCCGGTGAACGCACTTGGATGTTACGGTGTGACTAGAGCGCCATGAACACATCCCCTCTCTGGCCCATGACGTAAGCTGGATTCCTTGGACGGACCACAGTGTGCTCGTGCTGCTGTCTCCATGTGGCTGTTGCTTAGCGACATGGCAGATTTCGCTTCTCAGCAGACAAGAGCAATGGACGTTTGCAGCACCACAGGCAACTTGCAGGGAGGCTCGCGCACTTCAAGGGTCAGGCCCCCGGCTCAGGGTTGATTACCAGACGTGGCTCCATGCAGTGCGGGGCATTGCAGCTCTTGCCGGAACCGACTCTGTCGCATTTCTCCTCCCCCCTCCCCTCTCTTCCCTCCGTCTTGTTCTCCCCTGGCATATATTTGCTACTCACGGGCTGTGTTATCCTCTTCCGGTCTCACCCTCACCATCACTCACCCTCAACACCTCACCCTCACTCACCCTCATCCACCCTCAACCCCTCACCCTCACTCACCCTCACCCTCACCTTCACTCACCCTCAACCCCTCACCCTCACTCACCCTCAACGCCTCACCCTCAATCACCCTCAACCCCTCACCCTCACCCACCTTCCCTCACCCTCACTCACCCTCACCCTCACTCACCCTCACTCACCCTCAACCCCTCATCCTCACTCACCCTCAACCCCTCACCCTCACTCACCCTCAACCCCTCACCCTCACCCTCACTCACCCCCACTCACCCTCAACCCCTCACCCTCAACCCCTCACCCTCACTCACCCTCACCCTCACTCACCCTCAACCCCTCACCCTCACTCACCCTCAACCCCTCACCCTCAACCCCTCACCCTCAATCCCTCACCCTCACTCACCCTCACCCTCACTCACCCACACTCACCCACACTCACCCTCACTCACACTCACCCCCCCTCACTCACCCTCACCCTCACCCTCACCTTCACCCTCACTCACCCTCACCCACCCTCACTCACCCTCACTCACCCTCACTCACCCTCACTCACCCTCACCCTCACTCACCCTCACCCTCACTCACCCTCACTCAGCGCAACCACAGCATCTTCACTAAATATATGTAATAAACTTTAAGCTATTGGCAATATAAAATAAAATCCATTTTATTTACTTATTAATTATTGATTGTTTTTTAAAGCCATTGATTTTTTTAATATCAATACATATAAGTCACATATAAGTCCCGTTAATACAAAACATGTTGCTTTACAAATGCTAGAGGTGTCACATTTACAAAAATTATAACTATTGGCTTTGTAAAGAAGAAAGCTATTAATTTAGCTATTTAGAAAAAACAACACATAAATAAAAAACAAAAAAATAAATAACACCTATAGCTCAAACTTTCCTACTGCGAGACCTATTGCATTTCCAATGCAATAGGTCTCGGAGCATTTGAGTTAGAGCTTTTAGAAATGTTTATGGCTTTTTTTTTTTAATTCTTTAGCATTGGCTACAGGAAACAAAAATGCTAAAGATTTACAAAAAAACCCATAAACAATTCTAAAAGCACTAACTCTAATGCTGCGAGACCTATTGCATTTCTAATGCTTGTTCTTCTGTGCACTGCAGTATGCAATACAGGGCAATGAGTCAGCCTACTTCAGCCATTGACTAGCTTAACTATGAGGGAAGGCATTTTGCTGCGTCACTGTGAATACATCTGTAGGTCAATTTATAGATTTTTATCTTTGATAACTATTATGTGATATGTGTTTTTTCCATGCTTTTATGATTTTTAACGAAATCAAATAAAAGTAATACGTACTGTAGGTAAATACAGAATCATTTTTACAGAAATAATGAAAAAGCAAAGCAAGCATTAGCAAATCAAAATACTGGAAGCCAGCGTGAGACCAATTGGTTGTTTAGCTCATTCCACATCTTCCTGTCTGACTGTCCATAAGTGTCTGCCTTATATGTCAATTTCTTCCACTGCCACCGTCATTCTGACACAGACTTTTAATTTCCGTGTCAATGGCTTTCCTTTAGTTGATCTTTCATCATTTTGCTTACTTGTGGGTTTCTGCCCCATTCTTCATAAGCTGCGGCGTTTAACTTAGTCATACATTGTGTGGTGTTATCCACGGTTTTATTTTCAAGTGAGTACATCTGTCCCGGTTGCTGCAAGGCCTATGTGACTGTGTGAGATTGTGTTCGCTCATGCATTTATCTTCATATGCAAGTTTTTTGTGTGTGCACGCATGTGTGTGAGTGCACGAGTGTGTATCGATTATTTTATGTCTGTGAGTGTATTGGTATGTGCTCGAGGGTCTGTCTGAGCATGTTTTCCTCTCTGCATATGACTATGTGCATTTGTGAATGTGTGATATTCCATTTACTCGAAACTACTGCAACACTGGTGCTGCAAGGTTGTTTACCATCCCTCCCTTCACAAAAGATAATCCAACAAATTACATTAATTATACACCAATATGTTCTGTTCAATTCCCAACTGTGCTCAACCTGGGGTACAAGCATCTGCTCTTCTCTCAGTGCAGGAGTTCTTACTACAATATTCACAACAAAGCCGAGTGCATAATTAAAAGAAAAATTAAGAATCCGGCATCTCTTGTAGAATGCAGAATAGGCGAAATGAGCATAATTGTATTTATTGTTCTTAAAGGGACATAACCGTATATCTTCATTTGGTCACAATAGCATATGTTTGAAATGCTTAACGGTGTGCAATTTGATTTTGGATACCAAAGGAGAAAATACATATAAACACTTAACTGTGACAGAGGCAGGGATCTAAATCCTACTCCACTTCCCTGGGGGATTGGCGAGTTTATAAAAGCAAACAATCGCTTTTGAGGACAGCCAGAAGCAAGGAAATAGCGGAAATATCAGACTACAGGACCAAGAAGAGGTGCAGTAGCAACTAAGACAGACACAATGGACAAGAGTCTCCGGCATTATTCACACGTCATCATCAGTTTCATGAGGTGCCAGTGTGACTGCAGAAAGCGCCACCAGTAACACAATGAGCCCAAAGAGGGCTAGGGAATTATCAAGTATGTGTGCAGAGAAGGGATGCGTCGGAAAAGTTCAATAAACACTGTGGGGGTCATTAGCATGGCGGGCTGACTTTGTCTGCCCGCCATACCCCTGGGAAACAGGACAGCCCGCTGAGGGTGGGCCGGTCCCGCACTCACAATTACGATGCGCCCGCCACACTGGTGGGGGCATGCCGCATTTGTGACATTGCAGCAGCAGCACTGCCCGCTGCAATGCCACAAAGGCAAGTTGTGCCTTTTAATGCACAAAGTGACAGGCACTGGACAGTGCCTGCCATGTTGTGCATTGAAATGCAGGGGGGTACCATAGGTACCCCCTATGTGCACCCTTCACCCCCCAGAGACCCTGGGGGCCTGCCACAGGCCCCGCATGCACACACCGCATGCCTTTCTGTGGCGGCAATTCCGCCACGAAAAGGCATGTTCCCGCCCGCATAGTAATATGGCTGGCGGTGTCTAACAGACACCGCCACCATATTGAACCCTTTTACGCCTGGTCGACTTGTCGACCGCGCAGAAAAGCGGTGGATGGTCTTTCCATCCGCGGCGGACCCCCCAGCCATAGTAATATGGCGAGGGGTCTTTGCTACAAGGATGGCGGGCGGATTGCACCCGCCATCCTAATGGGGCCCTAAGATGGCAGGTAACAGAACATGGAAGATATATGTGTTGTTGCACCGTTCCAATAACATGGGAGATGCAGTCTTTGCTTTATTCTTGCCATACTGCAAGGTGCAGTAATTTCCTGGGTGAGTCATTAATGCATCTTTCAAAATATGCACCAATTTCTGTAGGTGAATCCCACATTCTGGCCAATTTTCAACAGAATATTTTCCAGGTTTTTCCTTGCAGTGTCAGTTAACCAGAAATCTTGTATGGCTTCTGAGATATTGTATAATCTAATTTTGAAGGTGTATTTTACGCACAATTTGAAGGACTCTCACAAATGCAGTGACATTGAGACTGCAATCAATCTTTAGGCATACCTCACAGGGTATTCGCTTAAATGACATTAGACCACATCTTTCTGCTTTAATGCCTCACATGTATTTAAAAAATTTCCTACACAAAATTGCAAAAGTTCACACAATAGAATCTTGTACAATGACAACGTACAAAAAGATTAATTTTTGTCACATTATCTTACATCCTTTGACAGGCTAGATAACTCTCTGAGCCCATAAGGCAGAATGAACCAGATGTCATTTAAGAAATCATAAAACAGAAATTTTTTATTAGAAAAATTGGCTCAACAAATTGTATCAACATCTTTACATAGACATCCAGTAAATATATTCATGAAGTTAAATAATCAAGTATGACAAATAGGCACACTTACAATGAATAAAAGATTCATGCGCCAGCATGATAACTAGGTAATAGAGCCCAATAACCAATCCAGAACTGAGCCCTAATGCACAGCTTTGGTTAGTTTGGAGAATAAACATTTGTATACCACAAATAAAGATGAATTCCCTCCAGCATTCCATTATATCTTCGGGATCAGGTTGATGCCAGTGTCTGGCGATACACTGTCTAGCAGTTACAACTGCAAATTAAACTATTCAAGAGTATTTGGAGAAAATGTTAGGAGCATGACCTAGCAGAAATTATTTAGACTTTGGGGAAATGCTAGCTTCTTATAAATTATTTATCTGCCTACATTCTTGGCTCCAGTAGAATTGTATTTAAGTACAAGTAAAAAGATGTGCAAGTGACCTGCTTCTTTATTTGTATACTAGAAACCCAAAGGAGACTCTTTAGGTCACCATTCATAAAATCTGTCAGATGTGTTCTAGAGGTCAGGAAGCATTTTGTACTGATGTACTTTACCAGTGTAAATATTCGGAATCCCATAGCTCATAATTATGCTTCAAGAAATATCATCTACAGACACCTGTTTTCTGACCTTAATGGTTAATTTTGTAACAAGATAACTTAAATTACCCGTTTTTTCGGTTCCATAAGAACTTGGTACAAAGATCAAATTGCCCATTATTTTTGGGAGTTTGCCAGGAGAACCAGCAATTAAATGCCATTTTCAAAGAAAATCATTAATATCAACCAGAAAAATATCATAATTCAAACTAATAATATCCAAAACTTCAGTGGAGATCTTAATGCCTAAATAGGTGTTTGCAGATACATATCATTTATTCTTCTTGGTAGATAACACATCACTAAGAAATTGGGGGGCATATTATTAAGAAACGGCGTTAACGTTTTCGCCGCTCTAGCGGCAGAAAACTGCGGCTAAAGCGGCGATAATGGGCTTGATTATATATGTGATCCACCTGAATAAACCTAGGGGTCTAATAGTGAGTAAACGTTATACTCTAAAATAATAAGACTTATGCCCAATATTTCGGTGCGAGGTAAAATACCTTACAGTCTTCAAAACCAAGCTCATAGTCCAACATACATAACCACCAGTAACAGTAGGTGTGACCCAATGTCCAGAGATGGATTCCCATCAAAGTCTTGTTAATGATCAATATTATCATCTGGTCATCCAAATGTAGGGATGGTGAGTCTCTAGATCATTGAGACAATGTCCATACCCTCCATGAGAGACAGGGTTACGACCCCCAATTACTCATAGACTATCTGTATGACCATTAAATGGGAAAAAGTGCAGTGCAAAAAACCAAGTGAAAGTGAGATTAAAAATAGAATAGAGGACAAATAGCGAAATAACTTTAATAGCTATTGGTCTCTTTCTGATTAAAACCAAGAACAGCACATAAAAGCAGTTTCACCAAATAGCTGCATAAAGGCCGACATGTTTCTGCCAAACAGGGAACAAACTCCCAGGGCTTTCTTCAGGGCCACTGTTCTAAACAGCTACTGCATGTGCGTACTACATATGCATCAATAAACCAATATCAATTTGTGAAACCATCAAACCATAAAGGATATGTGTAACTATTCCTCCATGTCAATTGGTATAGTAATCACCTACAATAAACAAACAGTGATGTCAGTATGTTGGATGTGACAATATGAGAAAATACAAAAAGGCATTCGATTTACCTTACTCACCCATAATGACAGGGGATAGGACCTCACCTCACCTGGACCAGGCTCAGGATAGGAGAGGCCACGCGCTGTGAAAGCAAGGAAAAAGGGTGCTTGATAATAGAGCAGGATGGTTCACTTCCTTACTCCTAGAATCTGTCACCTCTATCTTTGCTAAACTTACAAACCCCTTCTTATTGTTACTCTCTAAAAGAGCTCAACCACAAACCCACTGAGAGGGCAGTCACTCAGCAACTTTTTGTCTATCAGAAACCATTCGTAGAATTCAGAGTAGCATATATAAAAAAGTTCTTAATAGTGTTGCTCTAGTGTGCTACATTCTGAAGAGCCGGTCAAAGAACTCCTTACCTCTCCGTCGTTGCCTCAGACTGTACCTAAGTCTGGGGGATGCAACGTGAGGAGGAGGGCAGGGCTCATTTGAAGCTAAGGGCTCTGGGGCCTCGACCAATGGGATTGTTTCTAACTCAAAAAATGTATTAATGAGAACATATTATGTGTATAAATTCGGGAAACGAATATATGGTCGGGACTTACTTCATAATAGTTTATAAACACCAGGTTAGCTCTGGTCTCGACAAAGTTGAAATTGCTGCCGGTATGGCGTAGTCTCGCGATAAAGGTTCTCTCTCATAAGGCCAATGGACTACAAACTGACGTCATCGCGAGCTGAACAGTAGTCCTAGACGCTCGCGAGTCAAGGTGGACTCTAACTACGGCCGACGGGGCAGGCAAACTAACTTATCTTTAATTCTTGGTCAAACTCTGAATCTAAGGTTAGAGGACCATAGCACTTGTAGTGAGTAGGAGCCGGGAATTCAAAGAGCAGCATACCGCGTGCTCTCGCTATAGTTGGAAGGTCACGCGAGGAGGTTAGAACTACAGGATGATTACATGGTAAACGAAACTGTAGTTTCCCAAGATCACGAGTATAACAAATTTCCAATACATCTATATTCAGCAGATTAGTCCATCTCAGTGTATTGAAATACAATCTGGAAATTATAGCAGTATAATCTCGCATTAAAAATCCATGATATACAATAAATAGCGTGAATTTGAAAGAACTACGAAATGACGTCAGTGTGGATCAAATTGTAGTTCGAAAAACAAAATTGTAGTTCAAAAAACATTTTTGTCGTTCAAAAAACAACTTGTAGTTCAAAAAACATGCCAAGTGTATAATCAATTTGTCAGGGGCTCTCAAAGTGGTCTATGGTAAAGAGCAGGTGAGATAGCTCATATGTGTGCGTAAATGGGCCCAGTGTGACAATGTGTTACTTACCTTGCACCAAATTATTGGGCATAAGTCTTATTATTTTAGAGTATAAAGTTTACTCACTATTAGACCCCAAGGTTTATTCAGGTGGATCACGTTAGTTATTAGGGGATTCTAACCTGGGCATGTCTTTAAACTTCCCTGAGACCCTCCTACCATGTTTGTTTTATGCTTGATTATATATGCCTTTGAGAAGTCCCATAGAACCCCATGTTCTAGTTTGAACATGGGCTTCTATGGGGATTCTCCAGGGTGTATTATCAAGCCCATTATTGCTGTTTTAGCATCAGTTTCCTGCCGCTAAAGCAGCGATAATGTTAACCCCCTGATTGATAATATGCCCCTGAGTTTTTTCAACTGTAAAAGATAGCAGTATACCCATCCACAGCTTTAAGCAAGTCTCTCAATCATACTAAAAGGATTCAGGTGATCTAATGTAAAAATTGCTATATTGTCTGCATAAGACAATATTTCAGTTTCAGTCTTAAGAATGTTACGTGAGGGTATTAGAGGTGAGCTTCACCAAACAGTTGCATTGAAAGGAAGCAACCTTGCTTACTTCCCCAAGTGAATTGCTTCTTTCATGAAAGTTTCCGCATACAAGGAATTGTGGCAGTAATATTATAACATGAGATCAGAAATTGCTGACAAAAAAGAGAGCCAAAATCCATAATAATTAGTACTTACCACAGATATGGCTAGGAGGCCATGTCTATTTGACATCCAGTAGAATCCCCCGGCATTTTAATAAGTTCTTCTGTGACTTCAAATAATAAAATGGCTAGTTTGATGTGCCCTAGGGTATTTCTCTTGCACATAAAGTCATGTTGCATAGGATCTTTAAGGCCAAGGATTCATGGATGATAGTCCTGTAATCTAGATCCGAGGATACATTTTCGAGTTGCAGTTTATTGAAGATATGGTTCTACATGAGCCATATAATTTCGGATCCCTCCCTTTCTTGAAGAAACTGCAATATAGGCCTCTTCAGGTATGGACTAGGAACCGTAGCCCTTTCATTAAAGAGCTAAATATTTGCAAAGAAATGAAAATAAAACAGTTTTATAGACCTCCACAGGTACAGAGTCAGTTACTGATGCGTTAACTGCCTGCAGATGCAAGATAGCACTGTACCGTTCAATAATAATGATCAATGTGTCTAATATCTTTTTTGTTGGCCTGTTAACATTTTATGGTCAGCACAAGACAAAATATAAGAATTTGTTCTAGTATTGCACATCCATCTTCCCTGTATAAAACATATTAGAACGGATGAAAGAATTAAAAACTTGTATCATTGAATCCTTACCAATGACCCCAGTCACAAAGAGATCCACAATGACCTTATAGAATTCTCTAACGTGGAGAGCTAGTAATCATCCCATATTTTCATTATTTTTGAAGCATCTTTGTTGCCTAAAGACTGCTCTGATTGCATTATTCCATGTTCTTTTACTGTTAGCTGTTTGTTATGCTGCTAATTCAGGAAACAGAGCTTTCTCATAGTATTCAGGCCTGTGTTCCTTCAAACATCTTCCATGACCACATTCTAGATTTGACAGCTGTTGTTAAGGAAGATCTATTTTCTCTTCCTTATTTTAACTATAGTTATAGCAAAAGTAGATTCCCATAAAATGGCTTTTAAAGTGTCCCATGCTATGTCTAGTGGATCTTTCTTTATATACAACAAAATAGATAAGAATTTAGTTCTATCAATGAGATAATTTGAACCTAGTAGTAAATTACGATCAAAAGTCCAGCATCTCATTATGAACTGTTGAGTGAAGAAGTGATTGGCTAACTAGAGAGAGAAATGGAATTAGGATTGTATATAATTCTCTGGTTTCTTTTTATGGAGACAAATGGTAAGAGGGTCAAATCAAGCCGCAACAGTGTCTTGTGCGGGACTAAGACTTCTTGCTGGTTCTTCTGGTCAAAGGTGCTGCCGAGCACCAGTCAGGCCATAGATGTCCCAGATTTTTAAAAATGCATTTCTATAGTGCTGCATACAAGAAGAAAATTGGGCACCAGTTGAATATTTGGAGGAAGTTAGTGATAAATTCAAATTCCCACAAAATGCAGACCTTGCAAAGGTACTCAATTCAATCGCAATGCATTCAGGATCAATGGGGCATATTACCAACAACTAGCGATAATTATCGCTATGTTGGCTTAGCGGCAATATTTTTACCGCTGAGCGGCGGCGATTTTTATCTCTTAGGAACCTTGCTATTATCAAGGTTTATTTCCTAAGCGATAAAAATCGGCCAAAATGCATGAATATCGCTGAAAAGTCAGCGATATTCTTGCATTACCGAGCTAATGCTCTTAGCCATGTTATACACCTACCATTGGATAACATGGCTAAGAACTGCTCAGGGACAGGTGTTAGCTTTTGAAGATAATCGCGCTTAGCGCGAATATCTCCAAAAGTTGGTAATAGGAGATAGCGATATTAGCGACTGTTTCCAGTCGCTAACATCTTGGCAAGCCCACTTTGCATGTCATTAGTGATAAATTTCACTGACATGCAAAGCGGGCCCAAGATGGTCGCTATCTCCTACTAGCTGTCGCTAATTGGTGTTAGCGACAGCTAGGTAATAGGGAGATAATTTTATCTCCGCTTTCTTAGCTTTTAAAGCCAAGAAAGCAGAGATGAACCCCCTGGATAATATGCCCCAATATTCTGAACATATGCAGAACAAATAGTAATGCACAAATCACTTTTATTTGCCTTTATAATTTGCCACCTCCAATATGAGTCTAATTCTATCGAAGAGGTAGAGGTAATATGAGTCTAATTCTATCGAAGAGGTAGAACAAATGGTCTTCTTAGCAAGTAAAGCCACCCCGATTAGGTCAGTGGAGTCTATAATGGCTAGAAAATTAAATCCTAGACGCATTATTGTTCCTTCCTCATTCTGACTTTGACGAGTCTCTTTGAGGCAAATAATCTGAGCCCTTTGCTGTTTTAATTATTCTTGAATATATTTGATCTTAGTAATAAAACGTATACAACTGAAAGTTGGAGGAAGTTTGTAATAAATTAAAATTCCCACACAATATAAGCAGATCTTGCCAGGTACTCAATTCGATCTCAATACATTTCAGGATCAGTGTTCGATGAATGTACAGAACAAATAGTTAATGCACAAATCACCTTTATTTGCCTTTATAATTTTCCACCTCCAATGTGAGTCTAATTCTATTGAAAAGGTAGAACAAATTGTCTTCTTAGCAAGTAAAGACGCCTCGATTAGGTCAGTGGAATCTATAATGGCTAGAAAATTAAATCCTAGACACGTTATTTTTCCTTTCACATTCTTACTTAGATTAGTCTCTTTGAGGCAAATAATCGGAGCCCTTTGCTGTTCTAATTGTTCTTGAATATATTTGATCTCAGTAAGAAAACGTATGCAACTGATATTTCAGGTAATAATTTTACTGCCCTGATTACCATGATTATCCATCCGAGAGACATTTCTAGAACTGAGAGTGAGAGCAAATGAGACAACAGGCTTAGAATCTGCTACTAGCAAGATATTGTATATCAGTTTCCCCTTCTTCCCCTTTAGTGCTTCCCTAACCTCAATTCCCACTGCAATTCCACTATTTCATGCACGATGCTGTAGCACCACATGTCATGGATGAGAGAGCATTGTTTGGCATTTCCCATTCAAACTTTGTAATCCACCCTATCTCAAAAGACAGTAATACTCATCACCCTGGCTTGCAAACTCAGAAGGGTTTAAGCAGGCCCTTAACCTTCCTCCCAGTTTCCTTTTTCCCATGCAGGAATTATATGTAGCTCCCCCACCAGTAACAGCACAACAGAAATGATCGACTCCACCACACAGCCAGATGAGACACAAAAGAAGGAAATTAGAACAGATTAGTCGTGAAAACCCCTCACCCTTCATGAAATTAACTAAAATAAGCATTAAACATGACTTTAAGTACACTGGGCTAGAAGTTTCTTTCTTCTGATGTCAATTTGGCAGAAATACAACTTGCCACTATAAACAATGTTCAAGTTGACTGACTTCTGCAGCCTCTGCCATGTTGCTTGGACGAGCTACTTGACAGAACTGCTGATGAAAAATAAAATTATTGCTATAGCTGAGTATGAAACAGGGATAGTGATTGGCCCTAGTTGAAGCATGTGATTTCTGAAAAAGGAAAGCAATGTGCTCTTTGAATATAAGAACTAATAGTGCATGCCGAAAGTTGTGGAAAACCAGTTGAAAGAGCCACACATACCCTTTAGGATCATCAACATCTGCACCCTTCAGAATGATTAATCTGCCGCCTTCTGTTCTCCATGTTCCAGTTTCAGGGCATGGCCCTTTGTCTTGAATTGCAGCTGAGTGACATCCTCCTGATAAGCTTGACTAGTTTTCTCCAACCATGTGGTACAATGATCAACCTTATTCAATTGAGTCCCAAGAGCCCAGACTTGTTTGGAAATTTTCTCAAGAGCAATCTGCGTCTTTAATTGTGATATTTTAAGGGTGCCGCAATTGTTTTTATAGTCCTCACTATGATGGCTTAGTAGGTTATAAATTGATGACAGAGTGGGCTGTTGAAAAGTGGAGGCAGATTCTAAAGCCCTTGAAACTCGAGCTTTAGATGAGGACTCACTGGGAGCCATTGAGGCCAATGTCAACTTCTCCAAAAAGATAAAGTCTGACAACTGCTCCTAATAAATCTGGATGTCACATCACCCCATATGATGCCATTGTAGCTCACAATCATTGGCAGTCAAATGTCAGACTCAGTGCTTAACTGTGTTTTGTCCTTTTGAGCAGCTTGCTCCACCTCTTCCAGCAGGATCAAAGGTGGTGAAGAGAGGCTCTCTGAGCTTCTCCGACAGGGTTAACTGGATTTCGCCATGTCCTGTGAGCCTAGTCCTGCTCCCCACTGCTCTGCAGCAGCTGGTGCATTGATGTCCAAGTTGCGGTGCTGGAGGAGAAAGCCTGATGTTGTGTAATGTCAGGCGTTAGATGTTCTATGCTCTCGATGCTTCTGCAGAGCCTCCATGAGGTACTCACCAACAGTCGTTGAGTTACGGGAGTAGCAAAAGAGCCAATGTGAGAAGTGTCTGCTTGTATACACAGGCCTGCCAGGACACTAGAGAATGTAGTAGTCATGACTCGGGCCAAGGCGATGTTCTGGGAAGTCTACTGAAGTGTGGATTCCTTTGTGGAGGCCCTCATGAGCAATCTCTTATATATGCCAGCCAAAGTAGTAAGCAATTGGTCCAGAGTCCTCATGCTGCTGAGATCGCTTTTCAGCTCAATCGTCTCCAAGTCACTTGTGAAACAGTAGGTTTGCTTGAGTAAATCTGTATAGTCTACGGGAGCATTGAAGAGAAATGCTGCAGTTCATCTTTAATTTTGCTCTACTGGGGGAAAACTGGAAAAATGTCACTGTATGGTGATGTGGGAGGTCATTTCATGCGTGTCGGACTACAGTGAGCCACTAGCCACCATCTTGCGCATCAGTTCAATGATCTTATTATAACAGAATAAATTGGCATTTACTTTGATTTGGAGAAAAAAGAGATGTTCATTTTACTTATTGTGAAATTGGCTTCAGGCAGGCTTAATATGGGTCGCTCATTTCTCAGCAATTGTAAGAAATCGGGATACTGTATGAGAGGGGTGTACACCTCACTCATTCAATAATCCTTGCCAAGGTGAACCACAAAAGTCACCTGTGATTAACCCTCTGGTCAGGGCTGGTTTTAGCCCTGGTGGTACTACAATCTGGTACTGGTACGACAATCATTTTTGGTGCCTCCACACCCATGACCGCCTCCCCAGGTCTTCTCACTACCACTGGGCAAACGTGCCACTCACCTCTCCAATCATAAGTTATTACTAAACACATCACCCCCTGAGGTCAGCACCCCCTTCACAGGTCAGCACCAAGTGCAGCCGCACCTGCCGCAGTGCCCTAAAGACAGCAATGCTTCTGGTAGCTTTGCACAAAGCAGTCAGACTTAACTCAGAGACAATGTGTTAAGTATTTATGCAGCATACAAACAGTAATGAAGTGAGAACACTAGAAAAAAGAAAATCCCACAACAATCTAGAAAAATTGAGTGAATTTTAATGAATAAAATGTTACCATATCAACAAAAACCAGAGATAGTCCGTTTTAAAGAGTTAGTAAAAATAGCACCTAGCAGCACAAAGCACCACTTGCGGTCATTTGATCATGTTAGACCAATGGAAAGTCACAAGTTCAGACCAACTGCTAGAGAGCGCGGGTCGGACACAGGGACCAAGTTAGTCCAGCTGAAGAGGTACCTTCTGAGTCAGGCACGAAAAGTTCTGTAGGCATTCGAGGAGGTTGCAAAGATGAGACTGAGCATCAAGGACCGTCATCGCTGTAGCATGAAGAGCCAGTCGAGAGTCGCAGACGGCCATTGCTGTAGCTATGCGTAGCCGGCTGTTGAGGCCGTCGCTCCTATAGCGTGAAGTGCATGTCCCGCATTGC
Organism: Lissotriton vulgaris; assembly: GCF_964263255.1. NCBI lineage: Eukaryota > Metazoa > Chordata > Amphibia > Caudata > Salamandridae > Lissotriton > Lissotriton vulgaris. Next base: position 530,938,109 of record NC_141687.1, on the reverse strand, counting down.
CGATCACCATGAACAGTCTTTATCAGCATAAAAAGCAGGTTTCACTGGAGCTTTCTGTTGGTGGTCCTCGCAGACAGCAGAGTCTTGGTGCAAGCTGGCCCATTTGTCGTCACAAGGTAGCCAAATATCAGGATTTTCAGTTTTACATCAGGAGGTGTATGTTCTGATGACAACCAAGGGCCCAGGATCTGAGGAGGCACCTACTGCAATGAGGGACTCACTCCAGCAGAGGCTATCATGGCTCAGGAAGGTCCAGGTGCAGATCCATCCAGGCCCAGCTGTAGAACAAAAATACATTCAGCAAAATAGGAGTGAAGGCATAATGTTTGGGGTAATACCTCATCAAGGATTTCAGGTCTAACAGCAATTTAGTTTGAAGGCTGCAGCAGTGCATCTTTTCCCCAAATGGCAGCTTATATTTTGTCATAAAAACGTTTTTGTTGCTAAGTTTGCAAATGGCATGTGCCAGAATTTCTGACTAATAGTGCAGGATTGGATGTATAATGAGTATTAGTGAGAGACATGTAAAACCTCAGCATATACTAATTATTACTGAGTGATGGCGCAAATCTAAAGATGCACTAGGATTAATGAGAGATGGTGCAAATGTGCACATGTGGCCAACTTAGGTGAAAAACTGAGCAAATTTGGCGTGACACTCATGAGTGCTAAACTAAACAAGCATTCAAGAAAAATAAGTGATGGTACAAATATGAACATGCACTAAGAATTTCTGAGTAAGTGCACACATCAAAATATGCAGTTAAAATTAATGAGTGAAGGAGTAAATGTGCAAATCTGAACATGCTTTAAGAATGACTCAGTAATAGGGTAAATTCGAACATGCATAATAGTAGTCATTCTACATATTGTAAGCACTTTTGAAACAATGGTGCACACTCTTGGAGTGAGGCTTGCATTGGCGAAATGGTGGTACTTGTTTATAAACTGGTAAGCATTCTTGTCACAACGATCCCCGGCCCAGGCATATTGCTGCACTAGCATAATACCAGTCGTCCTCAGCATTTCTATATCAGTATAGCTCATGCTATCTGAGGCATTAGACTGTAAGATTCGTAATACACAAAGGTGCTGGAGAGGGGTCCTGAGCTGCATCTAGGCCCCGGCCTTTGCTCGGATAGGGCAAATATTGTTGTACCACTTTAGGTGTATGGGCACTCTGACGAGTCTTATATTCATAGTCCATACGAAAGCCTGATTAACGTCTTTGTTGCATTTTTGATCTCTTATCTGATTACTCTAGATCTAAATCCCCAACTAGGTCGACTGAATCTTTGTTGCCTGTCATAGAGTAAAAAGCAATCCACTACCAGGTTAATCAACCAATAATTGGCACGACTCTGAAGAACCACTTACCACGAATACGTTTTAAAGTTTTATTATAAAGCCAAAGATAACTGGAGATACAAACATCTCAATATAAGGTCCAAAAGGTATACTGGCACCAAGACAAACATGAATTCTCTAAACGATCTCAGGCGACAGAAGAATATCACCAAAACTAATTCAAATATCAGCAAATTTGCAAGAATAGACACAAGTTGTAACTTAAGCGTCATTTACAAAAAGAGAAAATTCAGATTAGACTGTCCCTACACTGGACTAAGTGACATCCCTACTTAGCAGAATTTTAACCTAAAAAGGTGTCAGCCGTGGTGACTTCCAAAGAAGTTCACTCACTTTCCCTTAGTCTCTGATGTAAATCTGTGCATCGCAGTCATGCCCTCTCTGCCTACCCATCCGCTCTCTAAGGGTCCTCAGGCCATCTGCTCTAACTCCACCCCAGGGTGCTGCCCCTAATACAAAATCACAATTACAGTTGAAACGCCCCTCAGAGACGCCCCTCACGTACACCTCTCACGTGGTTTCGGTTCTGGCTTTTTCCATACTGATACTCCTCTGGGCTTCTTGTTAGCGTTGACTTTGCTTCCCAGGCTTCTTCTCGGCGCCGGTACCCCCAGGAAATTCCTGGAGCCTCCTCCAGGCCTGTGCCTGTCTCCCAGAACAGAGCTCTATTCATCACTCTCTTGATTGGAACCCCCTCACACCTGCAAACAGACACCCATGAATTGGGCCCCAAATTCCGACCTCCAGTTTATCTCTCAAGTCGTAAAACTTCTAACATGGTCGGCAATTTATGCTTAACGAAACCCAAATTTAACTAGCACATGCAGATCAAAGAAGCGACTTTATCTTTCCAGGCCTACTAAATTACTTGCAACAGGTCTGCACTCCGTGAACCTTTATTTCTTAAACTAAAACAAATTCTAACCTATTACACTCTGGTTATATGAAACACTTCTACAAAACATAATTTTTAACGTATGATCAATAATATTGTAAATAATAGTAATCCATCTTATGTGAAACTGTAAGAGCACGTTTTCGTTCTTCATACATTGCCATGAGGCCTGCACATTTCTACGTTTGGCAGCATTACATTTTCTACTGCAACAGCCACATAACATGGAATCTAATAGCATTCTAATATTTCTAAACATTACTACATTAGCTTCACACTCTAAAATATGCATTCTACATTGATTAAACACTCGTGAGTAGGTGCATTTCTATATATTTTCGACACTCTTAGGTGCTTTAACTAAATTCGTGCATCTTACATGTAAATATGGTGCACTTATACATTTTACTCAAATTTCGCTCTCTCAACCTCCTGCACCAATGCAGATTTTTGCACAAGTCCTGGTATTCACTTAGGAAACAAAGACGCGTGAGGCAGACAGCATAACACATTGTTGGACTGCCAGCACTCTAATAAACATGCAAGAGCGGCTGTGAGAGCGGCTGTGAAAGCAACTCCTTCACATTCATTCATCTCCAGTCCCCAAACTGGAGGAAGAGCAATGGCGGCTTGTCCTAGCAAACCATAGGCTGAGGACTCCATACGTCATCGCAGTTTTCATTTAAATTCATATGGAAGCTCACTAAACATATCCAGAAGTACAGTAGGCCCCCGATAACATAAAACAGGATAGATTTGAATTGGCTCAGTTCAAATGCAAAGAAATTGAGATCGGATCTTCATGCTGAGTGAGAGCAGACAAATAAAATGCACATTGCTGTACACGGCAGACATTCTGGAAGTTGGATCAAGCAAGCGTCCCACTAAATACAGCAACAAGTAATCCGAAGCTTCCACAAATACCACTTGTACAATGAACTCCAAAAAAGCACCACAGAAATTGCAAAACAAACCTGATTCAATACAGGAACTAAGGTTTTGTACAGAATCAGTCTTTATTAGGGACTTAGAGAAAAGAATAGTTGCTCCATTAACAAGGCGTGCCTAACTGGTCATATTTAGCAGCCACAGTTCACACACATACTGTCGCCGAAAGTGAAAAATAATTACGTGACTGAGCACTAATTACGGTCAAATTCGAAACAAAAACAATACACGATATTATAAACTGTCACTATAGTCCACCGTCTACAAATGATGACTATCCATAATCACATGCCATAAAACGAGAAGTCTGGAAGAGACTTCAATATTAAAGGTTGCATTAGCAGACATTGAAAACTAAACGTTTATGAAAACCCAATTCGATTCCCAAGCATGCTCAAAACCTAACGAGGAACAAATGACAAAAAGTTTCAGGTCAATCATCACATCTGTGCAGGTTTATGGGTAGGCGTTCAGGACCACTTTTTCCCCTTTCACACCAGGTCTTGTGTTCTGGACAGGGGCGTAGTTTAGTGGAATTGGGGAGTTTTTGAGGTGTGCCCGCACCACAAAATAAATCCATTCTTGGCTCGGTAGTTCGATCTGGTGGCCTGGAGTCTGGTTCGCTATGTCTGTTGGTTTTTCTTGCCATATTGATTTCACTATGAGATTTTAAATTATATACTTTTTGGATCCGGAACGTAAATCTACTTAGGCCCACATTTACAAAGATTTTGCATTGGGTGGTGTCGCTTTTGTGAAGAAGCCCTGATGCTAAATTCTATTTGATATTTAGAAAGCCAAGCAAGTGTCAAAAAGAACAAGTAACTCATAGGATTGTATTGCGCTGACTTGCGTTACTTTGCATCAGGTAGGCAGTTCATGGGTGGTGCACGGGCTTACAGGTACACCCACCCATAGATTTTGCCACAAACACATATTCATAGACATGGGTTTGCAGCAAAATGGTGTTCCTTCCTGAGGCTGGCATAACAAGGAAAAGTATATTTATTTCTCCTTGTTATTTCCTCTTGGCATGTATGCTGCGGTGAACAGTCACAATATATATAAAAAAATATATCGAATATCCAGAATATCGAGTTTTTTTATATAGACTGGACAGAATATCAAATTGCCAAACTATAGAGGTGCAGAATATTGAAATTCAGGTAAGAAATATCGATTTCCATAATATCGAAGTTAGTAATATCGACAGTCATAATATAGTTGTTAAAAATATTTTAAAAAATGATAGTGTTTTAAGTGTTAGTATATGTATTAAAAGTATGTATTATTTTTGTAATGTAGGTTTAATTTTTTTTAAAGTAATTAATTTTATGTTATCTAATTTTTGTGTAATTTAATTCCGTAGCGGATTGTGGGTTTATAGGGGAATAGGTTGGGAAGTAATGTAATTATAGTTAATTATATATACATTTTTAGGAATTATTAATTATTTTTAATTTAATTTTGAGTTTTAGTTCTGTAGCTGGTTGTGGGTGTATAGGGGAATAAAGTGGGAAGTAATTTAATTGTTATTAAGTAATTATTTGCTTTTATTTATTGGTATTGATAATTAATTTATTGTTAATTAATTATTAATTGGGAATGAATTTTTATTCATCTGTAATTCTGTGTCACTAATTGGTAATTAATTTTTAATAATTGATTAATTGATAATTATATTATCTGCATTAGTTTATTATTCGTAAAAGGGTTGTGGGTTTATAGAGGACTAGGGTGGGAAGTTATTTAATTGTAAATAAGTAAATATTGAAATTATTTCTGTTTATTGTTAATTAATGTACTGTTAATTAATGATCAATTGGTAAAAAAAGTATTACTTATACATTTTTGGGATTGCAAATAATTGGTTGGTAATTAATTATTAAAAGGTAATTAATTGTTAATAACTAATATGTATTGTTATTTAAAATTAATGAATCATCACATATTTTGTAATAGGTAACTAATTTTAGTAATTTTTTTATTGGCATTGATAATTAACTTCTCTTTATTGAAATATTAAATCATTACTTTCCCTACGCCATCCAACACTTTCCCTACTGTTGCACTCTCTGGAGTGGGAATAGTAATTTTTACCCCTACGCTATCCAACACTTTCCTTACTTTTGCACTCACTGGAGTGGGAATAGTAATTTTTACCCTCCCGCTATCCAATGTTTTCCCTATGGTTGCACTCACTGGAGTGGGAATAGTACATTTGACCCTCCTGCTATCCTACACTAAAAATATTGAATATTTTTTTATTAATATTAAGTTAATATATATATATTAAAAAATAAAAATGCATGTTTATTTTTTTTACTTACATTAATTATTTATGAATTTTACGGTTATTTAAGTATTTGTAAGCATGTTTTAGTTAATTATATTTATTATTTAATTACTTTTACATTACTTTGAAGACATAAAAAAATTAAATACTTTGACTAACTATATTATTTATATCAATATTTTGGATTCAATATTTTTGTACTTACCTCATTGTAGATAGGATTTCAATATACTGGCATACTTTATTTTTTCCTCAATATTTTGGCAAGTCGATATTTTGCTCCTCGATATTCTGTCAGTGATCTGTATGCTGCAGAATACAATGAGGAAAAAGCCTCCAAGTATAGTTTTTGTGCAGGAAGGCACACCTTTCTGAACAAAAACTATCCTTCCTCTAACATAGACACTCCTTGTACTATGGTGCAAGGTTGCTTGGTTGGAACTAGGCAGCCCAAAGTGTGCAATCTATTGGACAAAGCAAAAATGCTTTGATTTCTGTGAAGATACTACTCTCTTCAGGTGAAGCAATATAGCACAGCAATTTTGCAACTGCGCTGTGGTGCGCCACTTTTTTCTAAATATGCTCATTAGTGACTGGTTTACCAAAAAAGTAACATATCGGCACCCATAGAAGTACTCCTTGAATGGATGCAAATTTACCACTATTTAGATTTCACAAACCTTCCCAGTAGGAGGCTTAGATGCGAGTGTCAGGCAGTCTAGACTGAGGGCTGGATTTAGCATTCAACAAATGGAGAAAAGGCAGAAAGGCTAATGGAGGACTTTACTGCCTTTACTCCACCCACCAAATATATTGGCAGGAACCGTTGTCATATCGGTTTCTGTCAATGTATGAAAAGTTTAATGAATAGCTCCATCAAACATGATGGCTTTCTGTCAAAGTTTTTTATTTTTCAGAAACAACCTCTCAAAGGGAATTTTTTTTTTTTTTTAAATAAAACGACCTAATAACCTCTACACCAGTTTCCTCCCATGCTGTGGGGGTTATTGTTCTTTTTTACTGTTATATATGCCTGGCAATGAGGGGCGGTAAAACAAATGCCACTTGACCGTCCAGCCAAAATAGGGTGAACAATCAAATGGCTTGCATTCTGATGAGTATGTGAGACCAGAGGAACTCTGGTGTCATCCCTTATTGGCACACACTTGTATTGTGTCTCCTTGGTTGAAGAAAACACTTTCATACCATATTCGTTGTGATCATCATTTATTTCATGGTTTTCATTTTAGTTTGTATCATTTCATATCACATCTCTTCATGATTATCAACATTCGTAAATCAGGCAATATCAAAACGTGTCCTATGCATTTCGGGCATTAGGGTGGCATGCCCTTCGTCAGGGAATTGACACTAGGAAATAATATGAATAAACATTAGGATCCAAGTGCTTAATAAAGGCTTAGGATTTGTACCCACCCCAACCACAGACAAGTTCAAACTATGCTGTGAATTGAAAGAATTCCTGAGGAAGATCAAATTACAGGTATTCTTTCAAGACAAAGACCCCACAGAACAAACAAAGAGTGACACAGGTTTACATAAAAAATCAAACTTTGTCCCTCCATCACACAGCCTACCTGTGGAGGTATTGACTTTTGAAAAAGCGGTCATGAGAGAAGTTCAGGAGTTAGACCCGCGAGCTATTAAGGTATTTCATAACACCAGCAAAGCTGAACAATCCGCGTTACAGGAACTGTCAAAAAACAACCAAATTACCATAAAACCAGCCGACAAAGGCGGGGCAATTGTACTACAAAACACCATGGATTACAGGAATGAATGTCTCCGTTTACTAGGGGACACAAGAAACTACGCCAAACTGGATGAAGACCCAACAGAACGTCTAAGAATCTCAATTGCATACCTGACAGAGGAATGTCAAGCCAATGATTGGCTAAGTAAAAAAGAAATTGAGTTCTTAACAAACAAAAAACCAACAATACCATACTTCTATACTATCCCCAAAATACACAAGAGATTGGAGAACCCACCAGGGAGGCCCATAGTCTCGGGGATAGGCTCAATTCTAGAGCCTCTTTCACAATTCGCAGATGCCTTTCTCAGACCTCTTGTGCAAAAAACAGACACATATCTGAGGGATACCAAGGACGTACTATGCCTGTTACAAGACTTAACCTTTGACGCGACATCCAGCCTTCTGATAAGTCTGGATGTCGAAAGTCTATATACCAGCTTGCCACACAGAGAGACCTTACAGATTCTAGAGGAAGTATTATACGAAAGTGAATGGGAATTCCATACTCCTCGCCATGTAGTACTCGAATGCTGCCAACTAGCACTGTGTGAAAACTTTTTCCGCTTCGAGTCTACCCTATATAAACAACAGCATGGGACCAGTATGGGCAGTACATTTGCGCCGAGCATAGCCGGGTTGTACGTCCATCAACTGGAGAAAAACAAGATACTGAATGAAAGGAACCCACACAGACACCAGATCCTACATTGGAAACGCTATATCGACGATATTCTGTTGATATGGCAAGGCACAGAAGAAGAAGCTCAGACCTTTCTCTCCTGGCTCAACACACAGGATCCCTTCCTCAAATTTACCTGCTCAATGAGCAAGACTGATCTAGTTTTTCTAGATCTAAACATTCATGCTGAGTCAGGCAAACTGGTGACCACAACCCATTTTAAAGAGACAGCAAGAAACTGCCTCTTAACTTTTGACAGTTTCCACCCTCGCCATCTCAAACAAAACCTGCCATTTGGACAATTCCTCCGGTTGCGCAGGAACTGCAGCAAGAAATCTGACTACCTAACCCAAGCGGAAGACTTAAGCAACAAGCTGAGATACAGAAAATACCCAGATAAACTAATCAAAGAGGCTAAAAAACGGGCAGCTAACAACAATAGGGAAGCACTACTGGAACCAAAAGAGAGAACGCAACCTGAGGACAAAAAACCGATTTGTATCACCACATACAATCAAGTTTCTGATAGTGTGTCAAAAATAATCAGAAAACATTGGCCAATACTTAACAGCGGTGGCCTTCACATACCCACTCCTATGTTCAGTCATAGGCGGGGTAAAAATCTGAAGGATTATTTGGTGCATACCCGACCAACACCCATAACCCAAACAGTGAGATCCCAACCACTACCTGATGGGCATTTTCCATGCAACAATTGTAGTGTTTGTCATTTCACTTCCCCAACCAAGAACGTAATTTTTAACAACACTACGAAATGGGAACTGAAGGGATTTTCAAATTGCAATACCAGTGGGGTTGTATACTTAATAACCTGCACATGCAACCTTCACTATGTAGGAATGACCACTAGGAAGGTCAGTACTCGCATAGTAGAGCACAGAAGCAACATCAGGTGCAAGCGAGCTACAACAAGAATGACCACCCACTTCATTGAACACAACCACACCCCAAATGATTTAACCTGGGTGGTCATAGAAACAGTGAAGAACAAAGACAATCAGGAACGAGTCCTCCATGAAAAAGAACAAAGATGGGTGTTTCGCCTACATACGGACACCCAGGGACTTAATGATGAAATCCCATGGGGAGCCTTCCGCCCATAGACCCCCCTCCTTTTCCTTAATGAATTCACTTGGGATGGTATGAACCACACCGGATGTAATATCATGGTAATACTTCCCATAAGAAACTTCATCCACCCAATAACATAACCCATCACCTAAAATACCTTTTCATAAAAATCAAAAGATCAGGCACAGACTTCCCTGAGAAGATAGTTACTAACCTACCTATCTTTCAAATGTAAATAAAACCCGTTTTTATGAATAAAGCCTAGCCCTTTGTCAAATAAACTTCATCTAACCGAGAAAAAATACCTGTGTTCTAAATTATTGTATTAAAATGCCCTAGTCAACAGTATCACTGTAAATTATTTCTTATCCCTCAACCCAGCGTTATTCAGTATATTTCCCGATTTTTGGGCAACAAGCGCGATCACATCCCATCAAGATGGCCGCCCAAAGTGAGCGCTCTAGTCTCCCGGCAACCCGGAAGCATGCGCGTTTTAAATACACCGCAAGCCCGGGTTTAGATCAGTATGCGGTCCGGCGAGGAGACACCAGGTAGTACCGAGCGGGTCTGCCGATAGGAAGTAAGTGTATGGGTTGCGAAAGATTGCAAGGAAACCGGCAATTTCGAATGGCAATCAGGAATAGAGCCTTCTAACTTTAAACTTTGATAATCCTTTTCAGCAATGTTTCCACGAGGCGTTCCTGCCCTTGCCTAAGACCATGGGGTGTAATTATATACTCATTTATGTAAATATAACCATCTGCCATATTATTTCGTGTGTATATGTTGTGTGTTTTGTCGTTAGTCACATTTAGTCTCTGTGTTTTATGTGTGAAACCACTAAACCACTTTATTCACAGTGATTTATTTCTCTACACCGGTTTGAAAACCAGCACGCATCATTATGATGTCAAGGGCACACTCACGCCCTAGTTAGAATGAGATGCATGTGAGTTGTTCCCCTTCTTGGAAGGGGTGTCCATCAAATAACAACTGTTATTCTATTTTACAGAAATCGAAGTGAAATACAAAACGTATGTATAACAACACGCATGTTTATTGACAACAGCGTTCATTGTAAATAAGTATTTTTAGCAATACTTTTTCATTTGAGAAACAGGAGTGGCAATACAGGGCTGGACCCTGTATGGTCCTGAAGAAAAGCTTGGGGGAGCTTGAAACATGTTGACCTTTGACACTGATCTAACTCAATAAAAGTTGGATAACAGTGTTACCCCTTTTTAATTTTTTATACCACACTAGGAGCGAAATAAATTGTTGAGGCCCACTAGCACGGTATTTTTAATTCCACACCCACTCCATCATCATTACACATGCACCACACATAGTCATCTCACAAAACCAGTGCTCCTGCGTAGTCGCCTTGTCGCAGCACGCCCCTTTTCGTAGAGAACTGGGATGGCCCCAATGATGAAGCATGTCACCGTGGGGCAACCCCGGTGAGTGAGGGGACTCTAAAAAGAAATTTTTCTTTTTTACACATTTTTTGGTACACACTGACTTAATAAGCAGTGACCATACAAATACCTACCAGGTCTCTGGACCCTTGACACAGGGTTCCTGTATTTCGTACACAGACTGGAGGACGACCTGGTTTGGTTTAACCTCCTTCTCCCTCCTTTTTTGTTTAAACATTAGGATCAACAGTTTTACGTGTTTGTACGTCGTAGATATAGTAACCAATTTCATATCAATGGTGCACCCACGATTACTATATACTTATCACATGCGTGTCATGCAGTTTAGTGTTTGTGATGGTGTGGGGAAGTGGGTCAGGGGTTGTGATCAGTATAAAAAACTCAAAAAGGTTCTGGCGTTCACTTACATGCCTGTAGTGAAACTTTGATGGGATAATCTAAAAGGAATAAAAAATCGTCAAAGGAATTCAGTCGGGTTCGTGAGCGCCCAAGTGTAACAGTGCGCTGTGATCAATTCCGAGGTGCGCGTGGAAACTAACCTGAAGGTTTAGCGGGACTGGCGTCTTGTCCGGTGCTCGTCTCTTAGATTCGCCGGTGAAGCAAATCAGCTTCCGGCGTTCTTAAGTTCAAAAACTCCCGCGGTCATGTGACGGGTCACGTGATATAAAAATGAAAGAGAGACTTACGTGCTCTGACCGATGCTTGTTCATAACTCGCAAGTTATGGATCAAAAATGAATGTGCGAGGTCGTGGGAGGTATAAGAATGACCTTTCAAAAGGGGTGAAAGTTCGGAAAGAGAAATAAAAATAAAAATAAAAAATTACCGTCTGGAAAATATACGCGTTAGTGGAAAAAATTTAGGGTGCAAGGAATCGAACTGCCGTTAAGGGGGATGGTGTAATGTGAAGTTTAGTGACTAGAGCTAGCATGAACATGATGACATCAGGTGACAAGTTGGGTTGTATAGTGTCAAGAGTACTGGGAACATGCACATTAACAATAGTATCGATTTACAGAGCAATTCTATCATAGGTAACAGGAAAATTCTATTCTGTCGTTCAAACCCATGGGTTTCTGGGTTGACAATTTATGGATCCAGTAATTCTCGACGCCTCCTCATTGAGCACCACCAAACTAGAACCAACTACATTAAAACAGAGAGAAATTTAATCAACTAAGCTGTGCATCTTCCCAATACTTCATCAAATTGCATTCTGATGACACATACTCTATCAGGCAGTCGAATGAAGTTTTACACTGACAGCGTATATTTTACTCTGCCGGAATAAAACTTGTGGTCCACCTGACTCAAATTTGGCCGGGCGGATGTTGACTTTGACAGACAAAGTACTGCATTGCTGTTGCACGAAAGTGTTGGTGAGCCAATGGCAAAGCCTGTTCTCGAGACCAAGGCTTAACTTTGCACACGGCCTTGTATTGTGCGATCTGGTCACTGCCTCAAATCACGTCAGTTCTTTTGTCTCAGTTCCCGTGAGGCACAGGAACCGCTCGCCCAGAGAACACTTAACATTATCAACACACACAATATGTATATGAGAGAATAATTAATTTAAAACACATCTACATTAGATGAAAGTATATATTTAAAAGATATTCATTAAACAGGCAGTCATGCTTCGGCAGTCATGCTTCCAGGTGTGAAAAGAAAACCTAATAGTGGCTAATTGAGCTCAAGGAGCACAGTTTCTGTATGTCATTGCTGCATGTGAAGGCACAGCCAGCAGTGTACAGCCACGTCCCTTTAGAAACAACCTACTTACCGAGTACCTTTGGCCAGTGAAGGACCGCAGATGCAGCCTTGTTTTATGTCTTCATTTGTATGGCTTCCATTGTCCTCAGGAATTCCATATACCACGGTGTGAGAGGCCATCACTTAAGTTGTCTATTCATGCAAATCAGGCGTAACAGAAACACAAACAAGCCACTAAACCAAACTCTATAATGTTCGTTAATTGTGCCAGATGAAAAATGCTTCTATTCAGCACCAACAGGTGAACACACTCTGTCTCGAATTATTAAGTGATCCCACTGGCGGGAACAATGCCGGATTCCGCTGGAGTCATTCTGGGAAAGACCGCTCTCTGATTGCATATTTAAATTGCAACACTTTCTGCTCGCGTGTTTTTCAATTTTCTTCCCACTTGACTATTTTATATTTTGAGTAACCTTCACCTTTCCCCCCACTGCTGTTCGCCATATATCTGTGCGTGACATCTTTAATGCGTTGCCAGGGAAACAAAGTTGACATTAAACGTCGAGCTAGCGGGAGTCACAAGTTTTCGCGTCTATGTGTAACTAGGACAGGGTTTAATGCACCTGGGTCGGAAGACTGTGTCAGACCTGCAACATATTTCACACTTACCAAAAAAACCACACAGAGCATCCATTTAATAACTTTAAAGTGTTCGGCTTTGTCTACAGTTCAACGCATTTAAAAGACGTTGATGTAAAGGTTTGGTACGACATTAGCTTTTGATCGAAAAGTCCACTGCACTGAAATGACAGACAATAATTTATCTAGTATTTTTGTGCCAGTCTCTTACAGCCAGCCCGCAAAATGGAGACTTCCATTGTGAAGCATGAGTGAGGTGTATTTGGGAAAATATTCCACGAATTAGCAAGTTGTGAGTACTCATTATCATATACGTTAATTCGGCGAATAGGTGGCCAAATTACCATATTTTCTGTTGGCAATGCGTTGTGTCCCATATAGTACCCTTTGGGATATACATGACATTCAGGGGCAGATTTATGTTAACTGGCGCATCCCTCGGGATGCGCCAGTTAACGTTATTATTATTATTATTATTTATTTTTATAAAGCGCGATAGTCACCCGAAGGTATCCCAGCGCTGAAGGAACCCTGAATTCACCAAATCAGTGGAGCAAGAAACTGAGATACGAGGAAAGGGAGGATGAAGGATCAGAGACAGGGGGGGGGGGGTGCACAGGTTAGGGGAAGAGATGGGTTTTTAACAGCTTCCTGAAGCGCAGGTATTGAGGTTCAAGTCGTAGGTTACGAGGAAGTGAATTCCAAAGGCGGGAGGCTTGTACCGAGAACCGTCTTCCTCCTGTTCGGGTTTTCCTGAATCTAGGGGTGTTGATAAGGTTTTCTGCATTGGAACGGAGGGATCTAGAATTTCTGTAGGGGGTGACAAAATTCCTGAGGACAGGAGGACCTTGGTTATGAAGCGTTTTGTGGACGAGACATAGGGCCTTAAATTTGACTCTCTCCCTTATGGGGAGCCAATGGAGGAGTTTGAGAGCGGGTTTAGCAGATGATCTGGCCGGGGTGTTAGTGATGATCCGGGCGGCCGTGTTCTGAATTGTCTGCAGTTTAGTAAGGGTCGCTTCGGGAGCGCCCAGGTAAATCACATTACTATAGTCCAGCCTCGATATTATGAGACCTTGGACTAATAGTTTTTGGGATTTAGGGGGGAGAAGGGGCAGGACTTTCCTCAGAGATTTTAAGAGACCAAAGCAGGTCCCTGCCACCTTCTTAGCTTGTGAAGTGAAAGAGAGATCGGAATCGATCCACACACCCAGACTTTTCACCTCTATTTTTGGGTCAGGGGGCGGACCCAAACAAGCTGGCCAGCTGTCCAGGGGAAGTGAGGTTCCTTTCGGGCCAAGTGTAAGGACCTCGGTTTTTGTCCCATTAAGCTTTAGGGCTGATCTGTTCATCCAACGATGGACCTGCGTAAGGCAGTTGAGGAGATCAGCTTTCTGTTGCTTGGGATGGGACAGAGACACCACTAGTTGTGTGTCGTCGGCGTAGCTGACGACGCTCACTCCGAAAGGGGTGATAACCTCCTCCAATGTGGACATATAGATATTAAATAAGGTAGGGCTCAGGGAAGAGCCCTGAGGAACACCACATTGGAGGGGCATTTCGGAGGAGCGGGCGTTCTTTTCCCAAATCTGGTAAGACCGTTGGGCCAGGAAAGATGATTGCCAGGATAGGGCTGTACCTTCCACTCCAACTCTAGCCAATCTTTCGATGAGGAGTTGGTGGTCTACGGTATCGAACGCAGCGCTAAGGTCGAGGAGGATCACTGCCACTGATCCTCCCCCATCCAATAGCGCTCTCGCCTCCTCTACCGCAGCCAGGAGGGCGATGTCCGTGCCCTGTCCAGGTCGGAAGCCCGTCTGGGAGCTTTTTAATTTGTTATTGGCCTCTAGGAACTGTGAGAGTTTCCTGTTGACCAATTTTTCTGCGACCTTGCCCACTCCAGGCAGTAGGGAGATGGGCCTGTAATTAGCCAGGTTCTCGGGGTCAAGCGTAGGTTTCTTCAGCAGGGCTTTTACCACCGCCTTCTTCCAGCTTGAGGGTACAACTCCTTGTTGGAGTGAGGTATTAATCAGATGGGTAAGGGAGGGGATGATAGTAGGGGCTACCTCTTTAAGGATGCGGAGAGGAGCAGGGTCACTAGGGGAACCGCTCTTCATAGAGTTGAACGTATTTCTCACCTCGTCTACCGTGACCTGGCCCCACGTGGACAGACAGGTGGAGGTGTGTGGGAAAGCGATTTCTTCCTCAGGACTGGAGGGGGGGATAGATTCCAGAATTAGTCGGATTTTGTCGTGGAAGAAGTTGGCCAGTTGCTGGCATTTCTCCAGGTCGACTTTAGGATCGGAAGTAGGTCCTGGTCTTTGTCGTTGGGGTTTTGAAAGCTCTTTAAGGATGGCGTACGCTTCCTTACTGGAGCATCCTGCTTTATCTATTCTCTCCTGAAAAAACATGCTTTTGGTTTTATAAATAGCAGTTTTATAGGTCAGAAGAGAAATAGAGTAGATGTTCTTATTGGTTGTTGTTTTGTCGCGCCTCCAGGAGCGTTCGGTTTTTTTACACTCTTGACGCAGAACTTTGAGCTCTGGGGTGTACCATAACGCGGGGGGTATTCTTTTAGGTTGTTTGAGGGTGGTAGTTTTTGGAAGCAACGTATCCAGGGAGGAAGTGATCCAATCGCTGAATTGTTTGTCAGCTGTATTGGGGTCAGAGGAAAGCGCAGGGATGGACTCTGCAAGAGAGTCAGCCCATATCTCAGGTGATAGTTTGCGCCATTGTCGGTCGGTAACTTGGGTTTTAGGGATTGAGTAAGTGGGTGTGGGGATTTCCCAGGAAAAGGGGACCAGAAAGTGGTCCGTCCATGGTAGGGTCACCGGTAGGTTAGAGGTCATTGTTGCTATGTTGGTGAGGATCGGATCCAATAGATGGCCCTTATCATGGGTAGGCTAGTTATTCACTAGACGAATATCTAAAGATGTTAAATCGTGTCTAATGTCCGATGCTGCTCGATCCGTGGGGTCCAGAAAATGGACGTTCAAGTCACCTAGTATAAGGAAGTTGGGGGTGGAAGAAGCTAGTTGTGAAACGGATTCGAATACAGCGTTGATAAAATTACCCGAAAACTGCTTGAAATTAAATTCCGACAAAACCGAGGTGGTCATTTTTGGCCACCTCAGTCCAAGCTGGTCCCCCACTTGGTGGCCATCATCTTTCGGAGCTGTACCTGAGCCAGCTACGAAAGTGAGAAACTTGGGTGTCATCTTTGATGACAACCTAAACTTCATGGCTCACGCAAACCAGACAGCCTCCAATGCCTTCTTCAAGCTACGATTGGTGAGGAAGATTCTTCCGTTTCTCCCTACCAACGTGGGAAAGACATTGGTTAGCGCAATGGTTCTTTCAGCGCTGGACTATTGCAACGGCTTGTTTGCAAATGCCCAAGCGAAAACAATAAAGAAGTTGCAGACAATCCAGAATGCAGCAGCCAGGCTTCTCCTTAACATTCCAAAATTTAAGCCTATATCTGAAAGTCTGAGAAGTCTCCACTGGCTTCCTGTCAGGAACCGAATAAAGTTCAAGACGCTATGTATCGTCTATAAAGCACGGCACCATCAAGCGCCTCAGTTCTTACCCGACCATCTTGTCCCGTACATTCCTACTCGAATGTTGCGATCTGCAGGACAGAATGACCTGATTGTGCCTCGAACCAGACTGGTCAACTGGGGAGACAGACGTTTTTTAGTCGCCGCCCCAAGATTGTGGAACATGCTTCCACAAAACATAAGATCAAGTCCAAATTTATTGTCCTTCAGAAAGAAACTGAAAACCTGGCTATTTAATCTCTAAAAACTATACAGACCATATAGGAGGGTAAAACAGTACAGCGCCGAGACGCCTGCGGGCAATTGTTCGCGCTTAATAAATGCCAAAAATAAATAAATAAATAAATAAATACCCGGGGCCCCTGGGGGGCGGTAAATTAGAAGCCCTGCCAGGGTAAGAGCTGGGGAGATTTGGATGGAGAATTGACCGCTCTCACAATCCTCAATACCAGCGTTGGTCATCCGGCAGGTAAATTGTTCCCTGTGGATTATAGCTACCCCGCCTCCTCTCCCTCTAGGTCTATTAAGGGCTTGGCAGATATACCCGGTGGGGAGGGCCGTGACAACATCCGAGTCGGTGTTGTCAGAGAGCCATGTTTCCGTTATGAACAGTAGGTCAAGCTCCTGGTTCTGGATCAGGAGGTTCATTTCGGTGGCATGTTTGGGGAGGGAGCGGCAGTTAAGAAGTCCTAGTTTCAAAGCAAGGGTGGTTGATTTCAGGATGGGAGTCGGATTGCATTGTGGACAGGTCGAGAATGCCTTACCTGCAGTAAACGAGTGGTGGCAGGCTAGGATGTTCTTAGGTCGTAAGTCGTGTAAAGTATCCGCTGTGTACGTTACTCGAACCTGAGGGGTACCCGGCATAGTGACGGGGCCTAGGGCCTTCTGGGCCCGGACGGGCCCAGACGGGCTTGCCTTTGGCGCGCCTTCGGCGCGCTGACGGCGCGCCCGCTGCGCCCGTCCGCTGCGCGTCCGGTGGTTGCACATCTTAAATGTGTAGGAAAAAGGGCGGGTGGGCGTGGCCTTAGAGTGGGCGTGGCCTCTCTCCCTCGCCGAGAATGGCGGCAGAGAAGTTTGTTTGGTGGTTTAGCGTTGCAGCGAAGGGGTCGCTGTTTAGGTGATTTAGAGCCCGCTCCAGAGAGGTAAACGGGTGAGTGAAGTTTTAAAATACAGAGTATTTCGGCGACTTGTGACACATATACAATTTTTAAAAATAAGAGATTCGTCTCCCGGCTTCCGCCTCAGGAGCTTTCAAGGTTCTGAATTTGTCGCGCTGAAGGCAGCGTTTAAGTACCGTGGGCGGCGGGTGGGCGTGGCCTTAGAGTGGGCGTGGCCTCTCTCCCTCGCCGAGAATGGCGGCAGAGAAGTTTGTTTGGTGGTTTAGCGTTGCAGCGAAGGGGTCGCTGTTTAGGTGATTTAGAGCCCGCTCCAGAGAGGTAAACGGGTGAGTGAAGTTTTAAAATACAGAGTATTTCGGCGACTTGTGACACATATACAATTTTTAAAAATAAGAGATTCGTCTCCCGGCTTCCGCCTCAGGAGCTTTCAAGGTTCTGAATTTGTCGCGCTGAAGGCAGCGTTTAAGTACCGTGGGCGGCGGGTGGGCGTGGCCTTAGAGTGGGCGTGGCCTCTCTCCCTCGCCGAGAATGGCGGCCACAGTGCGCCACAGCTATGCCACCCATGGTGCGCCGCATTTATAATGCGGCGCACCATGGTGCAAAAACGGCACAGATGCTCCAGCAAGGCTCGGGGGTGCCCCATCTACACAATGCTGCATCAAGACCTACGCCTGCTTCAAGTAGGCGCAGGGTTTTGACGCAGCATTGGCCAGAAAGTGACTGAGTGAAATCTCATAGATTTCACTCAGCCACTTTCAGGAGGCGTTCCTGCGCAGGAACGCCCCCCCTGCGCAGGAACGCCTCCTTATGGCGCAGGGCTTTACAACGTGACGCATCTCCTAGATGCGTCACGTTGTAAATAGGGCGCATTGTTTGCGCCGCAGTTGCGTCAAATAAAGTGACGCAATTGCGGCGCAAGGGCATCATAAATCTGCCCCGTAATATATATATCCATTGCCACTGGAATTATGCGGCTGTGGAGGACCAAATTATGCTGCATGATTTTTGGGGGCCTGTTCAGAAAGGAAATGGGAGAGCCGCCCCAAATTTGCATATGTCGTGACATCACATTAAATGCTATAAATTGACTATTAATCCTATGACATTTTTAATGGGATTTTGCGTAAAGCAACTTTACTCATGCAATATCAGGAAAAACAAGAGAAACATAAATAATTGCACTGATAAAAAAAATTGAAATATTTTAAAACTATATTAGGTGGAAATGCATTACATTATATTTTGTTCAGGCTAGTATGTTATCATATGTATAGGCAGGGCATGAGGCGGGGTACACGCGGGTGGAAAATGGGTGAAAGTGGGATTACGTTGCCTTGGAAGAAAATTGAAGATGTTGGCAGAAGACGTGTGGAAGCACAGAGCAGATATGATCAAACACATATTGATCAAGGCTCTAAGCAGTTAACGCCTTAACCGCAGCGGTTTTTCCACCGGGGTGCGGGCGTTCTATTAGGTGGGCGGGGCTGCATAGGCCTTCTGACGACAGCATGCAAGGGGTTAAAGGTTGATGTGGGTGACATGGTGAGAGTGAAGTTTGCCAAGATTTTACCAAAAGGAAAGTCCAAGTTTTCAGCCCTGAAAAAGTTTGTGAAAGGCAACAAAAGTGCAGTGAAATTGGATGATGGCAAGTGGTGGAACAAGGGGAAGATTTCTTTGTCAAAGATGTGTTTGAGTGACTGAATTAAGAACCAGGTTCAGGTGAAAGGTCATAGGGAGACCAATGTCATGGGTCATTCCCTATCATCCAGGCCTACGAGATTGCCTTCTAAATTCCAGGAATATGTTTAATAATGCAGATCGTTTTCTTAATTTTTGATTCACCTTTCTGTTTAATTGGACTCATTTTTTCACTTCCTTTGTTCTTATGTATTCTGGAATTTCTTGTATTTAATTTTATTATATAAAGGGGAAAGATGTATTGGGTTCTTCTGAACATTCTCTGGGTGTCTGGGGCTTTCATGCACTGGGAGAATGCATAGAAGGTTGTGGGGAAGGGAGTTCTAGATCAGGAAGGATTGGCTATTGGTGTGCTCTGGGCAAGCTGTTCATCGATGTCTGTGTTGTCCTGCTGACTTGAAATAAAGAATTCTTAACTTACCTGGAGTGTGCGCGTCCTTACACACTTCTATGAGTTCACTGTGTCAAATCCTTACTCCTGCTTCACAGCAAGCATAATGACTGATGCAGTATTTTTTATATGGTACTCGCCCATGTGCATTGACACATTGCTGGAGTTGCATCTGTTTTGTGACACATTCCAGCAATGCGATATTACTGTGCCGCCAGATATGTCAAGATTCCTGGTGTGTGTGGTCAACCCTTGCGACATGGAGCGCCATAATGTAAATACGGAGCATCCAAGGTGTCACAAGGAGGGTGCAATGAAAAGTGTTGCATTGCTGCTTTCAACCAGCGATGCAACACTTTTCATCAATGAGGCCCCTAGTGTGAAAAGTACATCAGACATCACCGTTTTGTCTGTATTTCACCCACCTTGCAGCATACCTGTGCGGCGGGGCAGCGGACAGAAATTCAGCATGTCCAGAGGCCCCACGCTGCTCTGGTGATGAGACCGAGGCCAGAGCTCCGAGCTGGCCATAGTGGACTTAAAATTCCACAAACACACATTCAGCCTCCCCCTAAACCAGAGGGGGTTCTACGCCCTCTTGCAGCAACATATTGACTCTGCAACCATCAAAACTCTCAAGAGATCTTTTTTTTCTTATCGACTGCGCTAGGAATATGCCAGTAGTAACACCCATCATTTCTCATTTAATGAATCTTAAATATACTTAATCGATAGACGTTGAAGTCATGTATGAGAACAGTAGTATAGTAAAGATGGCATGGACCCCGGTGCAAGAAAGAAAAATGGCCCATTTCACCGCGTGTGACATAAAAAGAATACAGCAATATCCAGTTTCAATGGGACCCTGAGGACTGTGGGATGCAGTGATACTGAGAATGCTGCGCCAATGGAAGTTATGTCCCTATATAAGAACTTTTACCAAATTTTCAGTGCCAAATTCAATCCACGTCTTTTTGAGTGTGTCAATAAGTGGTTGTTAGATTTCATTGCATATCTTTTTATGGCAAAGAACTATGCCTGTTCCAACACTTTTTTATTTTGATTATTTATCCTTAAATGTTCCTACAGACCAGTCTTAGCACAGTGGAGCAGATTCTTTAAAGCATGTAAAAAGTACGTAAAAAAGCAACGTTTTAAAAAAGATGGGGATAGTATTGACATGAGTGTTTGGAAGAAAATATATTTGAACTCTATCACACCAGAGGATTTGCACCTATGTCTAGATGAACGACATACACTGCAATGTATTTGAAGGGCGATCGAGGCTGCACTTCAAAAGACACCCACATCTCAAGGTAATATGTAAGTGCTTATTTAGCTTATGTACAGCAACTTGGGAACTATAAGAGGTTTCACGAGTGAAGGCTATGCGCCAGAGAGAAATAAACACTCCAGAGACAGGCTTTGATAGACAGTGAAGGAGGCACTGACAGATGAATGCTAGACCACAGACATCAGGACATCCGACAACCGCTCTGTTTCTCTCATCATGAGCCGAAGGGTACTAATAATAGCATTAACTGCCCAATGCATTGCTATAAAGGACGCAAATGGTGTAAAACGATAACATGAATTGTGAGTCGAAAAAGAACCAAATTACACACAATTACCTACATAATCATACATGTGAAGATGAGAAGTGAATATCTGAAAAAAAGAGAGGGGTGCACAGCCACATGCACACATTTATGCCATGGCAGTGAAAATAAATGTGACCTAATAGCATATTATTTAGAGGACTATTACTAATAAACATGAATTCACACATTTATCACTAATGTACAAAGGTTAAATTCAAGATTATTACCACAGTACAGCCAAAGTGGCATAAAAAGACCACTCGTGGAGCAACTTCCTTTGCCACGGACCGTTTTGAAGTCCTGTACCTGCTGTTTTCCGCTACAGGAGTAGCACAGTTCTGAGCCGAAGCGCAGCTGAGTACCTGAGACCTTCGCGAAGCCGCAGAGGAGGACGAGGCGCCGGCCCCGGGACTGCGAGGACCAGCATACACCATCTCCAGCTGGTCCTCTTCCCGTGAGAGCCGCGCCCCCTTCCAGTGCCCCGCCCCCAAAAAACACCTCATTCTACAAAAGTGCCTCCTGGCCCGTGCATCGCGGGACGCGCGCGGGTCGAAGTCCGGGGCGAAGCCCGGGCCAAGGGCGGGCCCGTTGTTGCCCGTTAGTGCCCGATAGAGACCAGACCGGGCCACCCCCCTTTCATCACCGAACCCGCAATCAGGTAACACCATGCCACCAAAAACAAGGAGCACCACTAAGTCTAAATCTAAACATGCACAGGAGGTAGCTCAAGTAACAGGTCCAATCGACCTATTTATCTCACGGGCCCACGAGGCAATAAACCAGAGTATCGCCCTGATGGAAAAGAGAGTATCATTAGACCTTATGAACGCTAATGCAAAACGTTCCTCTCTAGGCGCTATAGCAAACGCAACCTCTCCCATCCTTCTTAACACACAAAATTGTTCCCTTCCTGTGACTCTGTCAGTACCAGACTTAAACACAGTACCAGCGGTAGTAAACCTTTCCGTTACACAGTCTGAGTCAGACCTCTCTATAACGTCTGACGACTTGGAAACAACCCCTGACCTAGCTATTTGTCATACTCAGGAGGACGCTCAGTCAAACGAAAACCTGCTCCAACAAGGTGAAAGGGAAGGAGCAATTCCAAAAAACATCCCCCAACCACCAAAGAAACAGTAACCAAGATCCCGTGCTCAGAACACGCAACAGCTCATCCAAATTCTACAATGTCGCATAGTACACTATTTCCTTCAGTAACCAATCAACCACACAAGGCAATCTCAAATGAGCACTTTGACAACCAATGCAAAACTTGCAGAATCACCTCGCAAGTCCTCACTACAACAAAAGATCTGTTATTTCAATATCTGAAGCCCATCCAACTCAGCATCAGGAACCTAGAAGCTCAGTTAACTATAATCTCGGCCACCCTTCTTGACACTAACACTCGTATAGAAATAAAGGGTCAGCGGAAAACCTCGCAGCCACCTAAAAAACAACATCAAGCACAAATACAGAAAATAGTTAAACACACAAATCCAACGACCCTAGCACAGAATAATCAGAAACAAAACACCATACACCATAAACTGTCACCTAAAACGCCCCAACCTCAGAGAGATAAACCTTCAGCTATATCCATTCAGGGAACAGAAAACACAGATCCAGTCAGTACAGATACCCCAGGTCCAGCGACAAATAGAGACATCAGCAGAACCTTTCCTGAAAAAAGGCCCGAAACTCTCCCGTCGAAACCACTGCCCTCCCAGCCGACCCCTAAAAACACAACCAAAAAACCCCCAGCAGCTAGACGTACCGCCCACTTGCCTCCGGAAGCCACTCCTTACACAATAGTTCTCACAGGTGTACCAGAGTTAACCGATGATACGCCGGAAACTGCATGGTCACTTAAAAACAAGGCCATGCAGTGGTTAAGCATCAATAGACCTCTCGAATCCCACCTACCTGGAGGGATCACCACAGCCCGCAGGGTAGCCTGGATAGGCAAAACGATAAAATCCATCCGCGGAGACTGCATCATTGTAACATGCAGAGATCCCTCCACAGTGGACTACATCTGTGCCTGGCCCCTGCTCGACAAAAAAGGGGGGATTGACGCTCGCCATCTCTCCTTCTTCTATCCCCCAGTAAAACAACATCGCAACCCTCCATCCTGGACATGGCACCAGCTTCCTAAAGAACCATGGAACCAGGAGCCATGGAACCAAGTGCCATGGAACCAGATGGAACACACATATGATTATGCAGGTAGGGGTGGACCGAGAGAACGGCCAAGAGAACGCCCGAGGCACTACTGGCAAGAAAGACCTTATCAAACCTACGAAGGCTGGCAGGGCCTCTCAACCCAAAACCGTTTTGATTGTCTCGAGATGGTCGATTGACCATTCAAGGACAAACCTAGACATGATAAAACTGATACTACCTTGCAATTAGTTAATGTTATGCAGCATTCAGTGCTCCTAGAGTCCCCTTATGACAGACAAGAAACCCCATTTCAGGAACCATTTAACATTCTCTTCACCTATCCTGAAAAACTCACTCATACTACCCAGGAACCATCTAAAGCGTTCTCTAATGCATCAAAAAAAGCTGCTTTTCTCATCTCTCCAGCAGAAGCTGACACTACCCCTGGAACGTGCCACCAGCCAGTCGCAGCCTCCAAAGTTTCAGTTCAACGCCCCGGTGTTAAAACACGACAAATACCAGGAACCGAGGCTGCTAACAATCCGACAAAACCAGCACACACCGTGACGGAATCTCCAATTCTGAGATTTTCCATCGCTTATTGGAACATTGCAGGCTTAACCACAAAAATAACTTCCTCTTGGTGGCTCGATACAGCAAAGAGACATCAAATTCTGTGCCTGCAAGAAACCTGGTGCACAACCCCACTCCATTTAGCGGGCTACAAAACTCTTTTCACCCAAGCAGTACCTGGTAATATGGGCAGACCAAAAGGGGGGCTCACGACCTACATTTCCAACACCCTCCCCTTCAGTGTGAAACTACTAAAGGAAACACCCATCTTTCAAATCATACTAATCACACAGCTAACAGTACCTAAAGGAAATCTTTACATACTCATAAACTATTACAACAACTCAAGCACCTTGGAATGCTGCTCACACCTAGATGAAATAATCGCAGTTTTAACTTCATTCCAAAAAGACAGCAACAAATCCACAACCTACCTTATCTGGGGTGGCGACTTTAACTTCACACTGTGCCCAAAGCACAAAAACGGGAATTGTGGGCTCCAGAACGAACTTGGAAATCCCATCCCTCACTTTGTGCACACGCCAGGTGGCAACAAATTAAATGAAATCCTCTTCACTCTAGACCTTGACTTTGTCAATGAACTAGTCAATCCGGAGCAGGACTATCTACCCACTTTTCATGGGCGAGGCTGTTTGTCAACCATCGACTACATCCTAGCCTCAAACTCTTACAAAGGGCAACTAAGTAATTACGAAATTGGGTCAAACCCAATAAGCGACCATTATCCGCTCAGTGTGGAAATCCACATGAAACAAGCAGGGACACTCCCCGTAAAACTTAGTCCCCTTGATCAACAATCGTTGTCCATGAAGAAGCTGAATGGGTACGTAATTAAATGGACAAAGTGATGGTGGAACATCTCCGTGCAAGGTTGGATGCTGGTCAAACGGCGGCGCTTATATTGTTAGACCTTAGCGCCGCCTTTGACACGGTAGACCACAGCATCCTCCTGCATCGGCTTGAGGAGACCGGCATTGGCGGTCAGGTGTTGCAATGGTTCCACTCCTTTCTAGATAACCGCTCCTTCTGTGTTGCCATCCCTCCCTTCAAGTCCAATTTCCAACCGCTGGCCATGGGGGTTCCGCAAGGGTCCTCGCTGAGTCCCACGTTGTTCAATCTTTACGTGAGACCGCTGGCTGATGTCGCTAGGCAGTGGGGCCTAACTTTGGTCTCATATGCCGACGACACACAGCTGGCGGTTACTCTCAGCGGGGATGCGGAGACTGAGGCCCCCAGGTTTCAGTCTGGACTGAAGGCGGTGGCTAGCTGGTTGACAGGCAACTGCCTTCAGCTAAATGCCACAAAAACGGAGGTGATGGTTGTCGGTAAGGGAGTGGAGCTGTGGGGTGACCAATGGTGGCCCTCTGAGCTGGGACCCACTCCGACCCCGGTATCTGAGATGAAAAACCTGGGGGTCTGGCTGGATGCGGGCCTCTCCTTTGTAGGGCATACTAAAAAACTGCGGCCTGTTGTTTCGGTCTCCTAAGGGGCTTGAGACCTGTTCTCAAGTTCTTTGACGCCCCGACCAGGCAGCTGGTGATCCAGGCCACTATCATCTCCCGCCTGGATTATGCCAGCTCTCTTCTGGCTGGGGCTAACCAGGCCGAGCTAACCCGTATGCAGCGGGTTCAGAATGCTGCGGCGAGGGCGATTGTCGGCCTGCCCAGATTCAGCTCGGTGGCAACTGTCCTTCGTACCCTACATTGGCTCCCTGTCAGGAGGCGCATCCTTTTTAAGGTCTTGTGTCTCGCTTTTAAGATTCTGAGAGGTATTGGCCCGGAAATCCTATCCAGCTGTCTTTCCTTTTATGTTCCCACCCGCACCCTCCGTTCCCAGGGTTTGGCCCTTGCGGTGGTCCCCAGATTTAGGCTTAGTCGCATGGGTGGCCGCTCGTTTAGTGTAAAGGCCGCGTCAGCATGGAACTCCCTTCCTGTTGAAATTCGTCTGATGGAGGACCTCTTGACTTTCCGGAGGGCTTTAAAAACTTTCCTGTTTTAGCTGCTTTCATGTTTTTAGTTTCCTGTTGTGTTATGTTCTACCTTGTCTCTGCGCCGGGACGCCCCTTGGCTGGGGTATCTGTGCGCATAATAAATCAATATAACATAACATAACATAACATAACATAACATAACATAACATAACATAACATAACATAACATAACAAAGATCGACCCAGGAGAGATGACACAGAGGATTCTCGGAAAAACACACCTCTGGCTAACCAACTGCTTGTCCCCTGAGACATCACCAGAATCAATTGTCACCTCTTTCCAAAGCATCCAGGAAGTTATAAGGGACGAGCTATTCATTAACTCAAAAAACAAGTCAAGACTTCCAACCACTAGATGGTTTGACACCGCCTGTCGGAAGGCACTCAAATCCCTCAAAGAAGCTCTACGCAAGCAACCGAGAGATCCCCAAAGAATCTCCCAACTGAGGAAAACTTACGATACAGCTCGGAAAAATCGTAAAAAACGGATCAAACGAGACCTCTGGCAGAGACTACATGATAGTGCCCAAAGGAAGGATAGCACTGCATTCTGGCAGACCATAAGATCACCCCTCCTGGCCAACATCAGTGACCCTGACCATCTTGATGTGGCAATAACTGAGGAAGACTGGGTCTCTCATTTCTCAAAAATCTTCGGAACACCACCAGACGCCGCACCAATCATCCAAATACAGGAACCCGAACTGGCGAAGAACAACATCTACCCGATCAATCTTCATTTCACCTTAAATGAAGTCATAAAGGCAATTAAGGCCTCAAAAACAGGCAAGGCCCCTGGTCCAGACGGGGTCCCAATGGACTTGTTCCTACATGACGTCGACTACTGGTCGAAAATAATCACACGGGTCATGTTAGCAGCAGCCTCAACCGGACTTTTCCATTCATGGTCAACTTCGACACTATTACCCATCTTCAAAAAAGGTGACCGCAACGATCCTGCTTGCTACAGACCGATTTCCCTTCTGGACTCCACAGGCAAGATTGCAGGTCGACTACTCCTGGACCGACTACAATCTTGGGCCCGGGAGAACAACATCATTACTGACCTGCAATACGGTTTCCAGAAGGGGCTCGGAACCGTGGAACAGGCCCTAAACCTCGTCCTCTTGGCTGGAAAATATGCTCGCGCTAAAGGAGGTAACATCTTCCTGGTCTATGTAGACTTAAGCGCGGCATTCGACTGTGTCCAGCATGCAAAGCTTTGGCAAATCCTAGCTCACCTCGGTGTGGACCCTCCCATACTAGCCTTTTTAAGAGAGCTCTACACCAACGCAGAAGGTCGAGTACGATTTGGCACCAGCGGTGAACTATCACGACCCTTTAAAATCTCGAGAGGAGTAAGACAGGGATGTGTACTGGCTCCCTTCCTGTTCAACCTTTACACAAACGGGCTTGAACAGGCGATGCTGGAAGGGAGCCAGGACCTCCCTCAGATAAGTCACCACCCGATGCCTATCCTCCTGTATGCCGATGACTCTGTAATCCAGGCACAGACCTTAAACTAACTCCAGCGGCAGCTTAATAAATACGTGACATTTATGGATTCACTTGGCCTTAAAGTTAACATCAAAAAAACTTTCACAATGAACATTGGCCCTAGGACAAAAGTCTCCAAGCCCATATTGATCAACAACAACAGATTAGAAAAAACCCCGGTGTATCCATATTTGGGCATCCTAGTGGATGACACAATGAACTGGTGCAAGGCAGTGGAAGCCAGAAATCTCTATTTCCGCCGTGCTACCTCCGCACTAATTGCTTTTTCGAGGAAACTAGGCAAACCAGCCCCACCGGAACTGTTAGCCATATATTATGCAAAATGCCATAGTGTGGCCACTTATGGAGCTGGCATTTGGGGCTATGGATGTATTGACCAGCTTCAGGTCACCGAAAACGCCTTTATTAAATACATCCTAGCTCTTCCCCAAAGTTCCCCGATTTTAGCCTCACACCGGGAGCTTGGGATGGAATACATTATTGACACCATTCGATGCCAGCCTATCCTACTTTGGCATCGAATATGGTGTAATCCTGAAAGTCATATAACCCGCTCCCTTATCACTGACTGTCTAGGCCAATCAAATTGGCGTAAAATTCCGTGGCTTAATTACATTCATAAATTCTTTAAAGATCTGGACTGTGAGCACTATTTCCTCGAACCACCCTCAATCGAAGATATCTCAAAGAAACAGCTAAAACAAACATGTATGGGCCACTTAAGAGAACTCCGTAACCAAGCAGAGATCACCAAAACACAAAATGAGAAAACTTGCTTATTGCAGCCAGGTAAACTCATTCCGCCCTACCTGACATATTTCTTATCGAACTATGAAAAGTTTTTAATTACAAGACTCCGTTTTGATCTCTTTTTCCGTCTGGTTTCATTCCCGGAAATGAAGAACTGGTCTCGTAATTTGATGAGATGTCCCTGTGATGGAGTTTCCGTACAATCCACGATTCATGTCATTCTATTTTGCAAATATTACAGACTAGCAAGGAAAACATGGATCATTCCCATCCTTCGATCCAGTGGACTCAGACAATCGTATCCAGCACTCTCCCACTTACAATCCCCGAAATCCCCGCATGAAACCAAATTGATAGCAATCTTTCTTAAAACAGTAATATTAACACGTCGCAATGTTTCTACCTAAACTAGCATTTTTCCAATTTACAGAAACCACATCACCATCTCAAAAGATTCTCTGTACAGCGATTTAAATTTTGTGATTCTATTGCTTACCGTTTTTACCTTTTGTTCTATGTCCAAAAAGTTCTTTTTAAAAAATGTACTTTTTATGATTATATAAAGTTATAATCGAATAAAAGTTGATGAAATGAATGACCATTTTAACTGCCTCACAGATTGCATGATGCAATCATATAGGGAACCAACCCTCCCAACAGGTCAAGACTCAGGGCATCCCTTCTTTACTTTATTTTATTTCTTTATTGGCATTTATTCAACAGTCATTACTTATTTGACCGAATGCAGCAATAAGTAGTGTAATAGAGTGAACAATCAAACATGGCCCACTTTGCATATAAAGACAGTGTCCTGCAAGCACCCCATACAATGAGAAGCAGGAAAGTATGGCTTGCAAAACAATTAGGATATGGACCCAGGTCAACTAAGTGCATCTGATCTCGTAGAGGAGTATCCAATATGTCTATGGCAAAAATAAAGCGAACTGACGACTAACAACACCCTTCAGCCCATGCCACTCTAGGCAGGCTTATTAGAAAGCGGTGGCAAGCATGACAGGAGCTCATTGCTACACAGTGTGCCAGCAGTTACCGTTGGGGTTGATGTATGGGGGCGGGGAGGAAGACACACCCACCCAAGGGTTGCAAGGGCCTCACTGTAACCCCGTGAATGCACGCCTGATAGAGTGGGTGGCCACAAGGTCTACCTGCCCATATCCAAGGTGCTGTACAAGAGAGTCAGCCTCTTTGGAAGGGGGGCTAGTGAAGTATGTAAAAAAACTTGAGAACATAAGTGTCGTAGATCGTGGCTGCATTCTCGTCTGCAGGCGGCAATGTTATGTTATGCTATGTTAAATTATTTGTAAAGCGCAGCGTATACCCAAGGGCGTCTTGGCGCTGAAATAGTAAGAAATGAGGGTAGTGGGAACAACCTACTGATTGAAAAGCCAACTTTTTAGTAGCTTCCTGAATTGAGATAGGGAAGGAGCTGATCTAAGATTGAGTGTAAGAAAATTCCAAGCTGTCGCAGATCTAACCACCAACCTGTTGCCACCCCATTTCAATTTCCTAAATGTAATGGTATTTACCCTGAAGAGCCTGCTGATCTTAGGTTTCTTGAGGGAGTGTACCATGAAAAAGCTTTCTTCAAAAAGGAGGGTCCTGAGTCATGGAGGACTTTCTATGCCAGGCAGAGGGCCTTAAATTTGATTCTGTTTTTGACTCTCAGCCAGTGGAGATCCTTGAAGGCAGAGGAAACAGAGTGGTGCCTTAGCAGGTCCAGTAGGAGTCTGGCCAGAGAATTCTGAAAAATCTGCAACGTATTCAAATATTGAGCTTGCAAGCTGATGTAAAGGCTGTTACAGTAATCAATCTTGGATAATGCAAGTGTGGAAATAACTGATTTTCTGACTGATATGGGCAGAAATATTGGAATTTTTAAAAGTATTCTCAAGATGTTGTATTGTATAAGGAGGAGACCACTGCGTTAATTTGATTGCCCAAGAGTAAGGGGTCATCAATCGTGACACCAAGGTTCTTGGCTGTCCTATTGGGAAGGGGGCCCATCTCCCCAGGCCAGCATGGGGCAGAACAAAAGTTAGAGTAGTTCCTGAGTAAGATCACCTCAGTCTTTCCAGCATTAAGCTTAAGATGGTGTCTGTTCATCCAACCATTAGTACAATTCATACAATCATATATCTGAACACCAGTGTGGTTGCCAACATTGGGAGCTGATATTATGATTCATGTGTTGTCCGCATACTTATTATTATTATTATTATTATTAATAGTGTTTTGTTAAGCGCAAACAACCCAGAGGCCTGGGAGAATCCGAAGGATTCGATCATGGGGGCAAGGTCTGTGACTTATAAATTGAAAAGAGTTAGACAAAGAGAAGATGCCTGTGGCACCCCGCAGGGCAAGAGGAACAAGCTTGATGAGAAGGTGTCGAAGTTGATTATGTTTTCCCTGTTTGACAGGAAGGATGAAAGTAATTTCAGGCAAGGTTTTTAATAGCATTCGTTTCCAGACGGTGTATCAGGGTGGCATGATCCACTTTGTAAAACGCAGCAGATCCCCCCTTGTCTAGGATGAATTTGAGCTCATCAGTGGCCTTGATCAGAGCAGTCTCTGTACTATGTTCGGATCTGAATCCGAATTGACTAGGGTCCAGGCAGTTGGAGTCCTTGATAAACTGATTTAATTGAGTGTTCATTAGTTTCTCTACTATTTTTGCTGGGAAAGAAAGCCTAGAAATAGGTCCGTAGTTAGCCGGTTCCTCAGAATCTAGATTGGCTTTTTTCAATAAAGGCAAGATGGAGGCTCGCTTCCATTGGGATGGATAGATGCCAGTTCTAAACATATTATTAAATATGTCTGAGCGGTAGGTAGAAATAATGTCAGGGACTAGCTTTAAAACTGAGGACAGACAAGGGTCGTCTGGAGAGCCTGACTTGGTGGTTAAGATAAGGTCTTTTATTGATGCCGTGGAAATAGTGGAAATAGACTCGAAGTTTTTAGTAGACAAATCCTTATCTGAAGCTGAGTTCGCATTAGCTTGACCTGACCTTGGCAAAGAATTACCAAAGTGACCAAATGAGTAAAAAATAGAATCAATTTTACCCCTGAGGTGTGAGGCAATATCATTGCAAAAGGACTGGCCCACCCAATCTCTTTTATGCTTTGGCTGTTTAGTCAATGTATTAATAACTCAATAGAGTTCTCTGAATGAGTTTTTTGAGGGTTCGATTTGCAAGGAGGAGTAGACTGCTTTTTCTTTAACCAATAGAGCTTTGTATTTAAATAATCAGCATTTACAAATTTCTCTCTCGTGTATGTCATATTGGGCTCTCCATTTCCTCCCTTAAGCCCGATTCACAGAACTAACTTAAGACAAAATCCTAAACTTACTACCATTTTGGTATTCACAGAAGGCACTTACTCATTTCGGTATTCACAGAAGGAACTTACTCATTTCGGTATTCACAGAAGTTAGGAGTCCTAACTTTAGGACTCCAAAATGTCTTCTGTGAATGCTGAAATTGCTAAAGTTAGGATTTTTCTCAGTTTAGGAGTACTAAAGTTAGGACTCCTGACTTTAGGACTCCTAAATGCCTTCTGTGAATACCGAAAGTCTTGAAGTTAGGATTTTTCTCAGTTTAGGAGTAGCAAAGTTAAGACTCCTGACTTTAGAACACTTAAATGCCTTCTGTGACTACCGAATGTCTTAAAGTTGTCAGACAAAGTCTTCCTCGGAATCTGATGTGATGACATAAGGGCCCACCTCTCGACACCTCCAATTCTGATTGTAATAATTACACAGAATGTTGGAGTGATCAAGCGGGGGGAAAAGGGAGTTGGGAAGGGAACAGCTGGGAGGGAGATCTGAAAAGTAAAAGTTAGACACACACTAATGCCTATTTACTTATATAACAGTAAACTTTTCTTAATGCAAGCAGCAATCTAAACATGGAGTTTCTTTTGTAAAAACTAAAAATTCACAATATTCAAAGGAATAATATCGCAATGTAAAACTCTTGCAATTCAACCTCTATATTAATTATTCTCCTACTGCTTGGAAATCTTTTGCACATATAAAATCCTTACATTGCCTGATTAACTCTCTCAGGAAACAGAAACACGATATACATTATACTTCTGTAAATTGTTCTCTGCTAGATAGTAACAAAACCTTTAGCAATATCACTGTAAATCAAAACTGTGTACTTCAATAACACTCAAACTTTAGTTCTGATATAGTTTCATACTCTAGTTGCATGTGAAAAAAAACATAGACATGAATTTTATCTATTTTCCGTGCTAAAACCATAAATTTCTACTGAATATTAGGTTTGGGTTTACTTTCATGCCACTACATTGAAGTTCTTTAATTCTTTAAACAATATGAGGTAAAATCCAAAAACAGCTTTAAGATATTTCTTTGTTCCAAAGATTCTGTAAATACAAAGATAAAAACCTTCTTTTGTATTACACTGCCATCATACCTTAAGAGTACGACCTACTCTTAATTCTAGGATCTGCAAACTCTGGACTCCCAAAAGATGAAGTCCCTTGAAGAAATCCAGTCTAAAACAGCCTTCACGAAGTTTGCCGAAGAATTTACCACCTCAGGAAGCTCCTCTGGAAAGGTCTGCTCCAGCGCGGCAAACACGAACCTGCTTAAAGGGTTAACTGCATGTACAAACACAGAGCCTGCCTGGAACCGACCTACTCCTCAGAAATCTCTAGAATAGTGAGCACAGATCCTTGGGTGTGGTCACGTACATCAACGTAACCACACCTGCGTAATTTCCCCTGCTTGCGGCGTCGAAATGCGACAGCATGCCAAATTGCACGCATCTCTCAGTACGCGGTTGCCAAAGTGCACGCATCTCGCGTACCCTGCCAAACCTCACGCATCTCGCGGACCATAGGGAATCAAATGGAATTTTAGGGCAAAATACATTTCCAGTGTTTAGCCTGCCCTAACCCTATGACAAAGTAACCACCAATGTCCAGCAGAGGAAGACCCATGAGTCTTTCCACATAAACGTTTGGGACATGGCCGAAGGCCAAATGGGGCGGGCCCTAGACCGCAAGCGCCCCTGGGCCTGACAGTTTAGGATTTTTCTCAGTTTAGTAGTAGTAAAGTTAGGACTCCTAACTTTAGGACCCCTAAATGCCTTATGTGAATACCGAAAGTCTTAAAGTTAGGATTATTCTCAGTTTAGGAGTCCTAAAGACTTAAAGGTCTTGCCTATTTAGCAGATACCCCGAAGGTGTGGCTGGAAAGCAGTTCGGGCATTGAGGAATTGGTGGCCCATGTTTCCATATTGGAGTCAAATGAGGAAGTGTTACTACAGGTAGGTCATCCTAGATCTGTACAGAAGTTGGTCCAAGTGAGGGAGGGGGGGGGGGGAACAACAGCTTCTCATAATAGTGAGTAAACACTTCATTTAAGTCACTTGTGTATTCACCATGCGCTCTGTGCTGTCTCGTATGGTGCCAATCAGTGTCCTGGGGACCTCAGAGCTCAGCAACCATGCCAGTGTCCACCCTAGTTTATTGCCATTAACATGGTGATGGGTCAAGGAGGTCTTGTAATCAAGATCACATAGTCGCCCCACGTCTTTTAGGTATTGACTACGAAGGGCTGTAAGTTGGGGGCGGGCATCAGGCACCAACACTGCCTCCATCTCAGTCTTCTGTAGGCGTCCTTCTATGGCCACACTGCAAATGAGCATTGTCCTAGCTTCCCATATCATGCTAATGCAGTGTCTTCTCATAACTACCTTGTGGTATTCCATTTGAGCCCTTAGGAGCCCACTGATCCCGCATTATCTGCAAAGTACTGGGTGAGGTGTGTGGCAATAGTGTTGCTATTACTGTACTGTACTAGTACTCTTCGTCTTGTATCACTTCCAGATGGAGCCGCCGATTAGGAATATTGGCCCTTATCCTATCCCACTGGAACACGAACCCGAGTGGGTTGTGGTTAGACAGAGTCCTGCCTAACTATTCAGAACGGTGTATAAGGGACCAGCAGTCTGTATTGCAAAAGAAATAGTCCAGCCGAGTGTGAACCTGGTGTCCTTGTGCATAGTAGGAGTACTCCGCCTCCCCAGGATGCCTCAAGCGTTAAGATATTGCTGAAAGTGTTTTGTTACCTGTAAACTCTGTGTGCCTGGGAGTAGGGGGAAGGACTGGTCTACATTTTTATTGCTTACAGGTTTTAAGTGGCCTTCCAACAACCCCGGAGCCTAAGGATCGAGCAACATAGTTGAAGAGAGGGTGTCCAGATACTCGCCCTATGCAGTACTGGGTGCATAGAGAGATACCACATAAAACGGGTGCCTGTCCAAGGTTCCCACAGAGTCACATAGCGGCCTTCTTTATCAACCAGGAGCCCATGTTTCACAAAAGGGACCTCCGGGGCAACCTAAACAAGGACACCTTGGGCATATGCGGAGTATCCCATGCCATATACCTGTCCACTCCACCGTTAACTAATTACATCAAGTTCCACTCTGGTTAGGTGCATCTCCTGAAGACAGGCATATATTCTATGTCGCCTAAAAGGGGATCGTCATACCCCAAAGATACCAAGTCAAGACGTTAAAGGTAACGGCCATAGTTGCAGATTATGCACTTGAAGATCCCCAAAATCGTCAATGCCCCCTTGCCCAACCCCCCACACCTGGCACAGACACCCCACCGCCCACCCCGCCAGCCGAGGGGTTTAAAACAAGCAAACAAGTGTGATAAACAACTCCTCTAACCCAGGCCTGAAAGTCTTTCAGCCCCATGCCACACCAACATAAACAATGCAACTGATATGAAAAAATGCCTGCAACAAAAACATGTCTGTGCGGAATACTCTGTTAGGAGCGGGCCAAGTGGAGCCCATCAATCAGTAGCCCCAGCCCTCACTACCCACATCAGCCCCAAGCACGCAGCTTACAGTTGTAGTGTCCCATGTCGATAATCAGTGTCATAGATGGGGCTCTAGAGATAAATGAGTAGGCCACCAGGAGCCTCCCCACTTCCAACAAGTTCATCAATGACTCATCACCTATGGCACCTTTATGTTTTTAGGTCCCCTCACACACCAACAGGCTCCTTGGTGTCATGCTTCATCATCGGGGCCATCGTACCCCTCTACGGGGTACGGCGTGCTGCGACCTACGAAGACTCGGGAGCACTTGTATGAGACTATGTGTGATGTTGGTGTAGGTGTATAGTGGGGTTTGGGGACTGGTGAAAGTTAAAAAGAACCTGGCTCGTGGGGTGACTAAAAATTATTTAATAAGCCCCCGGGCTGGTGCTGTTAAAAAAGAGGATAGGAGGTCTCTACGCTGACAATGTGCGTTATCTCCTTTTTGTGTGCGTCGACATGTTTCGGTGCCCGAAGCACCTTCTTCAGGACGGGGTGCACGAATCCCCACCTTACTCACGTTTCTCTAACTGATACTAGAAATTCCTAATAAAAGTGAGGAAGAAATATTAATAGTGCCGGTTATGTGCCTATCAAAAAAAGAAGAGAACGTTGTCTTTCAATCAACCTGTAAATGAGGTCTCTCTTTCCAACTCCAATGGTAAAATGTCCAACGGTTACAGGTGACAAACTATAGCCGTATGATAGTGCTTATAGTGAAGAAAAAGTTTTTCATTATAAAAAGAACAAACTAGACACACTGACACACAACATAAAGTACACACACTTGATGAGGAAGTTTTCTGGTCTGGTGTTAAAAAATATCATGTGGTCGTGACACCCTTGTTGGTAAATAGGGAAAGGATAAAGATTGTGTTTATATCCCTACAAAGTGAGGAGGAAAAAAATAACATTGAAATCATGCCAATATATATTTGCAACATACTGTTTTGGAGTTTGTGGAAAAACCTCATGAGCCAATGCATCAGGATCTGGTGTGCTAAATAGCACCTGTTTGAGTGGAAAAGGGCATATTCAGGTTCTGATTTTACTTACAAAATTTATCGTGGTGGCAGTGCTTACAGTTGTATGGCCCCACTACTCACGATTTCTACAAGGAAATACCTCCCGATCGATCCCTCCATGGCTCCGGTGATAATGCCAGAAGGAATCTTGAGAATGGGTTTTATACCCTTCCCCGGGTCGGAGTTCATTGGATAATTGCATGACTCATGTTTCCTTATGGTCATGTATGGTTATTGTCGGTTTTAGTTAGTTAAATACCTGATTGTTGTATCCTTAGGAACAAATATGGGCATTGTCGGTTCCCACGGTCATGAAGTACTTGTGTCTTTCCTTCGCGCATGCGGTATGGTTCCTCCTTCTGCGCATGCGTTGTTATGAGTCAGGGTTTTCTTGTTGCGCATGCACTCGTACGGGTGTCATTGTTAACCCGTAATGCGCAAGCGATGTATTGCGTAGGTATTTGGTTTCGGAAGCCAACCAATGATACTTTGTCGCGTGCACCATTGTAACATGCATAATGCTTGTAGCAGAACCCACATAATTATCAATCCAGATTGTCTTTGATCGCGCGTTATCATATGTAACGGGCTAGAGAGCACATTGTCACCCAGGTGAGTATTGCGTTGGTTTGATCCAGAAAATCAACTACTTCTCAGCCTAGACGTGGAGAGCCTCTACACGAGCCTCCCTCACGATGAAACCTTGGCTATCATAGAAGAAGTTATATACAGTACCAACTGGAAATACCAAACACCGAGAAGTGTGGTAATGGAGTGCATATCACTTGCACTAACGAGAAACCTTTTTGAGTTTGAAGGAAACCTCTATCTCCAACGCCATGGCACGAGCATGGCCAGCACTTTCGCGCCGAGCCTGGCGGGCCTGTACGTTCATCATATGGAGAGTAAGAAAATCCTACACGTCAACAACCCATACAGACATCATATTCACACATGGAGAAGGGACATTGATGATGTGCTGGTGATATGGCATGGGGACGAACAATCTGTGTCTGATTTTATGGTTTAGTTGAATCAGCAGAACCAATTCTTGAAGTTCACTCACACGGTATCAAAAGAAACATTGGTGTTCCTGGATCTTAACATCTTCCCAAAAGATGGGAAATTAAATACAAATACTCACTTCAAACCAACGGCGAGGAACTGCCTCTTCCGCTATGATAGCTTCCATCCACTGCACTTACGTACCAATTTGCCGTATGGACAGTTTCTACGCCTGAGACGCGATTACACACAAATCCAGGACTACAAAGCACAAGCAAAGGATTTAAAAATCAAATTGCAGAAAAGGCAGTACCCAGAGAAAGTAATCGATAACGCAATGAAAAGAGCGAGAAATAATCATCGGGAGGCACTACTGGAAAACAGACCCCAGAACAATCAGGCACCAGCTAGACCCATCTGCGTAACAACCTACAGCCCTCAAAGCAATGAGGTTGCTAAACTTCTGAATAAACATTGGCGCATTCTGACAAGTGCCAAACGAAAGATTGAAAAACCCCTATTTGCCCACAAACAAGGCAAAAATCTCAGGGACATGTTGGTGCACACCCGGCCAAAAACACATCAGATGCCACAACTCCATCCACAAGGACTAGGTGGCCACTACCCATGTGGAAATTGTGCGAGTTGCCACTTAACCCACAAAAGTAAAAATCTGACCTTCAAGAACAGAACGGTTTGGGAACAACGCAAACTAACCAATTGCAACAGCAAAAAGATCATATATATGATTACCTGCCCTTGCAGCTTGGAGTATATCGGAATGATGAAAAGGCCAGTAAAAACACAAATCGGAGAACATAAGAGCAATATCCGTTGTAAAAAGACAACAACAAAAATGGCAACGCATTTCATTGAGAATGGACACTGTGTCAATGACATTAGGTGGACAGAGGTTGAACAACTCCCTTCAGAACAAGGACTCTTCGAGAAAGAGCAGAGATGGGTTTTCAGACTGGGAACCAATGTCACAGGGTTAAATGACAACATTCCGTGGGGTCAGATATCAAGAATGGAATTCTTTTGGCAGACCCTTCTAAAGTGGCGTACAGACCATATTCAGCTAATAAGAGTGGTTCATGAACTTTGTCTGCCACTTCCCCTCTTAAACAGATACCTGGCGGTCTCCCAATCGCCCCAAATAATAAGTATTCACATATCCTGGTGAAAATGTGTTCTCTATCCCGTTACATAGGATAAAGATCGACTAAATGACAATCAGAATCATGATTTATTTGGGCCGTTTACAGTATTTTCGTGTGACATAAAATCATGTGTCTATTTCCAAACCAACACAATACTCACCCGGGTGACAATGTGCTCTCTAGCCCGTTACATATGATAACGCGCGATCAAGGACAATCTGGATTGAAAATTATGTGGGTTCCCCTACAAGCATTATGCATGTTACAGTGGTGCACGCGACAAAGTATCATTGGTTGGCTTCCAAAACCAAATTCCTATGCAATACAGCGCTTGCGCTTTACGGGTTAACAATGACACCCGTACGAGCGCATGCGCAACAAGAAAACCCTGACTCATAACAACGCATGCGCAGAAGGAGGAACCATACCGCATGCGCGAAGGAAAGACACGAGTACTTCATGACCGTGGGAACCGACAATGCCCATATATGTTCCTAAGGATACAACAATCAGGTATTTAACTAACTAAAACCGACAATGACCATACATGACCATAAGGAAACATGAGTCATGCAATTATCCAATTAACTCCGACCCGGGGAAGGGTATAAAACCCATTCTCAAGATTCCTTCTGGCATTATCACCGGAGCCACGGAGGGATCTATCGGGAGGTATTTCCTCGAGTAGTGGGGCCATACAACTGTAAGCACTGCCACCACGATAAATTTTGTAACTAAAATTAGAACCTGAATATGCCCTTTTCCCCTCAAACAGGTGCTATTTAGCACACCAGATCCTGACGCATTGGCTCATGAGGTTTATCCACAAACTCCAAAACAGTATGTTGCAAATATGTATTGGCATGATTTCAATGTTCTTTTTTTCCTCCTCACTTTGTAGGGATATAAACACAATCTTTATCCTTTCCCTATTTACCAACAAGGGTGTCACAACCACATGATGTTTTTTAACACCAGACCAGAAAACTTCCTCATCAAGTGTGTGTACTTTATGTTGTGTGTCAGTGTGTCTAGTGTGTTCTTTTTATAAAGAAAAACTTTTTCTTCACTATAAGCACTATCATACGGCTATAGTTTGTCACCTGTAACCGTTGGACATTTTACCATTGGAGTTGGAAAGAGAGACCACCAGAAAAAATGTTTTGCCTACTTTCCTTTACAGGTTGATTGAAAGACAATGTTCTTTTCTTTTTTTGATAGGCCATAACCAGCACTATTAATATTTCTTCCTCACTTTTATTAGGAATTTCTAGTATCAGTTAGAGAAACGTGAGTAATGTGGGGATTTGTGCACCCCGTCCTGAAGAAGGTGCTTCGGGTACCGAAACATGTCGACGCACACACAAAGGAGATAACGCACATTGTCAGCGTAGAGACCTCCTATCCTCTTTTTTAACAGCACCAGCCCAGGGGCTTATTAAATAATTTGTAGTCACCCCACGAGCCAGGTTCTTTTTAACTTTCACCATTTCCCAAACCCCACTATACACTCACATTTATGAAAAAAAAACACCTACACCAACATCACACATAGTCTCATACAAGTGCTCCTGCGTCTTCGTAGGTCGCAGCACGCCGTATCCCGTAGAGGGGTACGATGGCCCCGATGATGAAGCATGACACCAAGGGGCCTGTTGGTGTGTGAGGGGACCTAAAAACATAAAGGTGTTCCCCACTGCGGAGTTAACACCCTCATTTCCAATGAGTGGATTCTAACTGTTTATTTATGTATGCCCAGGGAGAATGAATCCATTCTAATCTCTCTCTCCCCCCTTTGTTTGTTAAGTATACCTAGGCAGCGCACAGCTGCGGGAGTTCCCCACTCCCACTAGTATCACTTACAACACAACATTATTAACACACACGTTGGTCGTGAACATATACACAATGGAGTCTGAACACGGACTTACATTTGGCGAGGACGAAATTGATGAAATCCTGGCGGCAGCCACCGCCTTTGAGGGCCTCAGTAACATAGATCCAGGACCAAGCGTGGCAGACTGGGACGAGATGATGAACCTCAGAAAAACCCAGATAAGAGCAGCCCTTCATGGTCTTCTAATGACGGAATATCTAAGAAATAAAATTGCGCCACAGGGGCTTCTAGTTAAGAACGAACCCTTTATTTTCCAGACGGACAAAGTGTTCAAAAAGGAGTGGTCACTAATCTCGTGGCACTGCACACGGGATTGGCTAGTCCTAATCGTGAAGACAGCAAAACGAATCACACAGGAACTAAAAATAGATATCCAAAAGATTGAAGTACAATTGAAAACTTATATAAAACCAACTGAACTAAAGAAAAGACTTGAGGAATTGAACCAAGAAATTTCCGATTTTGAAGCAACACTCAAACAAAGTAAGTTCAAAAAACTAGGGAAGGATAAAGATCGTTTCACTCCTGAAACAGCATACCCCTACACAAAAGATGACTACATCTCCCGGAACGCCAACAGTGATGTTGACAGTGAGGGATCAGACAGTGGATCATTGGGATCAAGCACCGGAAGTAACCCCAGACATAGGGGCACACAAAGATCAAGAGGTCAAAATTACCCGAGACAAAGATGATGGAGGGGCTACCAACCTCAACCTTTCTACTCACAGTTCGGTGGGCCAGCTCCTTTTCCACCATTTGCCTACGGCCCCCCTCCACCACCAAATCAGATGTACCAACGGCAATGAATATGACAATGGTTTTTATCAGAACCAGCCTTTTTTAGCCTCACGCCCAGGACCACGCAGAGGCAGAAACAGAAAAGGAAACAATGTGTCCTGGCAGGACCCGGCACAAACAGATCCGAGAATGAATACCAGGAGTATGACGGGGGCCCTACCAGAGAACCCATCAACAAGCCGGAGGGGGACCTAGTAATAAATATTACCCCGTATGAATTATCTGACACCCAAATGGGGGTCTTAAACAAAGGATTGGGCTTCGTCCCCACCAACAAACTGGACCTGTTCAAGTTACACACCGAGGTACATGAATTTATAAGGAAAATAAAACGACAAGTTTTTTTTTAAGGCAAAGAAAAACCGGTGGAAACCGACACAGGACTAAGACCCAAATCATCCTTTGTCCCACTGGGCAACACACTACAGATAGAAGTCCTGGCTTACGAAAAAGTTGTAATGACTGAGTTACAAACTCTTAACAAAGACCATCACCAAGTCTTCCAAAATACCAACGGTCTTGAGCTCGAAGCCATTCGCGAGCTGGCTAACAACCAAGACATAACAATCAAGCAAGCTGACAAAGGTGAAGCTGTGGTATTCCAGACAACAACAGCCTACAGAAATGAATGCCTCAGGCTACAGTCTGATCAATGGAACTATACCATCCTCAAGGAAGACCCAACAGAATCCATCAAAATTACCATTGGAGCCATGGTGGAGGAAGCCCTGGCTCATAATTGGTTGTCAAGAAAAGAGGCCGAGTTCCTAGCCCAGAAGACACCTAGAACACCATATTTTTACTGTATACCGAAAATTCACAAGAGACTGGAGAACCCACCAGGCAGACCCATCGTCTCCGGGATAGGCTCCATCCTTGAGCCCTTGTCAAAGTTTTCTGATGCTTTCCTGCGCCCCTTAGTCCAGGGGACAGACACCTACCTCAAGGACACAAAAGCAGTCCTCCGGCTCCTTCAAGAACTAACTTTTGATCCAGAAAATCAACTACTTCTCAGCCTAGATGTGGAGAGCCTCTACACGAGCCTCCCTCACGATGAAACCTTGGCTATCATAGAAGAAGTTATATACAGTACCAACTGGAAATACGAAACACTGAGAAGTGTGGTAATGGAGTGCATTTAACTTGCACTAACAAGAAACTTTTTTGAGTTTGAAGGAACCCTCTACCTCCAACGCCATGGCACGAGAATGGGCAGCACTTTCACGCCGAGCCTGGCGGGCCTGTACGTTCATCATATGGAGAGTAAGAAAATCCTACACGTCAACAACCCATACAGACATCATATACACACATGGAGAAGGTACATCGATGATGTGCTGGTGATATGGCATGGGGACGAACAATCTGTGTCTGATTTTATGGTTTGGTTGAATCAGCAGACCCAATTCTTGAAGTTCACTCACACGGTATCAAAAGAAACATTGGTGTTCCTGGATCTTAACATCTTCCCAAAAGATGGGAAATTAAATACAAATACTAACTTCAAACCAACGGAGAGGAAATTCCTCCTCCGCTATGATAGCTTCCATCCACGGCACTTAAGTACCAATTTGCTGTATGGACAGTTTCTACGCCTGAGACGCAATTGCACACAAATCCAGGACTAC
This sequence comes from Lissotriton vulgaris, assembly GCF_964263255.1. Lineage (NCBI taxonomy): Eukaryota > Metazoa > Chordata > Amphibia > Caudata > Salamandridae > Lissotriton > Lissotriton vulgaris. Next base: position 530,895,464 of record NC_141687.1, on the reverse strand, counting down.
AAAGCACAAGCAAAGGATTTAAAAATCAAATTGCAGAAAAGGCAGTACCCAGAGAAAGTCATCGATAACGCAATGAAAAGAGCGAGAAATAATCATCGTGAGGCACTACTGGAAAACAGACCCCAGAACAATCAGGCACCAGCCAGACCCATCTGCGTAACAACCTACAGCCCTCAAAGCAATGAGGTTGCTAAACTTCTGAATAAATATTGGCGCATTCTGACAAGTGCCAAACTAAAGATTGAAAAACCCCTATTTGCCCACGAATGAGGCAAAAATCTCAGGGACATGTTGGTGCACACCCGGCCAAAAGCACATCAGGTGCCACAACTCCATCCACAAGGACTAGGTGGCCACTACCCATGTGGAAATTGTGCGAGTTGCCACTTAACCCAGAAAAGTAAACATCTGACCTTCAAGAACGGAACAGTTTGGGAACAACGCAAACTAACCAATTGCAACAGCAAAAACGTCATATATATGATTACCTGCCCTTGCAAATTGGAGTATATCGGAATGACGAAAAGGCCAGTAAAAACACGAATCGGAGAACATAAGAGCAATATCCGCTGTAAAAAGACAACAACAAAAATGGCAACGCATTTCATTGAGAATGGATACTGTGTCAATGACATTAGGTGGACAGTGGCTGAACAACTCCCATCAGAACAAGGACTCTTCGAGAAAGAGCAGAGATGGGTTTTCAGACTAGGAACCAATGTCACAGGTTTAAATGACAACATTCCGTGGGGTCAGATATCATAGAATGGAATTCTGTTGGCAGACCCTTCTAAAGTGGCATACAGACCATATTCAGCTAATAAGAGTGGTCCATGGAATTTGTCTGCTCCTTCCCCTCTTAAACAAATACCTGGCGGTCTCCCAATCCCCCCAAATAATAAGTATTCACACATCCTGGTGAAAATGTGTTCTCTATCCCGTTACATAGGATAAAGATCGACTAAATGACAATCAGAATCATGATTTATTTGGCCCGTTTACAGTGTTTTCGTGTGACATAAAATCATGGGTCTATTTCCAAACCAACGCAATACTCACCCGGGTGACAATCTGCTCTCTAGCCCGTTACATATGATAACGCGCGATCAAGGACAATCTGGATTGATAATTATGTGGGTTCCCCTACAAGCATTATGCATGTTACAGTGGTGCACGCGACAAAGTATCATTGGTTGGCTTCCGAAACCAAATTCCTACGCAATACAGCGCTTGCGCATTACGGGTTAACAATGACACCCGTACGAGCGCATGCGCAACAAGAAAACCCTGACTCATAACAACGCATGTGCAGAAGGAGGAACCATACCGCATGCGCGAAGGAAAGACACGAGTACTTCATGACCGTGGGAACCGACAATGCCCATATATGTTCCTAAGGATACAACAATCAGGTATTTAACTAACTAAAACCGACAATGACCATACATGACCATAAGGAAACATGAGTCATGCAATTATCCAATTAACTCCGACCCGGGGAAGGGTATAAAACCCATTCTCAAGATTCCTTCTGGCATTATCACCGGAGCCACGGAGGGATCTATCGGGAGGTATTTCCTCGAGTAGTGGGGCCATACAACTGTAAGCACTGCCACCACGATAAATTTTGTAACTAAAATTAGAACCTGAATATGCCCTTTTCCCCTCAAACAGGTGCTATTTAGCACACCAGATCCTGACGCATTGGCTCATGAGGTTTATCCACAAACTCCAAAACAGTATGTTGCAAATATGTATTGGCATGATTTCAATGTTCTTTTTTTCCTCCTCACTTTGTAGGGATATAAACACAATCTTTATCCTTTCCCTATTTACCAACAAGGGTGTCACAACCACATGATGTTTTTTAACACCAGACCAGAAAACTTCCTCATCAAGTGTGTGTACTTTATGTTGTGTGTCAGTGTGTCTAGTGTGTTCTTTTTATAAAGAAAAACTTTTTCTTCACTATAAGCACTATCATACGGCTATAGTTTGTCACCTGTAACCGTTGGACATTTTACCATTGGAGTTGGAAAGAGAGACCACCAGAAAAATTTTTTTGCCTACTTTCCTTTACAGGTTGATTGAAAGACAATGTTCTTTTCTTTTTTTGATAGGCCATAACCAGCACTATTAATATTTCTTCCTCACTTTTATTAGAATTTCTAGTATCAGTTAGAGAAACGTGAGTAATGTGGGGATTTGTGCACCCCGTCCTGAAGAAGGTGCTTCGGGTACCGAAACATGTCGACGCACACACAAAGGAGATAACGCACATTGTCAGCGTAGAGACCTCCTATCCTCTTTTTTAACAGCACCAGCCCGGGGGCTTATTAAATAATTTGTAGTCACCCCACGAGCCAGGTTCTTTTTAACTTTCACCATTTCCCAAACCCCACTATACACTCACATTTATGAAAAAAAAACACCTACACCAACATCACACATAGTCTCATACAAGTGCTCCTGCGTCTTCGTAGGTCGCAGCACGCCGTATCCCGTAGAGGGGTACGATGGCCCCGATGATGAAGCATGACACCAAGGGGCCTGTTGGTGTGTGAGGGGACCTAAAAACATAAAGGTGTTCCCCACTGCGGAGTTAACACCCTCATTTCCAATGAGTGGATTCTAACTGTTTATTTATGTATGCCCAGGGAGAATGAATCCATTCTAATCTCTCTCTCCCCCCTTTGTTTGTTAAGTATACCTAGGCAGCGCACAGCTGCGGGAGTTCCCCACTCCCACTAGTATCACTTACAACACAACATTATTAACACACACGTTGGTCGTGAACATATACACAATGGAGTCTGAACACGGACTTACATTTGGCGAGGACGAAATTGATGAAATCCTGGCGGCAGCCACCGCCTTTGAGGGCCTCAGTAACATAGATCCAGGACCAAGCGTGGCAGACTGGGACGAGATGATGAACCTCAGAAAAACCCAGATAAGAGCAGCCCTTCATGGTCTTCTAATGACGGAATATCTAAGAAATAAAATTGCGCCACAGGGGCTTCTAGTTAAGAACGAACCCTTTATTTTCCAGACGGACAAAGTGTTCAAAAAGGAGTGGTCACTAATCTCGTGGCACTGCACACGGGATTGGCTAGTCCTAATCGTGAAGACAGCAAAACGAATCACACAGGAACTAAAAATAGATATCCAAAAGATTGAAGTACAATTGAAAACTTATATAAAACCAACTGAACTAAAGAAAAGACTTGAGGAATTGAACCAAGAAATTTCCGATTTTGAAGCAACACTCAAACAAAGTAAGTTCAAAAAACTAGGGAAGGATAAAGATCGTTTCACTCCTGAAACAGCATACCCCTACACAAAAGATGACTACATCTCCCGGAACGCCAACAGTGATGTTGACAGTGAGGGATCAGACAGTGGATCATTGGGATCAAGCACCGGAAGTAACCCCAGACATAGGGGCACACAAAGATCAAGAGGTCAATATTACCCGAGACAAAGATGATGGAGGGGCTACCAACCTCAACCTTTCTACTCACAGTTCGGTGGGCCAGCTCCTTTTCCACCATTTGCCTACGGCCCCCCTCCACCACCAAATCAGATGTACCAACATTGGGGCAATGAATATGACAATGGTTTTTATCAGAACCAGCCTTTTTTAGCCTCACGCCCAGGACCACGCAGAGGCAGAAACAGAAAAGGAAACAATGTGTCCTGGCAGGACCCGGCACAAACAGATCCGAGAATGAATACCAGGAGTATGACGGGGGCCCTACCAGAGAACCCATCAACAAGCCGGAGGGGGACCTAGTAATAAATATTACCCCGTATGAATTATCTGACACCCAAATGGGGGTCTTAAACAAAGGATTGGGCTTCGTCCCCACCAACAAACTGGACCTGTTCAAGTTACACACCGAGGTACATGAATTTATAAGGAAAATAAAACGACAAGTTTTTTTTTAAGGCAAAGAAAAACCGGTGGAAACCGACACAGGACTAAGACCCAAATCATCCTTTGTCCCACTGGGCAACACACTACAGATAGAAGTCCTGGCTTACGAAAAAGCGGTAATGACTGAGTTACAAACTCTTAACAAAGACCATCACCAAGTCTTCCAAAATACCAACGGTCTTGAGCTCGAAGCCATTCGCGAGCTGGCTAACAACCAAGACATAACAATCAAGCAAGCTGACAAAGGTGAAGCTGTGGTATTCCAGACAACAACAGCCTACAGAAATGAATGCCTCAGGCTACAGTCTGATCAATGGAACTATACCATCCTCAAGGAAGACCCAACAGAATCCATCAAAATTACCATTGGAGCCATGGTGGAGGAAGCCCTGGCTCATAATTGGTTGTCAAGAAAAGAGGCCGAGTTCCTAGCCCAGAAGACACCTAGAACACCATATTTTTACTGTATACCGAAAATTCACAAGAGACTGGAGAACCCACCAGGCAGACCCATCGTCTCCGGGATAGGCTCCATCCTTGAGCCCTTGTCAAAGTTTTCTGATGCTTTCCTGCGCCCCTTAGTCCAGGGGACAGACACCTACCTCAAGGACACAAAAGCAGTCCTCCGGCTCCTTCAAGAACTAACTTTTGATCCAGAAAATCAACTACTTCTCAGCCTAGATGTGGAGAGCCTCTACACGAGCCTCCCTCACGATGAAACCTTGGCTATCATAGAAGAAGTTATATACAGTACCAACTGGAAATACGAAACACTGAGAAGTGTGGTAATGGAGTGCATTTAACTTGCACTAACAAGAAACTTTTTTGAGTTTGAAGGAACCCTCTACCTCCAACGCCATGGCACGAGAATGGGCAGCACTTTCACGCCGAGCCTGGCGGGCCTGTACGTTCATCATATGGAGAGTAAGAAAATCCTACACGTCAACAACCCATACAGACATCATATACACACATGGAGAAGGTACATCGATGATGTGCTGGTGATATGGCATGGGGACGAACAATCTGTGTCTGATTTTATGGTTTGGTTGAATCAGCAGAACCAATTCTTGAAGTTCACTCACACGGTATCAAAAGAAACATTGGTGTTCCTGGATCTTAACATCTTCCCAAAAGATGGGAAATTAAATACAAATACTAACTTCAAACCAACGGAGAGGAAATTCCTCCTCCGCTATGATAGCTTCCATCCACGGCACTTAAGTACCAATTTGCTGTATGGACAGTTTCTACGCCTGAGACGCAATTGCACACAAATCCAGGACTACAAAGCACAAGCAAAGGATTTAAAAATCAAATTGCAGAAGAGGCAGTACCCAGAGAAAGTCATCGATAACGCAATGAAAAGAGCGAGAAATAATCATCGTGAGGCACTACTGGAAAACAGACCCCAGAACAATCAGGCACCAGCCAGACCCATCTGCGTAACAACCTACAGCCCTCAAAGCAATGAGGTTGCTAAACTTCTGAATAAATATTGGCGCATTCTGACAAGTGCCAAACTAAAGATTGAAAAACCCCTATTTGCCCACGAATGAGGCAAAAATCTCAGGGACATGTTGGTGCACACCCGGCCAAAAGCACATCAGGTGCCACAACTCCATCCACAAGGACTAGGTGGCCACTACCCATGTGGAAATTGTGCGAGTTGCCACTTAACCCAGAAAAGTAAACATCTGACCTTCAAGAACGGAACAGTTTGGGAACAACGCAAACAAACCAATTGCAACAGCAAAAACGTCATATATATGATTACCTGCCCTTGCAAATTGGAGTATATCGGAATGACGAAAAGGCCAGTAAAAACACGAATCGGAGAACATAAGAGCAATATCCGCTGTAAAAAGACAACAACAAAAATGGCAACGCATTTCATTGAGAATGGATACTGTGTCAATGACATTAGGTGGACAGTGGCTGAACAACTCCCATCAGAACAAGGACTCTTCGAGAAAGAGCAGAGATGGGTTTTCAGACTAGGAACCAATGTCACAGGTTTAAATGACAACATTCCGTGGGGTCAGATATCATAGAATGGAATTCTGTTGGCAGACCCTTCTAAAGTGGCATACAGACCATATTCAGCTAATAAGAGTGGTCCATGAAATTTGTCTGCTCCTTCCCCTCTTAAACAAATACCTGGCGGTCTCCCAATCCCCCCAAATAATAAGTATTCACACATCCTGGTGAAAATGTGTTCTCTATCCCGTTACATAGGATAAAGATCGACTAAATGACAATCAGAATCATGATTTATTTGGCCCGTTTACAGTGTTTTCGTGTGACATAAAATCATGGGTCTATTTCCAAACCAACGCAATACTCACCCGGGTGACAATCTGCTCTCTAGCCCGTTACATATGATAACGCGCGATCAAGGACAATCTGGATTGATAATTATGTGGGTTCCCCTACAAGCATTATGCATGTTACAGTGGTGCACGCGACAAAGTATCATTGGTTGGCTTCCGAAACCAAATTCCTACGCAATACAGCGCTTGCGCATTACGGGTTAACAATGACACCCGTACAAGCGCATGCGCAATAAGAAAACCCTGACTCATAACAACTCATGCGCAGAAGGAGGAACCATACCGCATGCGCGAAGGAAAGACACGAGTACTTCATGACCGTGGGAACCGACAATGCCCATAAATGTTCCTAAGGATACATCAATCAAGTATTTAACTAACTAAAACCGACAATGACCATACATGACCATAAGGAAACATGAGTCATGCAATTATCCAATTAACTCCGACCCGGGGAAGGGTATAAAACCCATTCTCAAGATTCCTTCTGGCATTATCACCGGAGCCACGGAGGGATCGATCGGGAGGTATTTCCTCGTAGAAATCATGAGTAGTGGGGCCATACAACTGTAAGCACTGCCACCACAATAAATTTTGTAAGTAAAATCAGAACCTGAATTTGCCCTTTTCCCGTCAAACAGGTGCTATTTAGCACACCAGATCCTGACGCATTGGCTCATGAGGTTTATCTGCAAACTACAAAACAGTATGTTGCAAATATGTATTGGCATGATTTCAATGTTCTTTTTTTAGTCCTCACTTTGTAGGGATATAAACACAATTGTTATCCTTTCCCTATTTACCAACAAGGGTGTCACGACCACATGATGTTTTTCAACACCAGACCAGAAAACATCCTCATCAAGTGTGTGTACTTTATGTTGTGTGTCAGTGTGTCTAGTGTGTTCTTTTTATAATGAAAAACGTTTTCTTCACTATAAGCACTATCATACGGCTATAGTTTGTCATCTGTAACCGTTGGACATTTTACCATTGGAGTTGGAAAGAGAGACCACCAGAATTTTTTTTTGTCTACTTTCCTTTACAGGTTGATTGAAAGACAACGTTCTTTTCTTTTTTTGATAGGCACATAACCGGCACTATTAATATTTCTTCCTCACTTTTATTAGGAATTTCTAGTATCAGTTAGAGAAACGAGAGTAAGGTGGGGATTTGTGCACTCCGTCCTGAAGTAGGTGCTTTGGGCACCGAAACATGTCGACGCACACAAAAAGGAGATAACGCACATTGTCATCGTAGAGACCTCCTATCCTCTTTTTTAACAGCACCAGCCTGGGGGCTTACTAAATATTTTTTAGTCACCCCACGAGCCAGGTTCTTTTTAACTTTCACCATTCCCCAAACCCCACTATACACTCACATTTATGGAAAAAGAAAACACCTACACCAACATCACACATAGTCTCATACAAGTGCTCACGCGTCTTCGTAGGTCGCAGCACGCCATACCCCGTAGAGGGGTACGATGGCCCCGATGATGAAGCATGACACCAAGGGGCCTGTTGGTGTGTGAGAGGACCTAAAACATAAAGGTGTTCCCCACTGTGGAGGTAACACCCTCATTTCCAAGGAGTGGATTCTAACTGTTTATTTATGTATGCCCAGGGAGAATGAATCCATTCTAATCTCTCTCTCCCCCCTTTGTTTGTTAAGTATCATCACCTATGGCACCTCGGGATCCAGGGGGTCCTGCCAGGGAGAACCCACTGGTGTATGTAATGATCCCAACTCTGAGGCACCTGAACCAATAGTCCCAAGCTCCGAATCTAGGTCAGTGTCCAGGGCCAACACCTAGTACCTGTTCCTGTACCTGTTCCTGCTGTTTTTGGAGATCTCCGCCATCACCCGTGCCCTCTCCAGGGTGGCCTGTTCCACTGAGGAATTAGATTTTGATCTGTGCAGGCGATGAAACCGACATTTTGACTTGTCCTTGGGCCAGCCCAGTTGATTATCCTCACAGGACTTCAGCTGCCAGGCATCTTTTAAGTACAATGTCACTACCCGGCCTCTTCTGGTGACATGAAGAAATGCCTCACCCATACACAGGCAGACCAGATAGAGTAAGGCATAGGACAGATTTAGAGCATGAAGCTGGGCCTTAACAGCTGTGAAAGTATGGCGCAGCTTTTGAACCACCACAGTGTAATCCGGATAGGCCGTGATGTTGTTGGTGCCATCAAAGGTCCAGGGGCTTTTAGCTTGGAATAACTTCAGATCCCTGTCCTGGAAATTGAGTGAACATGCTTTAATTTGGTGCTGGGGGCCCCCAGAAATGGGAGAAAGCCCGGGACCCAGTGTGCTCTCTCAATAGAAAAATAATTCAGGACTTTTTATCTAGAACTGTGGTCTGCAGCCAATCTTCAAGGAACAGTTCAGTGTTTGGTCCCTCGGACCTTTCCAGGAAACCCATAAAGGGAACGTTGATGAGACAGAAGCATTCCTCTGCATATTCAGTACTCACCTGGAGCACCTGCACCTCCACCTGAAGAGCCTTCAGCTGTTCCTGTACGTTCTTCATGGAAGGCGTGAGAGAGGCCAGCAAGGATTCTGCTTTATCTACCCTCTCTACCAGCTTGGCATGGTCAGCTCGCATCAGGTCAGTTTCAACTTGTATGTCACCAAGCTGGGCTTCCATTGCCATCTTAGAATCCTGTATTGCCTGCAGAATTTTGTCAAACATGCTGATATACTTCGCCAGGGTACTCTTCAAGTGCTTGATCAGATCCGTGAGGGGTGGTGTGGCCCCTAGCATGGCCATGATTGACTTTTAGGGCGGAGGTTTGGCCACCTTAGAAGGAACCATGCCTGGGCAGCTGCTACCTGCCACAGTCAGCAGGAAGCACACCTCAGCACCTCAGGGAACACCAGCTACAGGGATGCATAGTGTGGTTCTCAAACAGTCTCAGAAGCTCCACGAGGGGGGCAGTAATGAGGATGTGATGTCTAGGGGTTGGGAAGAATTCCGCTCTGCTGGCACAGTTCATGGAGGTTTGCCCAACTTCGCCCGGAGTTCGGAAAAACTCCATGAAGTGATGCAGAACTGAGGTTTTTTTCACAAGCTAGACCTCCTCCCAGCGAGATTTGCAAACACAGGCGGTCACAGCACGCAGCTTGTGTTGAGAAGCTGCTGCTCAGGTAGAATATTTACTCAAGCACAGAAAGCAGCAGCCCTCTCTGATGCAACGCATAGCGCTGTTCGTACTGATTTTACAGTATGGGACAAACTCACAGCGCTAAAAATCAGTGTAAGCAGCATAATTTAACAGACTCTGCTGCTGGCAGAACTTTGCAGAGTGCAAGGGAGTTTTTCCAGCACTTTGTGGAGTTCCATGGAGTAAAACTCTGTGAATTCCCCCCAGGTCTAGTGTTGTCTGCCCTGGCCATGCTGCGTGCAGTCCAATCGTAGGTCCCACGTCTACAGTAGCAACAGCTCAGGGGCCTAGCATGGCCACACCACCCCTGGGGTGGGGCTGGGGGGAGATGCTGTACGCACCAGATGCTCACCATGCCCTCTGTGACTGCAGGCATCACCCTCAGGTAGTGCAACAATTCTGAAACAAGCCGGCACTTAATGCATATCACGCAGCTACCATAACTCACCTCTGGGCACCTCCCACAGTTCCAATTACCAATTACCCAGTGCCCCAAAAGTCATTGAAGGAGCTCTACTTTCTGGACACACTTGGCAACTCCAGGGGGTGGGCAGCAGGGGCTTCATATAACATACAGGCCACCTACTCAGGCACCCTCTTCAGCCCCTGGGGTGTCCTTAGCATCCTCAAAAGACAATAGCACCACAGTCCATGAGTGCTACTGCTGCAGGTAGGCCACGCCCTCCAGCACTATGGTAACAAAGATGGAGTCCCATATGAGAGCTGCCAATTCACGTCAGGACCCCGCTACCTCACCTGCACAGTAGGTGCTCACAGTGCAAAACATGCACACCAATGATCAGCACAGGTGCGTTAGTACGCAGGGCCACCACTCCGTTCTGCCCTACTTCCTTTTATAGAGAAATGTTATTTTGAATGTTTAGATGTGTTTTTTTGACGTTCTGAAGTTTTGTCATGCAATCATGATTTCACTGTCTTTCTATATATGTAGAGTATGTATGTTGCTTGTAATAGTTTAAGTGTTGTGTTTAATGTACTTAGTGTGTTTTTTATCTTTGTGCCTTTTTAGACCTGACGAAGTTCCAATGGAACGAAACACGTTGGCTATAGTTGAATTTTATAAAATTGAAAGAATAAAGGACATTTTTTGGATAAATTGGAAGCTTTTTTTTACTCCATTTTTGGTGCACTGTCCTTATCTTCATGAATTTGTGTATCTGATCCTCAGTGAAGTGAAAGAGCTGCGAGCTCCGGACGTGTGTGCACAGACAAAGGACTTATTTATTTACTTTGAAATTGAGGCGCTGCACCATGGTCAACCGCATTGATCCTTTTTAACAGTGGCATACACCATGTATGCAACTGTGTAGAGTAGAATATGCTTTCCGTTACCATTTTTGAGGGAAGGGAGGGACATCATGAATCACTCGAAGCTTTTGACTCTCATGAATGATGACCACCTCTCACAATCAACAGTGGTAACAAAAAAGATATTCCACACTGCACATCTGAATATATCAATTTATCTATATAGATATCTATATATTAATTTAAAAAAAACAAAGGTTAGAGTGATGTTATAGTTAGGTGTTGTAGTAATATAAAAACTAATGTTTAAAAAGCAAAAACACAGAAATTCACCATTTATTTTTTTCTGAACTAACTATAACTTGCGCTGCTAATGATCTCACATGTTACATTTTTTTAAATTACATCATTAACGACAATGAATTTCTACGGTTCTTACACATAACCTAAAATCTTGTGACGTACTTAACTGTAATGTCACTTTAACCTTTCTTTTACTATAAAGTAAGATATACTATACTCAACTATGGGCCACATGTACAAAGCACTGGTCGTAAAATACTGTTTGAAATTCGCGACCAATTGTTTTGCGGCCAGTGCAGTGTTTTGTAAATCGACCTATATGCTAATAGATTGGTTCACAGAAAAACGAATCACAGTGGATTGAAATTGCAAGTACCTCATAAATATTAATGAGGTAGTTCAAAAATTACGACTCAGGAATGTTGGCCTGCTGAGGTCAACAGACCACCATACTTGTGACTGATTTTTAATAAAGCACATTTTTTTAAATGCAGCCCGTTTTCCATTAAGGAAACATGACTATATGTACGAGTAAACATTTATTTTATCTTTTTTATTTGTTTAAGAGAAGGCAGTGGTCACATGGACCACTGTCTTCTCTTAAATGCTTTTTTTGCACATTCACAAAGGGGAAGTGGTTTCAAGGGGGACTCTTTCCTTTTTTCCAACGGGTTACCACCCCAACTTGGGGGGGGTCGGTGAAATATCAGTGCTTTGTGACTGGATCTACATTTGGCTCTATAGCCATCTGCATGCAGCACATAATAAAATAGGGACATAACAACTCACCAGGGGTCCCGCATCGCATCGGCATCAGCCTGCCTGCAGCCGCGGCGCTCTCTGCCTACGAGCGCCGCCGCGGACCTGAGAACGGAGACCGGGGATCGGGGAAGCAAGGACTCCAACCCCCAGCATCCCGAGCGGCCGGAAGCCGCACACCGCGAGTTGGCGCCAGGCGGCGCATATACTGCTGCACCACCCCCGGCAGAGCGGGGGACATAACAACTCACCAGGGGTCCCGCATCGCATCGGCATCAGCCTGCCTGCAGCCGCGGCGCTCTCTGCCTACGAGCGCCGCCGCGGACCTGAGAACGGAGACCGGGGATCGGGGAAGCAAGGACTCCAACCCCCAGCATCCCGAGCGGCCGGAAGCCGCACACCGCGAGTTGGCGCCAGGCGGCGCATATACTGCTGCACCACCCCCGGCAGAGCGGGGGACATAACAACTCACCAGGTGTCCCGCATCGCATCGGCATCAGCCTGCCTGCAGCCGCGGCGCTCTCTGCCTACGAGCGCCGCCGCGGACCTGAGAACGGAGACCGGGGAAGCAAGGACTCCAACCCCCAGCATCCCGAGCGGCCGGAAGCCGCACACTGCGAGTTGGCACCAGGCGGCGCAAATACTGCTGCACCACCCCCCGCGACACGGGAGCGCGCGGGAAGCGCCCGGGAGAAGCCCGGGACAAGGGCGGAACAGTCTTTGGCAGTCGTTGGTAGGAGGAGGCAGGGCAGGGCCAGTGACTCTGCCCCCCCACAATGGGGAAACGCAAGCTGCCAAGGTACCCAGGAAAGCAGAGTCTATTATATCCTACCTCACATCTGCGGTGGGGGCTCTGAACGATGAAATAGCAAACGCAGAAAAAGAACTGGGTCTTGACCAGCCTACTACAGAGTCGGGAGACCTAAACAATATAGTTGTTCCCGAGTCCGCCTCCCATATTCCACTAGAACCCAGTATTGTTGTAAGGGCTCCTAATATTCCTCCCGCAACTAGGACTACTACTCCTCCTCCTCAATCCAGTACTGAAACTGTATACCATGAACTGGCTAATAACAAGAGCAAGGGTGACTCAGGTAGTGCGGATAAACTGATCTCTGAGGATGCCCACGCCCATCTGGTCGAAGTAATTGAGGGCTTATTTGAATCCCGGGTGGAACCCTTGCTTGTAAACATAGCGAAAGACATTGTGGACACCCTTAAAACATGCGTGAATAACATCATGAGTAGATGCAACAAGATCGATAAACTCTTACATGAGCGCAATGTACACTGCGATCCGCCCTTTGAAAATAATCCAATACCTGAGCAACAAGGGAGGACACCCCTAACAACCAACGACACTGCCAATGTGCAAGTTAGCTCGCACATGCAAACAAACTTACACCTGCTCTGGGCATTTACCGCGCTGCAGCTTAGAGGCAGCGGCGGGATTTGTTGTGTTGCCGCGATTTTCGGGACACTGAGGCCACGCCCATCAACACTAGGCCACGCCCCCCTCCACACCAGCATTTAAAGCGCGCTGATTCGCTAGCGCCTTGCCTGACATCAGACCTCTTGAGGCGGAAGCCGGGAGGGTCACTACGCCGGGTTTTTAAAATTTGAGCTGTGCACTTGTTATTATTGTGTTTTAAAACAAACTTACACCTGCTCTGGGCATTTACCGCGCTGCAGCTTAGAGGCAGCGGCGGGATTTGTTGTGTTGCCGCGATTTTCGGGACACTGAGGCCACGCCCATCAACACCAGGCCACGCCCCCCTCCCTATCACTCGCCCCTACCTAAATATGTGCAATTTCCGGAAGCGCAGCGGACGAGCGCAGCGGGCGCGCCGATTGCGCGCCGAAGGCACGCCTAAGGCAAGCCCGTCTGCGCCCGTCCGCGACCAGACCGCGACCGGGGTCGGGCACTCTGCCGGTAAGACTGCACACATAGATAAGATTGTTTGGACGCGTGAAAACCTATGGTCCCTAAACACTCTGGCCGACACATGTTCTCACAACATTGACCTTGGGTCCCACAATCCCCCATATGTCTGCAAGACCTGTGGGTTTCAACTGGATAGTCCAGTCGGCAGAAGGGCTGCTCGTTTCATCAACCCACCGATTAGTAAAGACATTAGAGCGGGACTACTGAATTGCAGATCCCTCGCAAAACATGCCGTTGACATCTGGCTGCTTTTGGAAGAGCACCAGTGGGATTTGCTGTTTCTAACAGAAACTTGGCTCAATGATGATAACATGACCGCCATTGCACTGGCTATCCCCCCTGGGTACAAAATGTGTTCCTCTAACAGGCTAGGTGGAAAAAGAGGTGGGGGAGTGGCTGTCATATTTAAGGAACAGCTCACACTCTCCTCTTCTGCCCCCTTTGCCATCCAGGGTCTGGAGGGACTACACTTTTGCTTTCAGATTGGAGCTCAGCTATCTCTAGTGGGGTTAGTCATCTACCGCCCCCCGGGGGGGGGAAGAGCCCATCCTGACCACTCTGATGGATATTATCATCCAGAGCTCACTCTCTCACCCTCAGTTTCTGGTCGTCGGTGATTTTAATATTCACATGGACAGGACAGACTGTTCTTCAGCGGATTTACTGAGGTCCACTCTGAACTCAGCCAACCTTAAACTTGTTAATGAGGGCCCTACACACAGAGCGGGCCACATGCTCGATTTAATATTCTCCAACATCACTAATATGATGGTTAACACCCCATTACCCCTGATTTGGTCAGATCACTCCCTGATACCATTTCAATTTGTAGTAACGGCGGATAAACCTATGACCAGTAAGTGCTCGTTCATGAAGAGACAATGGAGCAAGCTGGTCCCAGCCACTATGGGTCCACACCTAGCGGAGACCATGCCGACCTTCTCCTCCAATGCGGACACTGATGCTCAGCTTTTTAATGACTGGATCGGGAATATGCTAACATCTATAGCTCCGGCAACAGCCACAACATCCAAACGAGACTCCCCATCTGCCCCCTGGTTTTCTGAGGAGCTCAGAGTGCAAAAATTGCACTGTAAAAAGTTGGAGCGACTTTGGAGGCTAAATTATGATCCTGCAGAGAAGGCCTACTATAAGGAAGCCTCAAAAAAACTGCATAAAGCCATCAGAAAAGCAAAAAAACAGTACTATGCGAACTCGATTCAGCTAGCTGAACATTCAAGCAAAGAAACCTTTAAAATAGTTCAGTAATTTTTCAAACCCATATGTATTGAGAGGGAAGTTTCCCCATCAATCTCGTTTTGCAACAGCATTTCGGACTTTTTTGACTCTAAAATCAAGAAAGTATATGAGTCTTTTGGGCCAGTGAAGACCACGGTTAAATCCGATTTAGCGGGCTTAACACCGAACTATGCTACCCTGACACAATTTGATTCAATAGACCTAAATACGGTCAAGCAGGAACTAAGTCGTTGCATATCGGGCTCGCCAGACGACCCTTGCCCTCCTAAACTCTGGAGCCGCATAGCTGATTTTGTGGCCCCCGCTATTCAACGCATTTGGAATTTGTCCATCTCATCGGGGGTGTTCCCGGATATTTGGAAACATGCCACTCTTCTCCCCCTAAAGAAAAAATCTAATGGGGACCCTAAGGATCTCAATAATCTCCGTCCAATCTCCCTCCTTGCAGCACCAGGCAAAATGCTTGAAAAAGTTATCCAGCGGCAATTAAATCAATTCATTGAATACAACAAAACTCTACATGAGATGCAATCAGGCTTCCGACCTGGTTTTAGCACCGAAACAGCTTTAATTGAGGTGGCAGAGTCAGTAAGGTGGTCGATGGACTCGGGAGACTCAGCGATGCTGGTGCTCCTGGATCTGTCGGCCACCTTTGACACGGTCGACCACGCTATACTACTGTCTCGACTAGCGGAGATAGGCATCCAGGGTCAGGCACTGAAGTGGTTACAGTCCTATCTGACTCAAAGAACTCAGAAGGTGGCATTAAGGGACGTCTTTTCTACACCTAAAGCGCTGAACTGTGGCGTTCCACAGGGCTCGGCTTTGAGCCCACTTTTATTTAATGTCTACCTGGCTCCACTCTTTACGCTGATCGCCAATTGGGGGATCAAGGCAATCTCATACGCCGACGATACCCAATTGGTGTTCCCATACTCAGAAGTGTCAGAGGCATCCTTCTCAAATTTTAAGGGGTGCCTACAAGACGTAGCCTGCTGGATGAACACCAATAAATTAAAACTCAACACTAGTAAAACTGAGGTGATCTTCTTTGGCAGAGACCCCCCCCCACCATCTGATTTATGGTGGCCGGCAGAGATGGGTATAGCTCCCTCGCCTAGCCATTCTGCAAGAAATCTAGGTGTGCGGTGGGATGATAAGTTGTCCTTTGTTTCACACATACAGCAAGTTGCTGGCTGCTGTATGAGCAAGTTGAGGAATCTACGTAAGATTCTTCGACTTCTACCAGTCAGCTGCCGAAAAACCGTAGTCCACGCCACAGTCACATCCAGGCTGGATTACGCCAACGGTCTGTATTTGGGCCTACCAAAGTACCTTATACAGCAACTACAACTGGTTCAAAATGCGGCTGCGAGACTTTTAATGAGGATTCCGTTCAAGCACTCAGTCTCTCCGTACCTCCTCTCCCTTCACTGGTTACCAGTTGCTAGTAGAATAAAATTCAAAGCACTTACTCTGGCCTTCAGATCCTTATATGGAAACTGCCCAAATTACCTGAAAGTTCGACTTCCAAGGTATTCCCAATCTCGTTCGCTCAGATCCAACAACCATGTGCGTCTGACAGCCCCTAGAGTAAAAAGCGCCCGGCTGGGCGGACGAACCTTCTCGGCCAATGTGGCCAATCTATGGAACTCACTACCCATCACCCTCCAACAGGCCCCATCTGAAGCCTGTTTTAAACACCTGCTGAAAACCTGGCTGTTTACCCAGTCTCGCTAAATGCTACCCTCTCCAGCCTCCATGGTCTGATACACTTGTTCTCTCAGCGCCGGGACACCTCCTCGTGAGGTAGCTGTTCGCGCTATACAAAATTCTGTATTATTATTATTATTATTATGCAAACATCTAGCACCAACCGTGCCGCTACGGTCACAGCACATGACGATAAGATTGCTTCACTGAGGGGGGCACAAACAGCGGCCAGTGCGGGGGATGGGGCAGCAAGTGTGGCATCGATTTCCTCAGGACAGGGGCACAAACTCAATGACCCTCGCAAAAGACTGACCCGGGCAGTGCATCTTCCACCGGACGCTGCCCGTTTAGTTGTTATTTTGACCGGGATCCCGCCCCTCAAACCACAACAGAGCGAAACTGAACATGAGCTCTTGAACAGAACTAGAAACTGGTGCTCACAGTTCAGCAGCGGGAGTGTGGATGTGGGAAGACACATCATAGCTGCCAGGAGGGTGGATTGGGTGGGTAGGAGGGCGAAATGTATTCCTGGGGATTGTGTTATTGTTAATTTTGACAGAGGCAACATAGCAGACACTCTTCTATGGGACGGTTCTGAGCTAATTGGTGACGGTATCAGACCATTCCCATTAGGGTATTTTTATCCCCCTCCCACACATCCCCAGACAAGATCTTCCCACCCACCTATCCCACACCTAGGTAAAGCTGGTTGGATAAGGGCCCCTCCACATATATCATACCAAACTCAACAGGCCTTACTGCGGGTGAGTTCCAATCCCGTAGTAGCCCCACCCACCCAAGTACACCACATTGGCAGCCAGGGGGCAGGGATTTTACTCACTAATAGGTTCTCCCCCCTTTCTACTGACTCCCCTCTGGATTCCAACGATTGACAACCATCTAATGTGCCCCCTTTTACGGAGGCTACCACTGCTCGTAGGAATTGCCACATATCAGTAGTAAGCTTGAACATCGCTGGGTTAGGGAAGAAAGCCACGGATGATAGATGGTTAAAATTCGTGTCCCAATATGAGATTTTGGGTTTCCAAGAAACGTGGGACGCCAGTGATAATTTTTTCCTGGACGGGTTTTCAGTCAAGGCAATCCCATGGGAGGGCGGAAGGCACAAAGGAGGGCTGCACATTCTCTTCTCTTTAAAACTGGCGGGGGTCACCACGAAGATTGATTGATTGCACCTCCAATAACATTCTTTGCATTGAGTGGGTCAGACCAAACTCCCCGCTAATCCTTATAATTAATTTCTATAATGCCCCCACAAGGGATAGTAACTGTTCTCATTTGAAGTCCCTATCTCTGTTTTTATCATCATACAAGTCAAAGCAACACGCTACATTCGATATCCTGTTATTGGGAGATTTTAACGTTCACCCATGTGGCTGGGGTTGTTTGGCCATGGAGGTATTGGGCCCTCCGGGAGCTGTTAGTACTCACTTTGAGCACACCGCGCATGGGGCGGACCTAGAAAACCTACTTGCGAATTTAAATTTATATGAGGCTGAAGGGTCCTGGGGCGAAGTGAGGGCACCGACTTTTGTAGGCAGGGATGCCAGTACAATTATCGATTATATTTTTACTACTCCCGGCCTAACCAACATGGCGGTAGACTATGAAGTCTGTACTTCCCCTTTTAGTGACCACAATCCTGTAGTCCTGACCCTGGACATGGGCGACAACACTGCCACCCAGATTGAGCGTCTGGGGGACGGTGGAGACGCCCTCGTCCCTAGGGAGCAGTGCCGCAGATTAAATTGGGCAAAGGTTGTCCCGGAGAATTTCATGGACAACCTTCTACAGAACAGACAAGCTGACATTAAAACCTGCACGGAGAGTACAAGTGAGGGAACAGCCATCATTACTTCCTTCACCTCCATATGCACGCAAATTAGCCATGACCTGACGACCACAAAGAATCAAGCGGTTTCATCTAGCCCTAGATGGTTCGACAGGGAGTGCTAAAAAAAAAACACAATGCTCTGCTCCAGGCTCTTAAACATCAGCCCAGAGATAGGGAGTTGGTGGGTCGGCTCAGAAAAGAATATAGGCAGGCTACCGAGACACGCAAAAAAACAATAAAAAGCGAGGCCTGGGACAGTTTAACATCGGTCAGTGTACTGAGAGATAGTTCCCAATTTTGGATGATCTTGAATCAACCTTATTTTGCCTCCTCTAACAACACTGTTTTGGACTGCGTGATACCAGAGGATGCCTGGGTGATCCATTTCAGTAAAATTTATAACAGTGCAGATCTTCCAGCCGCACCCCATCCCCATCAGCCTCCTACTGAACCTCCTCCTTTGTCCTTTTCCGAATTTGAGGTTATCAGGGCAATTGAAGAAATGACCAAACACAAGGCACCGGGCCCAGACGGAGTCCCTGCAGACCTATATAGCTCGCAGTCACTATTCTGGGCCAAAATCCTTACTAATGTGTTTAATTCAACGGTCATCGTGGGGTTTCCAAAAACCTGGTCCACCTCAACCATCATTCCTATATTTAAGAAGGGCTCTAGATCGGACCCGGCCTGCTACAGGCCGATTTCGCTAATCGACTCTGCCGTAAAGATTCTTGGCAGAGTCATTCTACACAGATTAGGCGACATTATTAAGGAGAAGGGGGTGCTCTCTGACCTGCAATACGGTTTCAGGGAGAAAAGAGGTACAATAGAGCAGTGCTTGAACCTCCACATGCTGATCAGTAAATATACCATGGCTAAGGAGGGTCACTTATACTTGGCCTTTATGGACCTTTCCTCGGCCTTTGACTTGGTCAATAGGGCAAGCTATGGACCATACTGGCTGGTATTGGGATTGATCCCCCTCTAGTAGATTTCCTGGCCGCACTCCACGCGGACCTATCAGCCACTATTAGAACCAACCGTGATGGCAAAACCACCAGACCATTTAGTTCCAGAAGAGGTGTTAGGCAGGGCTGTATCTTAGCCCCACTCCCGTTTACCATCTATATCAACTCCCTAGATAAAGCCCTGGAGGGGTCTACACCCGATATCCCTCATGTGGGGGGGTCCGCAGTTCCCGTACTCCTCTATGCGGACGATGCAGTGCTTTTAGCCCGCACAGGGGTGGGGTTACAGAGGCTCCTTAACGCATTTGGTCACTTCATGTCCTCGCTAGACCTCTTGGTCAATAATAAAAAATCACATATTATGCTGGCAGGGAAGCGACCAAGACCAAAAAAGTTGAAATCCTTTAGCTGCTGTGGAGAGGGGATCTCGAGAGTACAAGTGTTTACTTACCTGGGTGTGATATTTGAAGAGAAGGGCTCTTGGACCCCACAGGTGGATGCAAAATCTTTAGCTGTCACCAGATCCACCTCTGCACTTTTGAGTTTTGCTAAGCGTCTTGGGTCTCGACCGAGGGAGGCATTACTGAAGGTTTACAAAACCAAATGTTTATCTATAGCCTCCTACGGAGCCCCATTGTGGGGCCACTCAAACTGTGGCAAACTACAAACAGCAGAAAATCACTTTCTCAGGTCCTTGTTGGGTGTTCCACAATCCACACCAGTCCTTTCAATACACACTGAATTAGGGCTGGGTTATCTCACTGGCTCGCTCCAACTAGCGCCCCTCGTGTGTTGGACCAAAACTTGGCTGAACAAGGACATCACTCTGAACCACAAAATTCTCAGGGATTGCATGACCCTGGATAACGCCTCAAAAATCCAGTGGCTGGAATACATAAAGGGGGAGATGGGTAGACTCGGCAGACCAAATCTGTTCAGCCACCCAAACACTATACTCAAGGGAGACTTGAAATGGATTAAAGAAAACTTTATGAGGAGGGCAGTTCAAACACGGGAGGAGAAAGAATTAATTAAACCAAGAGTCAGAGCTAACTTTCTACTCCTGACTTCGCTCCAAATTGAACCTTATCTAAAAATCGTGAGCAGACCATTCCATTGTCACCTGCTTATCAGATTTAGGTTCAATTTAATCCAATACTCCCTGGGTGATTTTCCTGTGTGGGGTGTTCCTGATGAGTCTACCCCGTGTAGCTGTGATAACTTCTCTGAGCAAACCCTCATGCATTTCATTATGTTTTGTAGCCACTACAAAGTGAGTAGATCGAGGTTCTTGGCACCCATTTTAAGAGATGCAGGTTTTGTCCAGGTACGGCCTGCTTTACTTTATCTTCAGTTATTAGGTAGTACCAGGACAATTCTCGGGGTTGCTAGCTTCCTGGTCGCTGCCATGCGTACAAGGACCAGGATGCTATCCCCGAGACAATTGGAAGGGTGATTTTATCACCCTGTTTTCCTGCTATTGATCTTTTAACCATTTTTAACTTTTTACACTGTGTAAGATTTATGCTAACATGAACCCTCATATGTATGTACAGTGTACACCTTGACAGATTGGAACCCCTGATTGCTTGCTTTTTTAACTGTTCTGTTTTTGTAACTCTCATGAATCATCAAATTGTAATTAACTTTTAAATATATGCTGTTTTGTCGCTTTTATGATTTTAAATGTAATCGAATAAAGCTTGTTTTGACTTGAGCACTGCAGTTGTTCACACTGAAATGCCTATAAACAGGCTGGTGAGGAGAGCAAGGGTACTTGTTGGGGGCACCCCCCAAAAAAAACAGCAATCACTGTATTGCAAACACTAGGGTCCAGAGACAGCTGGTTTTTGCAACAGGTGTAACATTACCAAATCAGCAGACCTAATGTCATTTTCCACCCTGATAGGAGTGTCTTACTTCAAACTTTAAATCTGGCCTTAAATGTGATCTAAGCCCAAGTATTATGCAGATGACAGTGCTGCGTCAACACGAAAGTTCAATATATGTTATAACTTTGCATGTTCAAATGTGTCCGATGTTTACATTCAGGAATCACCTACTGAGGTTCACCTCAATAACAGGCTACCCAGGCCTGCATTTCAGTCTTATGTGACCAGTGTCATCAAGTTTGACTCCATCTGTATTGAATCTGCAGTGAGATTCACAGCACAAGGTAGGTAGAGGTGACAACCTTTAGAATGTCTGGTGAGAGCTGTCATGGTGAAAGAACATTGAGTTGCCTAATAAGTACAGGAACAACTTTTTTTTTTTTTTACAGTTTCAATAACATGGACACGGTTGTGTTGAGTGCGCCCTGCTGGCCAATCTAGGTTGTTAAAGCAAGGTATGCAGGCACGGAACCCAACTAATCACAAGGTAGATTGTGACACAATCCGAAGTGTTGAGAAGAGTAGCAGGGTCATATTAGCAAGAACCTAATTAAAATTATCGCCGTTTTAGCGGCAGGAAACTTCCGCTAAAACGGCGATAATGGGCTTGCTAATATGCGTTATAGAATTCCAATTGAAGACCAGGTTAGATGTCCTGCACAACGAACCTGGGCTTCTATTGGAATTCTATAACACATATTATCAAGCCCATTATCGCTGTTTTAGCTGCAGTTTCCTGCCGCTTAAGCAGCGTTAATTTTAACAAGGTTCTTGCTAATATGCCCCGCAGTTTCCTGAAGATTTGCTGACAGGGGTCACCACACTTTTACCATTCAATTCCTGCTGAGCCCACGACTGTTGTGAAGCTCGCACTTCTCACCGCTACTCTAAGGAAAAAAAAATAAAAGACTACTAATGCACACAGGGTTGTCATTTTTCTTTTCCTCACACGTTCTAGGGCTTCGAGAGATGAGATGTTTTGCGTTTTAACTTGAAATAGCTAATCAATTACCTTTTATTTCTGGCTGTTAGCGTAAGTGAAGCAGTTCTGCCTGTCCGCTGCACAGGCTCAACTTTTAAATCCTGCAGCAAACCAGAAAGTAATTATAACACAGAGGTTAAGTCAACTAGGAGTATAAAGTAAAGGATGACCAAATTATGTTACAAGTTTATTTAAGTTGTTCTACAGAAAAAAAATATTTATGCAGCACATTTTCTTGCAATAATGTATAGTTCCATTTAGGCTAGAACATTTTTTGCTCGTTTAAATTTGCAAATATGTGGATTGAGTGGAATGAGCAGTAAATCTTTAATTATATGTTTTCAATTCCACTTTCATAACAATATTATTACGCGTTTGTCTCTTTTTTACTTCAATCAATCAATCAATCAGGATTTATAGAGTGCGTCTAATCACCCAATAGGGTATCAGGCGTTTGCAGGTTCCGAAAACTCATTCGAACAGCTAGGTCTTGAGGGCCATTCGGAATTTTGTAAGTGAGGTGATGGGGCGTTTAAGATTAAGGGCAAATGAGCCTCCTCGGGCTCCTGATAAATGTTAGACCTGGCATCTTTTGGCCTGTTTTTACTGGTTTAGTGTCTCTGCACACTTTCTCACTGCTGTTAATTGTTAAAGTGCAAGTGCTCCTACTATAAATTGCTTTATGGATTAGTGTTTCCATGATTGGCATATATGATTCACTGATAAGTCCCTGGTAAAATGCACTGAGAGTGCCAGGGCCTGTAAATCAAATGCTGATAGGGGACCTGCAAAGCTGATTGTCCCACCCACACAAGCAGCCTTTGAAAGGGTTCTCAGACCTGCCACTGCAGTGTCTGCATGCAGTTTTTACTGCCATGTCCACTAGGCAAGTGCACTCACTTGCCAAGCCCCAACCTTCCCTTTTATTACATGTGAGTCACCTCTAAGGTATACCAAAGTTACCATATGGGCAGGGGGCAGTGTATTTGAAAGGTAGGGCATGTACTTGTGTGTGTGACATGTCCTGATAGTGAAATACAGTATATTTCGTTCTTCACTTTTAAAAGGCTATCTGTCCCATAGGATGGAATGGGAAGTACTGGGTAACATGGTATGAGTATATCTTCCCATTGGGACAAGATAGGGATATTGAGTTTAGTATGCCTGAACTCAGAATGTAGAAATGCATCTTTTAGTAAAGATGATTTTAATGTTCTGTGCTTGAAAATACCACTTTTAGAAAGTAGGCATTTTCTTGCTCAACTATCCTGTGTGCCTCTGCAGGGTTGTGGATTGACTGTCTGGCTTTGGAGTGACAGGGGCTGGGGATGTGCATTCTTTTCAGTCAGCCACTGGGGGGGTCGAGGTGCGTCCTGCCTTTCCGGGTTGAGTCAGGGCTGATTTGAATAGACCTGGGCTGCAGTTAGAGGAGTGGGAGGAGATTCCCTGCACCCGAATGAGCTTGGTCTGCCTTGGGAAATGCTTTCTCCACCTCCTGCCAGGAAGCTAGACCAGAGAGGACCACACTGGTTTGGACTGAGCACAGACACTCTTTGCCCAAGAAAACAAAGAGAAACTGAATGAAAGCAGATTTGGTTCTGAGCGTAAGTGGAGAGTGTTCCAAAGCTTAGCAGAGGTATAACTAAAGGATCGACCACCACTTCTCATCCTGTTGATTTTCAGGACCGCAGGTAGGTAGAGACTGGTTGATCACAGGCGTCTAGTTGGACGGTAAGGGGCGATGATAGCCTGGAGGATGGGGGTCCTTTCTTCCTGAATGATTTGTGGGCAATGCATAAGGACTTGAACTTTATTCTGTCCACCACCTGGACCCACTGCAGGGTTTTCAGGGCATGTCGTGTGGCTGTTGGGTGTCATTAAGAGCATCCAAACTGCACAGTTCTGGATGACTTGCAGTCGGTTTGTGGTGGTCCTGGGAGCTCCTAACGATAGAGCATTTCCATAGTCAAGGTGAGAGAGAATTATGGCCTGGATGTCAAGACTTCAAGCACTATAGCTAGCATTAGGTCAGTGCAAGCGAAAACTCAGCGGTCATTGAAGCAGGTCTCTAAATATCCACGTTGGAGGAGGCAGCATAGAGTGACCACGTTATTCCTGCAGCGCTGTGTCCAGAACCTAGGAAAGCGAGCACCCCAACATGGCTGCCGAGGAGGATCACGAACAGTGTGGAGTGAGCGTTCTAGTCTTCGAGAGCGCGCGAGCAGCTGTGGAGATGAAGCGCACGGCTGCTCTGGAATCTGCGCACTTCAACTGACCTCTTCACCGGAGTCATAGCGCAGCTCTTGTGTGAAGTTCTTGTTCCGAAAAATTCCTGTCAGCGCTTCTTGTTCTTGGTTGTTTCTTATCGCATGCGCAACGTGGGATTCTGGCAAGTGACTTTATTTGAAGAATTTTGTAGTATTGCATTTAGTTAGTGCCACTTCATAGAATTCTAGTTAGATATTTCGTAGTATCAGAGTAGGGGTTATTACCTCACCTTAGATTAAGACTGTTTTTCTAGGACAAAATTAGCTTACTTATAGCAAGGTTTAGTTATTTCAGTGTCGACTTCAGCGAACATCTCTTGAGTCTGAACATTCAACCATCCCAATTTCCCAAGAGACTCTCCAAGCCAATTTCCATTTAGTCCTTCGCTCTGGGCCACTTGAAGGAACAGTGAAGAATCCGTCTGCTACCACATAGAGAGGCCAGTCCAGCTCATACAGAGGGTAAGAGACATCACCTGTTATTTCCAAGTAAATCACAGCAATTGTTTAGAGTGTAATACATAAGTTATTCCTTTTAGAGGTGGTGGGCATAGGAACCTGCGTCGACTCCAGTGTTACTTGAACCTTCTGACAGATTGAAGTGCCAACTTTTCACTCGAGTCGACATGGCTGAGGGATTTGATATGAACTCCTTGGCGGGAATCCTAGAAGGGTTACAGGCCCAGCTTACACGCTCCACAGAAGAGAATAGAGTCCTTAGGGATGAGGTAAAAAGGTCCCAACAAGAAACTCGTCACGTTCAACAGAAATTAGAGGAACTCATAGCGGGAACAACTCCTTTACCTAGTTTCAATTCCTCTCATAACTCTGGTGCAGAAGTGGCCACGCAAGTGATTCATTCAGTGGCTCCAATTGTCCCTTTAGCCAACCCAGAACGCTTTAGCGGGGACCCCCATAAGGCCCAAATTTTCCTGACGCAATGTTCCTTGCATTTCTTGTGCAGATCAGTAGTTTTCAAAGAGGATCAAGCCAAGGTCGCATTCATGTTGTCTTACTTGAGCGGTGACGCCGCTGCCTGGTCCATGCCGTTGGTCTCTCGAAATGACGCAGCATTATATGACTTTAACCGTTTCAAGAAAGAATTTCTACGAATATTCGATAGAAGAACGGCCAACCAAGCTACAGACAACGAACTCCTAGATCTCAAGCAAGGCAATCGAGAATTGGTAGCATATATAGCCCAGTTCAACAAACTAATCGTCGAAACAGATTGGCCCGACAGTAAACGTGCGGCGATATTCTATCGAGGTCTTAAAGATGAAATAAAAGATGCATTAGCACAGATCCCAAAACGTCCTCAGGAAATATCAGAACTTATAGATTTAGTTCTTCAAATTGAACATCGATTGTTTGAAAGAAGGTCAGAAAAGAAGCGAGATTACAAGTCATTTGTGCCACGCCTAGACCGTATGAGATCTGAACCCTCAAAACCCGAAACTGGTACTGGAGAGGAACCAATGCAAATAGGTTCCATCAGGGGACCTCTCTCACAAGAAGAAAAAGACAAGAGGCGTGCAAACCAGTTGTGCTTGTATTGTGGTACCTCGGGACATTTTGTGAGAGAGTGTCCGAAGAGAAACAAAAATAGCCAGGGGTTAAAAGATCGATCCCACCAGTAAAGGGAGTTGCCCTGGTGGGATGTTCCGAACAGTCAACTCATGAACCTCAGGAACTGATTAACACATTACAGTCAGCGGCCCCTCACCTTACTGTGTTTTTTACAGTCAAATTCGGACCCCAGAAGTTGGAAGAAGTTTCAGTTATGATTGATTCGGGGGCCACAGGGAACTTCTGCGACCTGAAATATGCGCAAGAGATGGGCATAAAGGCGATCAAGAAGAAGAACCTCGAAGTAGTAAAAGCGGTCGACGGTTCCAATTTGACTTCAGGACCCATAGTAGAAGAAACGGAGACCTTAGAATTGGAGGGGTTGCAGGGTCATCGAGAATTTATCAGATTTAACCTCATAGATGCACCTCAGTTCCAGCTGATCTTGGGTTTGCCATGGTTGACTACGCATAACCCGATTATTGATTGGGAGAGGAGGACAGTCAAGATGAACTCGGAATTTTGTCAGAGGAATTGTTTTGCTAAGAGTCCAGAAGAGTGCGAGGGATCGCCGGCTACAGAGCTGGCTAAATTGTCGCTCCGCATTTGCACTGTTAGCGCAGAAGAAATACCTAAAGAATACCAAGATTTGGCTAGTGTGTTCGACAAAAGGAATGCAGAGAAACTACCGCCGCACAGGAGCTACGATTGTAAGATTGAGTTGGAAGCCGGTGCCAACCTGCCCTGTAGTCGAGTTTATGCGCTCACAGAAAAGGAAAACATCTATCTCAAAGAATATTTGGAAGAGTACTCTAAAATGGGATTCATAAGGCCATCACAATCTCCAGTTTCGTCTCCGCTTTTCTTCCGGCCCAAGAAGGATGGGACTCTCCGCACGTGTATTGATTATAGAGCCTTGAATCAAGTCACAGTAAAAAAACGGTACCCATTACCTCTCATCAATCAGCTATTGGACCAAGTCAAAGGAGCAAAAATTTACACCAAGCTTGATCTGCGTGGAGCTTACCATTTGGTGAGAGTGGCCGAGGGTGATGAATGGAAAACAGCCTTTCGGACCAAGTATGGATTGTTTGAGTATCAAGTGATGCCTTATGGGTTGAGCAATGCCCCAGCAGCCTTTCAAAACTTCGTAAACGATGTTCTGCGGGAATTCTTGGATCGAGTGGCTGTAGTGTATATTGATGACATATTGATTTTTTCCGACAAGATGGAAGATCACGTCAAGCATGTGCGAGCCATACTCCAGAAGCTTTTGGATAACCACTTGTACGTGAAGTTGGAAAAGTGTTCATTCCATGCCGAGAAGGTGGAGTTCTTGGGATTCATGTTGTCCGCAGCTGGGGTCGAGATGGATAATTCAAAGGTCCGTACCATTCAGGAGTGGTCATCACCAGGGAGTGTGAAGGAAATCCAAAGTTTTATTGGTTTTGCCAATTTTTACCGGAGGTTCATTCCTAATTTCTCGTCTAAAGTCACTCCCATCACTCACCTGCTAAAGAAGGGGCAAAAATTTGTGTGGACCGCAACTGCAGAACAAGCCTTCCAAGACTTAAAGACTGCCTTCATTAGCGCCCCTATCCTAATGCACCCCGATCCGGAACAAGCATTTTTCGTTGAAACAGATGCATCAGACTTTGCAACCGGAGGAATTTTATCGCAGAGAAACAAAACGACGGGACAACTGCATCCGGTGGCCTACCGGTCCAGGAAGCTGTCTGACACGGAGCGTAATTACTCCATCGCCGACAAGGAATTGTTGGCTGTTCGAGAAGCATTCCAAGACTGGCGACACTACTTACTGGGGGCCAAGCATACTGTCACTGTATTTACAGACCATCGTAACCTCCAATTTCTCAAGTCTGCAAAAACACTTTCGCCACGTCAATTGAGATGGTCCCTGTATTTCTCAGAATTTGACTTCGTGATCACGTACAAACCAGGTGCGAAAAATGGAAAGGCTGATGCCCTTTCACGCATGAACCCAACAGCCGAAGAAAAACCTTCAGTCGAAGAACCGATAGTTCCATTGAAACAAATTATCGGGGCCATGCAAATGAAAGAATTCAATGAACAAATTCAGCAAGTTTGCTCAGAAGAGGATCTCCGTAAGTGGGCCGAGTCAGATGGAAAAAGAACTCTTGTCGATGGACTTCCTTATCATGAAGGCAAGCTATATCTTCCGACCAGAAAACTTCAAGAAGAGGCCTTGAAAGGTTGCCACGATGACCGGTTGGCGGGCCACAAAGGAGTTAAGAAGACTGAAGAACTGGTCAGACGACACTTTTGGTGGCCAGATTTGGCAGCCCAAGTAAGACAATATGTTTCGACCTGTGAGATCTGCATCAAG
This sequence comes from Lissotriton vulgaris, assembly GCF_964263255.1. Lineage (NCBI taxonomy): Eukaryota > Metazoa > Chordata > Amphibia > Caudata > Salamandridae > Lissotriton > Lissotriton vulgaris. The sequence continues at coordinate 530,866,868 of NC_141687.1, read as the reverse complement.
GGGAAGCCCAGTCGACAGGCCCCGCAAGGGTTATTGCAACCCTTACCCAACGCACCCTACCCATGGCACACAGTGACACTAGATTTGATAGTGGATCTGCCCTCTAGTCAAGGCAACACGGTGATTTTGGTGGTGGTGGACTCTTTTTCAAAAATGGGACATTTCATTCCCTTCAAGACTGTACCCACAGCTTCACAATTAGTGCAGACCTTTAACCAACACATAATTCGGGCACACGGGATTCCACAAGTAATCATTTCAGATAGGGGGTCACAGTTCATGTCGAAATTTTGGAAGACCTTTATGCACAATTTAGGTATAGATACACGTTATTCGACTAGTTATCATCCTGAAACAGACGGTCAGACCGAGAGGTTGAACCAAGATCTAGAGCAGTATTTACGCCTCTATCTGTTAGAGCAGGATGTTGAATGGTCTGAATTACTGTGGACAGCAGAATTCGCATACAATAACGCAACTCATGACTCCACAGGGTTTACTCCATTTTACTTGAATACAGGCAGACATCCGACTATCGCACTTGGAAAACAGATTGGAGAGGTCCCCGCCGTTACTAGTGTAATGGAAGAGCTACAGGGTTCTTACAAAAGAGCATTGAGAAACTTAATCAGGGCCAAACAATCCTATAAGAAACAGGCAGACAAAAAGAGAAGACAAGGTCCCCAGTTGGAAGTAGGCGATCAGGTGTGGCTATCCACAAAACATTTGAGATTGAAGGGTAATCGGAAGTTTCAGCCTAGATTCATAGGGCCATTTAAAATCCAGAAGATCATTAACCCTGTAGTGGTGAAATTACAATTACCAAGGTCATTGAAAATTCATTCGACCTTCCACATTTCCCTTCTGAAGAAAAGCCCAGATAAGGTCAGGTTAAAAGACTCTCCACCCGCTATAGCGGTAGAATCTAGCGAGGAGTACGAGGTCAGCAGGATCTTAGATTCCAAGGTCACTAAGAATAAACTGTTTTACTTGATAGAGTGGAAGGGGTACGGACCTGAAGAGCGGTCGTGGGAACCATCAGTCAATGTAAATGCCCCACGACTAGTTGAAGCCTTTCATAAGGCGCACCCCAACAAACCCACTTTGGAAGGACCATTCTTGAAAGGGGGTACTGTCAAGACTTCAAGCGCTATAGCTAGCATTAGGTCAGTGCAAGCGAAAACTCAGCGGTCATTGAAGCAGGTCTCTAAATATCCACGTTGGAGGAGGCAGCATAGAGTGACCACGTTATTCCTGCAGCGCTGTGTCCAGAACCTAGGAAAGCGAGCACCCCAACATGGCTGCCGAGGAGGATCACGAACAGTGTGGAGTGAGCGTTCTAGTCTTCGAGAGCGCGCGAGCAGCTGTGGAGATGAAGCGCACGGCTGCTCTGGAATCTGCGCACTTCAACTGACCTCTTCACCGGAGTCATAGCGCGGCTCTTGTGTGAAGTTCTTGTTCCGAAAAATTCCTGTCAGCGCTTCTTGTTCTTGGTTGTTTCTTATCGCATGCGCAACGTGGGATTCTGGCAAGTGACTTTATTTGAAGAATTTCGTAGTATTGCATTTAGTTAGTGCCACTTCATAGAATTCTAGTTAGATATTTCGTAGTATCAGAGTAGGGGTTATTACCTCACCTTAGATTAAGACTGTTTTTCTAGGACAAAATTAGCTTACTTATAGCAAGGTTTAGTTATTTCAGTGTCGACTTCAGCGAACATCTCTTGAGTCTGAACATTCAACCATCCCAATTTCCCAAGAGACTCTCCAAGCCAATTTCCATTTAGTCCTTCGCTCTGGGCCACTTGAAGGAACAGTGAAGAATCCGTCTGCTACCACATAGAGAGGCCAGTCCAGCTCATACAGAGGGTAAGAGACATCACCTGTTATTTCCAAGTAAATCACAGCAATTGTTTAGAGTGTAATACATAAGTTATTCCTTTTAGAGGTGGTGGGCATAGGAACCTGCGTCGACTCCAGTGTTACTTGAACCTTCTGACACTGGACCATGAGTCTTCTTGCCAAAAATGGAAGGAGTGGGAAAACTTTGCGGAGCATCCACAGAATGCCATAGCAGGATGCAGCCAATTTAGTTGTCTGATGATCAAAAGTTGTATATTTGTAATGGTGTGGAGGCATGTCACGTAGGTACAAGTGTTAATCATTCTTGAGGAGAGTTGGGTAGAGGATCTTTTGAGCCAGTACCCAAGGGTTTTCTCAGATTTAAACCAAGGTAAGTGCCATCCTTGTTAAGCCCTAAGGAATTAGAGAGGACCTAGAAAAGAACAACTAGAAAAGAAGTTTTATCGTTTGCATAATCACAAAATAACACAGCTCACCTAGTCATCTCTTTGGTTTTTCCCTTTCGTAGTAGTGCAAAATAAAGAGATAGGGGTCTACGTCAATTTACGCAGCCGTATTAGGTAGATATGGGTTGACTCTCATCACTGACAAAAATCTGTGAGATTCAATCCATGCTAAAAGGAGCTCAGTGGTTCTGCAAATTGGACCTTGTCTCCGCTTACCACCTAGTGAAACTCCAGTAAGAATCTCTCCACTTCTCCACCTTTGCGAACAAACCAATCCTTTCAAATGCTAATTGGGTTCACCTCAGCAACGTTCTTGTTCCAAAGTGTTATAGATCAAATATTCAAGGATCTCAAAGGGGTGATCATCTTTCATGATGGTGTCTTGGTCTTTGTGTGCACCGAGGGGAAGCATGAAAGCAGAATTCTAAGCCCTGGTTTTCTGTATTCTACAGTTCAGATGTGTTGTCTTAAAGGTCAAAAATTGAAAATTCTGGGAAGGGAAGTGGAGTATCTTTGGCATGTAGTCTCAAAGTAAGGAATACTTCCAAATCCTGGCTTAGTGTAGGCTATCCAAAATGTTTTTCCTCCGCTCAATAAGTCTGAGGTAAAGTCCTTTTGAAGGGCTTTCTGAATTTTACTCGCAGTTCTTGTTTGAGTAAGGCTCACATATGTGCTGTCTTAGTAACAGGCTATAAACGTATTTCACATTTATTAGAGATCAAGATTGTGAGTGGGTTACACAGACCCCCAGGAATTTGGCAAAAACAAATTTTACGGCACAAAAATGAAAATTTAACAGCATTCTTGTTGCACTTTATTGACATCATGAATATTCATTTTCATCTTTAAATCAATGGATTTATCAGACTATTCCACTTTGAAACAGGCATGTTTAATGTTTCTGCAGCTGTACAGAAGCATAGCGCCAATTCTAACCTTGAAGGGGGCGTATTTCTCCCTGGCTGTTCTAGCTCCCATGTGTGCACCCCTGTAGTTTCTTGAATATTATATTTCAGGGAGAGCAAGGCATTGGGGGCTGGTTGAAGTGTTACCACCCCACAATGCATTTCAGCCATCAAGAGTTGTTCTGGATGATTTGGTACGTTTTTTTTCAATTTTAGGTCATTAAAGAATACTTTCAAGCCTTCTAAGGGACAGTTCTCATAGTAGAGTGTGCATGCAAGTAACAATTTCTGACTGTTTGTGGGAGTGGGATAGAAACAAGCACTGGGAGGCTGCAGGCAGGCCACAGAAACTTCTTGGGGTTCACAGTGACTTAGCCTGCCCACTCACCACAGGTTCCACCTCCTCCTCTGTGCAAGGTTATTTTGCCATTTTACAGTGCAGCTTGTTTTTTAAAAGAGAGGTCGGGGGGGGGTCCTCACTGCATGGACTTCATGTCCTCTCTGGGTCATTTCCAGCCGGGGGGCTTAAGGGGAGGCTGTGCCACCTTCCCTATATCACCTGCTCCACCCTAGCCCTGCTGTACCTCTCTTCACCTCAGTTACTGCCAGAGAGGTAGAGAGCAGAAAGTCTCCACCGCGCCCTGCAGAGGAGTCCCTGGCCCACTCTGCTTCAGAGCTAGACCAAGATCAGGGATCGACAGGGGGGCACCCTCCGCTAGGCTACTGCTGAAATACAGACTCAGCGCTGACATTTGGTGTGCCAAGGCCTGCCTCGTCATCAACAACAACAAAAAATCAGATTACATTCTCCAAATTTCACAGGCAGTTTTGTAAGAAGTGCAACCTTTTTACAAAATTACGATTTCACAATTTTTGAGCAAATCGCAATATCCTGGAATGTCTGGTTAATGAGGAGCTTGTAGGTATCATCACTTTCAAACCTGATGACCCTTCACCACCATACGTTGTCACAGTTGACATTAGTAATGTTGGACTAGAAGTGGTGCTGTCTCAGAAAAGTAGGGACTTAAGAGTTCACAGTAGGATATGACACACACAGGGTAGAGATGTTCTACTCTGTTGTGAAGAATGAGCTACTGTAATAGATGTGGGCTCTAGAAAACACTGGGGCATATCTGTGGTGAATTATATTTACTATACTCGCCAACCATGAGCCACTTGTGTTTACTCTCAAGGGTGAGAACATTAAAAACTACATGCTGCACATTGGATGGCTGTCTTCCAAACTATTTTAGTATCATTTTGATATTCACCACATTTCTGGGGGTAAGAATTGCAGACCTAATTACCTCTCAAGGTTTTCTCTTCAAAATGTGTGTGAGAATGAGGACTGTGATGACCAGAGTATAGAGTACAGAGGACTGTGATGAGGTGGAAGTTGTCTTGTCTCAGTTGTGTATGTTGAATACCCTACTGCTATAATGGAAGGTGATTGGCAATAGGCTTCTGATGGTGATGCTTGGTTGTATGGACAGCCGAAAGAGAGAAACCTTCACATTAGTTTACAAAATTTGACAAAGTTGGCTGAAGACTGAATGTGAAAGATCATTTAGCTGACAAGCTTATATCCCCGGGAAATTGCGGCCGGCCATCATTCACAATGCTCGCATGGTTTGTAAATGGAGGGTGAACAAGGAGATGGAGGAGGCTGTTAAATGGTGATTTGAATGATGTTGTTCTTGTTGAATATTATTCCAGGTGTCTTAGCCAATCTCAACACTTCCTATGTGGTTATGTTTCTTAAATATGTTTTTTTCTAAGAAGGGATTCCCAGAATTCTTGGTGTCAGACAACGGTGTCCAGTTTGTGAGTGAAGAAATGGAATACTTTGTGAAATCTCTTAGGCTGAATCACCTGAAAAACTCTCTCTATCATCCACAAATACATGGTTTTGTTGAGTGCATGACTCGTGTGGTAGGCGAATGCATACAATGGGCCATGGTGAACAGCTGTGGCATGCTGAGGGTGGACCGCACCATGCTATGGTTTTTATCTCAGCACCCTGCATTCTGTGACAGGAGTGTTTCCTTTCCAGCTTTTGAAGGGCGGGAAACCAGTGTCTAAATGTTTTCCTGCATGGATAGAACAGTGGTTGTGTTACAGTGAGGCGACTTCACGTATGCATGCCATTGTGAGAACTAGTGTGAAGTCTGCTTGGGTCAAGCAAAAGTGTAACTCTGATGCTAAAGACAGCATCAAAATTGCGATGTTCCATATGTGAGACATTGTGCACAACAAGAAGGCCAAGCGCATCACCAAGGATAGTCCAAAGTTTAAAACTCATTGGTGGCAGACAAAGTGCATGGGAGTGCTGTCTGATTCGGGGGGCACGCTGGTGAAATGCCGAGAGAGTGGTGAAGGTTGGGGGTGTGCAGGACAACTAAATTGGTGCTGAACTGCCCTATGAGTTATGTGCGACATCTGACAAGTACCTTGTTCACAAAAGAGCTTTTTAGAATATTATAATGTGTTCGGAGTGTTGCTATTGAAACATTTTCAAGTGCGGTGCACTCACTGCCTCTGTGCGAGCAGGGTGGCCTGGTGAACTTTGATAAGAAAAACTCTTCAATATTGTGTACTGGGGTGTCATCAGTCACTGTAGGTGTCAGATGCAGCCACCATAGTAATAGACAGACAAGCTCTCATGTTGAGCCTTATACTTCAACAAGGGCACACCCATGCCAGAACATCATTGCCTCAGTGACATCCAAATGTAGCACATGTCATTTTAATATTCACATTTTAATTAATGTCTTAGCAAGGTGTACATATGCCACAGGTTTATTTTCAAGAACTGTCATAAAGATATGTTGATGGTAATGCAGATGTTAATTCCAAACCTCTCCAATGAAAGTCCTTATTAACGCCAGAAACACCACACAGTAAATGTGAACTTGGGAAAGAGTGAAAGAACAAATCAGGTGGGTCTGACTGACCAAAGGAAGTTGTCTTGGGCAGGTGGCAGTTTGCCTCAGGATATGAAAAAAGTATTCGTTTACAAGGAAATAGAAAACAATAATGAAGACTTCATTACAATTGTTTTAATATTACAATCATAGTTATCAAACTAAATGGCATACCAACTTCTCAAATTAAGAAGATACAAATGAGACAGAGGACTAGAAAGAAGCTATCCTTATTCACAGAAGAGAACAGTGATTCAAGAAGAGAAGTACCAAAGGAGAAAAGATAATAATAAGGGTTTCGAGCAGTGTCATTTTGGCTCAATACTTACACGTCACAAATATGCAATACATACATGCACTTTACATGCACTTGTACTCTGCGTGTCCGAACAATATTAACGTAAAGTGTTGCACTAGATATGATTATTGATGTGCACTCGCTGTAGGATTAGATACTCACATATATATTGTCTACCTTAACTGTATTAACCCGTTTAGCGCGGCGCAAAATCTGCCGTGCTGCGGGCGTTCTATTGCCCGGGCGGGCAGCGTCGGCCAACAGACGTGCACAGCACTACTCAGGTAGTGATCGCGACGGCCGTTGGCTGACGGCAGCAGCTAAAAAACAACATTTATTGTTTAGGTGAGTAAATAAAACCGTCCTCACACTATTAAAATGTATTTACTTTAAAAACTAGAAGACTTATGTAATATGTGCACTAATATTTCATATATGTATTTATAGTGTAGTTCTTAGACACATCTATATACCTGTCCTCAAGTTATTTCATCTGTATGCAATGTGTAAATGAATCGAATGTACTGACATTTTACATTTATTTTTAGTTGAATGTACACATGCTTATTAAATGTGCACCATTGATTTAATACATTAAACTTGTTCTAACTAGACCCGTATTTCTCACTGCATGAAATGCTGTATTCCATTTTCTGCTTTTGTGTCTTTTATGTGCAGGACACATTCTCATTGTTTTTTAGTTTGAGAATCGATGTAACACTGTACTAGCGACGGAGAGAGAGCCTGAGAAAAAGGACTTGACAAGAAACATGGAGAGCCAGACTGTCAACTGAAAGTTTCCATTTATTAATGTTGGAAAGAAATAACAGGTAATCAAGGACAATATAATTCCCAGGTTTGGCCTGGGATCTTTGGTGAATGTTGCAGCTCACAGCGTGAGAGCGGAAAGGTCAATGGAACCCCTTATGATGCAAACAGATGGGTGTTGCATTGGCGACTTTCACAGTAATAACTAGTGTTCACACTTTCTGGGGTATGCTACTTTCCTTTGGACTTTGAGAGGTGTAAACCTCTATGCCTCCCCTTTGACTCTTTCTGGGTGTGGCTTAGGCTAACACTCATTTCCCTGTCCTAAGAAGACCCTTGACTGAGCTTCTGAAATGCTGAGACCTTCCCGCATTTGAAGCTAAAACCATAAACTCTTTTCTGAGCACCATATTCTGTTATTGATCTTTTGTATTGCTGTAAATGAACTTCTCGTCTGCTTTATTCTGGTACGCCTGAACTTCTTAAGGAGGTTGGGTTATCCAGTTGTGATGGAGCTGGGTTTTCGCGAAATAAAACCTGCTCGGATTGAACTCCCATTATGTGAAAATTCTAATCTACTGATGTACAAATTAAATGCAAAAGACTAATGGGAGAAGATGAAAACTGCGCAAGCGCGTGTTAAAGTGCTGCAGTAGGCCGCAAATGCATGTGGTTAATAGAGAGGATAACAGACTACAGCTGCTAGTTTTATTTTGCACTAAGCAAATTCAAAAGAATAATCTTTTAAAATTACGCATAGATGAAGCGAGATAAGAAACATTACATAGGGTGTTTTTAATAGTATGGCTTTATAAACAATAAATTACATTTTGTATTTGTCTTTCCTTGAAGTGTGATTTTTCTGCTCTGCAGAAAAGGCCTGAGTGCCTCTTTTGAAATTAATATGGCGTTTTTGAAATGTAGAAGGAAAGAAATTGTGAATCGTCCTTCGTGGCCTGCCAAAGTTGCATGGAGGAAACAAATTGAATAAACAGAAGGAAACATTTCATCAGTGATCGGCGTGTTACAACAATCATGGTACAAAAGTTGATACATGACTGAGATGGAGGAAGCTTACAAACTATGGAAGCTTGAAATTGCAGTTCATTTGGCTGGAAGTTGATAAAATGAATGAATGGACAATTCATCTTTTTACGAAATTGTCATGTCAGGAGTGGTGTGATAGAACACTGCCTGTTTCAACCAATAGAATGAAATGAAATTGTGTGTTATGATACAACCTGGGTTGGACTTTCATGAATCTAGGGTATAACTGGTTGTAGAAAGGGGCTTGGTTGTTAGGTGTGAATTTCCTACTTTGCGAGAGGAGAGGGCTGTGTTGCTGTTTCTTGAATTCTATGGGCTGGCTGCTGTTCTGCTGAAACCTGACTTAACTTTGCTCCTTAACTCTTCTTGAGGGGCCTTAACTACTCTCATAGCCAGAGGGTAGATTACCAAATTTCTTTAACCCTGGTTAGTATGATATTCTGAGATTGCATAACTGTTTTGCAAATGACTTATATTACTATTCTTTTGTCTCTACGCCTTTTCCACTGACTCACGCTGTATTGATATGCGTTTATGTCATTACAATTTATTTTTCTCTTGTGTGGTGACTTAAACTGTATTGTACTTGATGAGCAATCACATTATTATAGATAAAGCATTATTAACTCATAAATGAGTTTGTAATTATTACTGTTATTGATTGGGTTATATGAAGAATATACAATAGTTTATTCTAGATCCAAGTATTATTTTTCCAAACCCTGATTACATAATAAAGTTTGTATCACCACAAAAGGATAATACGAAGATAATATGGTAATGAATATTTGGTACTTTTGGTTTATACTCACCCAGTGTACAAGGGACTTTCTGTTATTAAATTGGGTCTAGGTGAAGACATTTATTAGTCCCTAATTGCTGGATCAGTTGTTATTCTGTATCTTCACAGCAGGATATTGAGATTTGCTTACCTTAATCTGACTGATAACTTGTAATAAACTTGATTCCTGGTCCTTATTGTGTATCCAAATGGGTTGCACTGTTAATGAGATTAAATGCTAACTTCTTTTACCTCTCAGTCAGTGAAAAGGGTCTATTAATTAACTTATGGCAAGAGGCTTGGGCTAGTGCTGGATCAGGTTGAATCCTTACCAGTCCTTTGCAGTCCATAACTATCTGGCTCCCCACCCGACAGGTAAGGAATTAAGGCTACATGGACCACAACCAACGTGGCAAAGAGAATCCTCACTGAGAGGCCTACGTTCAGAAGGTGGGAAATAATGATCACCCCACAATTTTGAGCAAGAGTACCCCCAACCTCTTCTTCGTCCTGGCGTCAGAAGAGGGGCATCCCGGGCATAGAAGAAGGCCACCTCTGTGCTTAAGGTTGTAAGGGGTTCTTAACCCAGAGAAGTGTCAACTATCAGCAATCATCGGAAAGCAGGCCATTTCAAAATCAAACAATCCAGTGACATCACAAGAGGTATCATAAAAAAAATTAATTGCTCCCCTGTGACAGCGTGACCTTGCTTGGTCCAGGAGACACAGGGCAAAATTAACACTGGGCTATTTCGAATGTAATCCGGGAACATAAATGGTCTTACGACAAAGCAAACTGAACCACACCCACACAACTCCCTGAGGTCATTTGATGTGATCCTCCTGCAATAGACATGGCTCACCAAACCTGCCCACATTCAGGGTTACACTAACTTTTCTACTCCAATTGCGAAACAGGTGAAATATGATCATCTCTGTGGTGGTCCAGCAACCTACATTTCAATAGCAAGCATAGCTTCGGCAACAGCTCTGGAGACCAAAATCCCTGGCATGAGCACCACAAAATGCACCATACTAATCAACAACACAGCAGTTGATGTAACCATCCAAGGAGCAAGTCAACAGACTGCAGGAAACTAGTGCAGGAACTAACAAGGATCACAGAGGAGAACAGCTCATATACCCTCCATCTCCAGAGGCTTTTACCTGCACATCTTAGGTACCTCCACCAGCAACCTCTCAGCAGCCCAAACAAAAATCAGAGGCCGCCTGCTTGACGACCTCTAACAATTGTGCTTCAGAGTACTGAATGTCAGATTCACAGAAGACACCCCACTGGCAGCTACATTTATTTCCGACAGAACCAGCACTACTATGGATTACACATTTGTGTCTCTCCCACTTTTTGAATCTGTTGACTCATACCAGATAACAGACAGGACCGGCAACGATCACCTCCCGCAGGAGGTACTTTTCTCTTCAAAACTATCCACTCCAAAACAAATCAGGGAGATAACTGATATAACGTGCAACATCAACTGCAAATGAATAAAGACCACCCCAGATATTCTCATGGAATTTTCAGCCGCTGCAGCAGGCAGGTTTCAATGTGGGAAACTCTCACAGAAACACTCCAGGACAAGTACGCAAAAGTGATCAGACTTAAATCCCTACACAAAATCCCCACATAAAATACAACACAAGAACTCAGGCTTAGGCATCATAAAAACACAGTAAACAAGTTACTGCAAACTCTATAGAAAAGACCGGATGACCTGACCACTCTGGCAGCTGTAAGGCAGCACAAGACCCAGATTAAATAAACGAAAAGGGCAACAAAAAGAGCACAGCATGACGATCTATAGGCCAAACTACACATAGACTTAAAATGCAACAATAGCACAAGATTCTGGACTTCAGTCAACTTCCTACTCTGTCTAAACCATGGATGCATCCACTCTAAAATCTCTAAAGCCAACTGGGCACACTTTTTAAAAGATCCCTTTAATCACCCAACGCCAGATATCCCTGAAAGACCATAGAAAAATCGCAGCATCAATATCATTCAAAGGACCAAATAAGGCAGATATAGACAACATCATAAGGCAGTTAGCCAAAGGGCAGAGAGAAGGTGCACTGGGCTCCAATGGGATCCCTCCAGCAGGAATCAAACACAATTCATCCCTATGGGAAGATACTTTACCACTGGTTTTTGACTCAGATTATGGAGGGGATCGGTCACATCACCAATCTTCAAGGGCGTCGGCATCCTCTCTAGCCAATTACGAGATCAAGTATTTTGCTGGGAACTTGCTTGAGGATCAATCACTTGCCAGGCAGAAACCACCACTCTAGTCAGGACAAGGGAGTTACGCGCTGAAGATAACCCCTGCTGACCCCCTTGGTAGCTTGGCACGAGCAGTCAGGCTTATCCCAGAGGCAATGTGTAAAGCGTTTGCTCAAAACACACACACACAACAGCAACACACTAGGCACACCACAAAATCAAATCAAATCACAAAAATGAGTAAAGCGCGCTACTCAACCGTAAGGGTCTCAAGGTGCTGAGGGGGGGGGGTTGCTACTGCTCGAACAGCCAGGTCTTGAGTTGTTTCCTGAAGGAGAGATGGTCCTGGGTCAGCCGTAGGTGAGTGGGGAGGGAGTTCCATGTCTTCGCTGCTAGGTAGGAGAAGGATCTTCCTCCGATGGTGGATTTCCAAAAACGTGGGACGGATGCGAGGGCGAGGCTGGCGGATCGGAGCTGGCGGGCGGGTGTGTAGCATGTGAGGCGGCTGTTGAGGTACTTCGGGCCCATGTCGTGGAGAGCCTTGTGTGCGTGGGTGAGGAGTCTGAATGTGATCCTCTTGTTAACGGGGAGCCAGTGAAGGTCTTTCAGGTGGGCAGTGATGTGGCTGCGGTGAGGGATGTCCAGGATGAGTCGTGCTGAGGCGTTCTGGATGCGCTGGAGTCTTTTCTGAAGTTTGGCTGTGGGTCCAGCGTAGAGAGTGTTCCCGTAGTCCAGGCGGCTGGTGACGAGGGCCTGGGTGACCGTCTTCCTGGTTTCGGTGGGGAACCAACAGAAGATCTTGTGGAGCATGCGCAGGATGTTGAAACAGGACGATGAGATGGCGTTGACTTGCTTGGTCATCGTGAGGGAGGAGTCCAGGGTGAAGCCCAGGTTGCATGCGTGGTCCGTTGGCTTGGGTGCGCTGCCCAGGGCGGGGGGCCAATTCAGAAGCCACCAAAGTCATCTGCCGCGTCCCTCAAGGCTCCTTGCTCAGCCTCACCTTCTTCAATGTCTACATGAGCCCCCTCAGGGCCATCGCACTCCATCACAACCTCAACATCATCTCTTACGCCGACGACACTCAGCTGATCCTCTCCCTCACCAACGACCACACCACCGCCAGAGCCAACTTACACGAAGGGATGAAAGACATAGCCGAGTGGATGAGGAACAGCCGCCTGAAACTGAACTCAGATAAGACGGAAGTCCTCATCCTGGGATCTTCGCCTTCCGCCTGGAACGACTCTTGGTGGCCCCCTGCCCTGGGCAACGCCCCCAAACCGACAGAGCACGCACGCAACCTGGGCTTCATCCTGGACTCCTCCCTCTCCATGACCAGACAAGTCAACGCCGTCTCCTCGTCGTGCTTCAATATCCTGCGCATGCTACGTAAGATCTTCCGGTGGATCCCCACCGAGACCAGGAAGACGGTCACCCAGGCCCTCGTCACCAGCCGACTGGACTACGGCAACTCCCTTTACGCCGGAACCACTGCCAAACTCCAGAAGAGACTCCAGCGGATCCAGAACGCCTCAGCAAGACTCATCCTGGACATCCCCCGACACAGCCACATCTCCGGACACCTGAGAGACCTGCACTTGCTCCCGGTCAACAAGAGAATCACGTTCCGACTCCTCCTCACCCACACACACAAAGCCCTACACAACCAAGGCCCAAGATACCTCAACAACTGCCTCAACTTCTACACTCCCACACGCCAGCTTCGATCGACCAACCACGCCCTCGCCGCCGTCCCCCGCATCCGAAGAGCCACCACAGGTGGAAGGTCCTTCTCCTACCTGTCTGCCAAGACGTGGAACTCCCTCCCCACCCATCTCCGCCTGACCCAAGACCACCTCGCCTTCAGGAAGCAGCTCAAGACCTGGCTGTTCGGGCAGTAGCGGTCCCCCCCTCCCCAAGCGCCTTGAGACCCTCCGGGTGAGTAGCGCGCTATACAAATGCATTGATTGATTGATTCATTCATTGACCAGGAGTCGCCCCAGGTAGAGAGAGATGGTCCGAGGATGAGGACTTCCGTCCTGTCTGAGTTCAGTTTCAGACAGCTGATCTTCATTCATTCCTTCCTGGAGGCTAGCTTTGGCGGTGGCGGGGTCGTTGGTGAGGTAGAGGAACAGCTGGTTGTCGTCGGCGTAGGAGATGATGTTAAGGTTGTGTTGGTGTGCAATGGCAGCGAGAGGGCTCATGTAGACGTTGAAGAGGGTGGGGCTAAGTGAGGATCCTTGCGGGACTCCGTAGATGACTTCAGTGGCTGCGGATCGGAACGGGGGGAGGCGGACTCTCTGGGCTCTTCCGGCGAGGAATGATCTGATCCACTCCAGTGCCACTCCTTGGATTCCGGTGTTGCTGAGGCGTTGTATCAGGGTGTGGTGGCATACGGTGTCAAAGGCTGCTGAGAGGTCAAGGAGGATGAGGGCAGCCATTTCCCCGTTGTCGAGCAGGGACCTGATGTCGTCGGTGGCTGCGATGAGGGCGGTCTCGGTGCTGTGGTTTGCTCGGAAGCCAGACTGTGAGGGGTCGAGGGATCGGTTGGTCTCGAGGAAGACGTAGAGTTGTATGTTGACGGTCTTCTCGATGACTTTGGCTGGAAAGGGGAGGAGCGAGATGGGGCGGAAGTTCTTCAGGTACATGGGGTCCACGGTGGGTTTCTTGAGAAGGGCGCTCAGCTCTGCATTTTTCCAGCTCTCCGGGAAGGTGGCGGATGCGAAGGAGCTGTTGATGATGTTCCGGAGTTGGGGTGCGATGATGGAGTCGGCTTTGTTGAAGATGTGGTGTGGGCAGGGGTCGGTGGGGGAGCCGGAGTGGATGGTGTTCATCATGCGGGTGGTGTCTTTGGTGCTGACAGAGGTCCAGGTGCAGAGGGTGGTGGTGGGGGCGCTGGTTCGGTGGTTGGGTGCATGGTCAGTGCGCCGAAGCTGTTGTGTATGTCGGTGATCTTGCTGTGAAAGAATGAGGCGAGTGAGTCGCAGAGGTCTTGCGAGGGTGTGATGTCGTTGCTGCAGGCGCTGGGGTTGGAGAGCTCTTTGACAATGCTGAAGAGTTCCTTGCTGTTGTGGGTGTTGTTGTCCAGTCGTTCTTTGAATGTTGTCTTTTAGGTGGTGCGGATCAGCTCCTGGCACACACAGTTACCAAACATGACCTCAGACCACTGGACTTTCACTGGATCTCAAATGCCCTCTGTCCCAAATGTCACAGCGTAACTGAGGCCTTCCACTGGCCCTCTGGCACCCAATGCAGAAAAACCAATGTGCGGAGCGCACTGAGGCAGGGGGGTGCAACTCATCCCTTCCTTAGCACCCTTATGAAAATGTCCCTGTGTTGCAGCTGCCCGCACTCCGGCAGTGCAGCTGAGGAATCACCTTTGGCACGGCCGTGTCTCCCAAGCCGCTACTGGGACTCTAAAAACAATATTGCCCCATGCTGCAGCTGCCCTCCAATGGTGGATCAGCTATGAAGAAATTGGCCCCCAACAAGCACTGGCACCACCGTGCCTTGCAGGTCCCACTCCGGGACTGATGAACAACATTACCCCCATGTTGCAGATGCCCGCTGGCCAGCGGGGCAGCTGTGGACTTAAGCGCTGGCACTAACAGTGCCTTAGGGAAGCCTGTTCACCTGGCTGCTCTTGGTGCACTTCACTCTGCACCATTCAGGCCCTGGGAGCACCCTCCTCCGGGAGACTCACAAGTGCTGCCACAACACTCTAGCTCCGTCCCACTTGTTGTAATTGGCCCGGCCGCATTAGCGATTAGCTGAACCTACACGTTGTCCTCCTTAACTTGGTTATATAAGAAAACGCCATTTTGAATGTTGCAGCGGCCATCTTAGATCATGAGCGGCCTCGTGGCTGGCGTGCCCTTTAGTCCGTTGTCCGTTCCGCTGACCACTTCTATCTGCCCAGCAACAGGCTATTTTTAGTACTGGTCAAGCCGCACATGCGCAGTTCCCACTGACCCGTAAACCTTCTGGAATGTGCACCAAACTGACCAGCGGAGTTGTGCCCCCTCCAATGAGCTGGCAGTATTCTAAAACATGACCATATATGTCCTTAAATGTGTCTTAACTCGTGCCGCCTATCTTTTATTGCCCCAAAACTGTATATAAACAGGGTCACACCGGTGTTCGGTGTGATACCTCTTGCATTACCGAAGGGTGCTGTTTGAGTGTACCACCACCCCATGGGGTCTTAATAAATTTGTTCTTTGCCTTTTACAGTTTCCGTGCCAACAGTTCTTGAGTGTAAGTGGGTTATCTCTGGAGTGTGTAGGCCTTGGGAACCCCGAATTACTTCAATTGGCGACCACGAAGGGACTCATCGGCGACTCAGATGCCCGAAGGAAAGGTCGTGACGAAGGCTTGGAAACTCGCCATGGACGCGCGCTGCCACGAGTGACCCGAGTCTTGGCTGCCACGGTGTCTTTTCCTTTCCTTCCGATCTGACCTTCCAGGTGGCGCCGGTCTCCGACTGAGTTTCCGAAGTGTCTGCATCGCTGAGAAAGTGCCGTTTGGCTGATTTGGCTTACAAGACCTTGGCAGTTGGAATCTGGACATTTGGGAATTTGGGTAAGCTTTGTGTTCGGTAAGGTAGTTTTCGGACGCTTACTGAAATTCTGTGATTTGTGATCGGTAAGGCAGTCCTTGGACGCTTGCCGAAGTCCTACGATCTACGTCTTTGATTTGAGTTAGCTAACATTGTGAATTTGTGATCTTTGAACTTATATGTGTAGTGCACTTCACATAGGCAGGCATGTAGAGATGTTTCTCTAACTTAGTTTTTTTCCCCTGAGCGGCACACTTGTGTGAAGAACTGTAAGTGCCATTTTGTGTAGTGTCACGTTTTCGTGATACTTTTTGAACATGCCTGTTTTCAGCACACTCCGAGGAATGTGTTGTCTTGGAGAAGGTACCTCAATTAGATTAGCAGAAGCACAGCCGGCTCCCCCAGAGGGAACACCAAATAGGGACATGTATATAAAATTTGGCCTTCCCCCTATTATGTACAGTAAATTATGGCATAAGTACACCAAGGCCGATCCTGAATTGCAATGGCCTCTACACAGGTCGTTTGATTTAAGTAAAATACAATTTGTAGAGCAATGTTTGTTTCAACGTAGGTCTAGACAAAATATGTTTGATTGTGTGCGAATGTGGGAGAAAGCGGCGCGTGAGCGAATGAAGCGTGAAGTTGCCTTGGCGGACAAAGAGCAGCGTAAGGCTGCTCGGGATAAGGCTTTACAGCTTGAGGAAAAGGAGGCTCAGGAGAAGAAAGAAAGGGAGGAACGGGAACGTAAATTGCAAATGACTGGTCAATTTCCTATTCGTCGACCACTCTATCCTGTCCTTAATAATGAAATTGATGATTTTTCTTTGTTAGAACGGTCACCGCCTCCTTATGTTTCGCCGACGGCTCCGGATGAGGATTCAGGGGACGACGGACGGGATAAGTCGGACAAGAAGGGTATATCCGCTCTCAGGTTCACTGCGGAGAGGTCCGCTCACCTACGCAGTTGGGCTCGTAAAGTGAATAAGCGTAGTATTACTCAGGAGCAATTGTTAACAGAAAAGAAAGGGTGGTCGGATCTTGAATTGATGTACTTTTTGTCTAGTCTGGCGGATGAAGTTGTAGGCGCATATCGTGACCTTTCTGATACGTTTGAGCCCAAAGCATTGTCAGTGTATCGTGAAAATTTGACTAAAGGTGATTTTGATCTTTCAGATGTTGATGACCTGTTTACGCAATTGATCAAGCTGCGGGATGAGACAATCCGATTGAGGGAGGAACGGAAAAAGAGCCAAAAGGAGGCCGAATTGGAGACAAATGGGCAGGCCAAAGAGTGTTCTCTCCGTGGTTCAGATAAGAGTTTTGCATTGCATGTTATGCCTATGCGTGAAGCCGCACCTTTGTATGTTCCGCCAAAAGGGGAAGGTACGGATGATGATAAATTGTCGAAGGATGCGAAAGGGTATTTTTTGTATAATTGGGTATATACGCCGTGGAATAGAGCGGATGTTATGGCATTGAAAAATTCTCTACCTGATCTTCGGAAGAATCCGGCGGCGTTTTATGAGGGGGTGGAGGGGGCTATATCATCTTGTGTGATGACTCTTGTGGATATAGATTTGTTTTTTGGGCTAATATTACCACCTGATATGTGGAGGCAGATTCGTAAAAATAATGACGAAACGATATTGGGGGGAACATGGAAGGAAATAAATGCTGCAGATTTAGATAGAGAACCAGCCTGTAAGCCTTGCCAGTTAATTCTAGATCTGCCGGCAGCTATCTTGAATAAATTAAAAACGCTTGTTCCCTCCAAAAAGATTGATTGGACTATGCTAACATCGTGCAAGCAGAAACCAGATGAAACGGTTTCAGATTTCTTTACACGCTTCGAGGAAGCATTTCATGATTACAGTGGTCAATCTTTGACAGATGATACGGGCCGGCATTTGTTTGTAGATAAGTATGTAGCTAATCTCCTACCAGAGATTGCAAAACGATTGAAGTCGAGTGAAAGTTCCTGGGCCACGGCGACCCCTGTGTCCTTGTTAACTATGGCTCAGTATTATGAGCGACAGGAAGTGGAGGCTAAAGAAAGTGTAGAGAAAAAGGCGAAGGAATTGAAAACGAAGGTGATGTTGGCGCAAGTTCGAGGAACACAGGGTAGAGTGAATGATAGAGGTAGACGAGGTGGAGGAAACGCATCGTATGGTCGTACGGATATTGCGGAGGATCAGTGTGCTTATTGTAAGGAGTTTGGGCATTGGGCCGAAGATTGTCCGGTACTTCGTGAACAGCGTAGTCAGCGTGGTCGAGGAAGTGGAAGGTCGAGAGGAGGTTATACTGGAGCGAGGGGTGGCGGAGGTGATCGTAGACAGGTTGAGGAGAGGGGCCGTGGCCAGGACGAACGAAATACGTTTGATAGACGGAATCAATATCAGATTTCGGAAGGAGAGAATGTGGAACATCAGGATTATGTGCATGCATAGGATTGCGTAGGATGGGGTAAGGAATCAGTTGAAGTGCCGGTAGATCAGCAAGGTCCATATGTAACAGCGGGCGTTCTGGGTTCTACTGATCAGTTTTTAGTCGACACAGGAGCTACTCGTAGCGCTTTGTCGAAAAACTTGGTTCCGAGGGCTCTCCTGTCCGGCGAAATGATCACGTGTGTAGGGTTTGATGGCACACCCTGCCCCAGCCCATTGTCCAAGCCCCTTGCATTATGCATAGACAAATACTTTAGTTTTGGCCAATTTTTGTTATCACCCCATACCCCAGATAATATCCTGGGCATTGATTTGCTTAAATACTTTCGAGCGACAATACGTTGCGCTCCAGAGGGAGTGCGGGTTATCCTGAATGACAATTACCCTGACCCTGACAGATTTTATGCTATTTTAGACAGTCCAGCCTTGGCCTCTCTACCGCATACGTTGTGGGCGACCTCAGATACGGATGTGGGAGAGATGCGTATTCCACCAATACACATTACTGTTAAGGAGGGGGCCCCTCTACCACGAGTGCCACAGTATAAGATTTCGAGAGAAGGTGAAATTGCATTAATACATATTGTTCAGGATTTGATTTCTGCAGGGGTTGTGGAGGAGGTCCCTTATAATGTTTGTAACAGTCCTATTCTTCCGATTCTTAAGAGAGACACTGATGGCAAAGTCTATCAATTTATTATCGATTTGCGAGAGATCAACAAAATTGTCATTCCCCAATACCCGGTGGTGTCTGATATTACGACCTTGCTTACCTTGGTTCCACCGACAGCCACCACCTTTAGTGTTATTGACTTAAAGAATGCGTTCTTTTCCATCCCTGTTCATCCTGATAGCAGATATCTGTTTGGTTTTACGCTCAATAATAAATCGTATAGATTTTGTCGTGTTCCCCAAGGATATACTGAAAGTCCTAGCATCTATAGCCAGGCTTTGAAAAGGCAGCTAGATTCGTTTAAATTGCAGTCTGGCGTTGCGCTCATCCAGTACGTGGATGACCTTCTGCTTGCCGCTGACTCTTATGCACAATGTGAACAGAGCACACTTGCGTTGCTTTCCTTTTTGGCACAAAACAATCACAAGGTTTCTAAGAAAAAGCTTCAATACTGTAGACCCCAGGTGACCTACCTCGGTCATCTGTTGTCTAAGGAGGGGCGTGCATTAACATCTGATCGAATTCAAGCAATTTTAGACACACCAGTCCCCCGCACGCAGAGAGATGTACGTGCCTTTATAGGGTTGACGTCCTTTTGTAGGCAATGGATCATGGGTTTCTCGCATATCATAAAACCTTTGCTAGCATTACTGTCCAAAGCCACACCAATGCCTCTTGAGTGGACAGATGAATGTCAGAAAGCTTTTGAACAGTTGAGGCAGGCCCTTTGTTCCGCACCCGTGTTAGGTACACCAGACTATACGAAACTTTTCACATTGTACGTGCATGAGAATGATGGGTGCGCGTTGTCAGTGTTAGTACAATTACACGGGGATAAGCAGAGACCATGTGCATACTTCTCTGCCATTTTGGACCCTGTAGCGCGAGGGTTGCCCGGGTGTTTTCGAGCGGTAGCAGCAACTGCAGTAGCCATACGACAGAGTGAGGGAATAGTGTTATCACACAAATTGTTGGTGTTAGTTCCTCACGCAGTAGATGCCCTGTTAAACCAAACTAAGACCCAATATCTCACGAGTGCACGGCTAACAGGATACGAGCTGACACTCTTAGCGCCACATATTACATTGAAAAGATGCGCTACTTTGAACCCTGCCACTTTATTGCCCTATCCGGCCGAGGAGGGTCAGGAAGAAAAACATCACGACTGTGTTTTCCTGACCGAGGAACAGACAAAGGGTCGTGTCGATTTACAGGATGTGCCACTTCCAGATGTGGATGGGGAACTGTGGGTTGATGGATCGTGCCTAAGGCTGCCAGATGGCACGACTTCCGCAGCATATGCGATCACGACACTCAAGACAGTGGTAGAAACAGCTAGGATACCACAGAAGTCGGCTCAGGCAGCAGAGCTGATAGCTTTAACAAGAGCCTGCGAATTAAGTGCTGGATTATGTGTGAACATATACACGGATAGCCGGTATGCCTTTGGAGTGGCCCATGACTTCGGGCTACTTTGGAGGGAACGTGGGTTTCTGACATCACATGGAGAGCACATTATGCATGGAGAGCTAGTGCGTGATCTCCTAAATGCATTGCTTGGCCCTAAGAAAGTAGCGATAGTGAAGTGCAGTGCCCATAAAAAGATTACGGATAAAGTGGGTCAAGGGAATGCCTTTGCAAACAGCATAGCCAGACAAACGGCTATGTCCCGAACTAGCTCCCCCATGTATGTGGTACAATCACAGGCTGAGCGATGGAATAATGCTAGAGCAGAAATATTGGATATTCAAAAATCAGCTACTGAATCTGAACTTGCGGCTTGGGCAGCAGACGGGGTACTAGATGATGAGGGTTGTTGGAGAAGTAAAGACATGGAGAAGTGGAAATTGCCTGTAGCTTACTTACAGGCGATGGTCCAGATGACACATGGACTGGCTCATGTCGGGGCTCTGGCAATCACTCGGCTTTTAACACGAGTTTGGGAACATCCCGAGATTGCTAATACTGCAACGAGAGTAGTGCAGACCTGCCTGGTGTGTTTGCAACACAATCCTGGAAAGGGGACCCATACTCCGAAAGGAGGTTTCGTTCCACCTTCGGCACCATTTGAAGTGCTTCAAATGGACTACATCCAACTCGAGCGCTGCAACAACCTGAAGTACGTCCTAGTGGTGGTGTGTGCTTTTAGCAAATGGGTTGAGGCCTACCCCACGAAAGACAATACGGCTTTGATGACAGCTAAGGTGTTGCTTAAGGAATTCTTTCCTCGCTTTGGAGTTTGCAAATTTTGGTGGAGCGATAATGGGCCCCATTTTGTTGGAAAGATTGTGGAATATGTACTGAAGGGGTTAGGGATTCAGCAGAAGTTCCACGCTGTATTCCACCCTCAGTCAGCAGGTCTGGTCGAGCGGTACAATGCTACGTTGAAGCTCAAGTTAGCCAAAATTGTAGCGTCTACATCGTTGAAGTGGCCAGATGCTTTGCCGCTGGCGCTGCTTTCTCTCAGATCAGTACCCCACTCACGAACCGGCCTTACGCCTTATGAGGTGGTGTTTGGCCGCCCGATGAATATCTGGGGGGTGCCCAAGCCGCGATTAATACATGATGTGCCTTGTGTTATGATGAATTATTATTTGGCACGATTAACAAATGATTTGCTCTCTATTCATCAACAGGTTCGAGAAGCGCTCCCTGACAACTCTACTGGAGAGGGCCATGATCTTCGTCCTGGTGACCATGTAATGGTTCGCTCGTTTGAGAGAGCAAGCAGTTTGGAGCCCAGGTGGAAGGGCCCCGAGCAGGTCCTCCTTGCGACCCGCACCGCAGTACGAGTGACCAACAGAAAGCGGTGGGTGCATTCGACACATTGTCGCCGTGTCTCTCCGGACCTGGTGACTCCTGCTGTGTTGACTGATTATAAGGAGATTTTGGAAAAAGAAAAGAGCCCAGCTGTGACGTCGCCCGAAGTTGAGGGAGCCTTCCCGGACCAATCTGCTACCGGAAGAGAGCGTTACAACTTGCGCCCACGATAAGAAGATTTTTGTTTTGTCTTTTTTTTTAATGACTGGTTGGTTACCGCTCCAGGTTTGTGAAACGGAAACCGGGAATCCCAAGGGGGGGGGGGATCAGTTCTGCCAGAGTAGCGACACCCGTCTTGGCCCGGAGAAGAAAACAACGGCTACCTCGGAGTTCAGCACCGTATTTTTCCTTTTTTTTAGGTATACACGTACGTGTATCTGAAACTTTGGTGAACAATTTGTGAACAAATTGTGCTATTTGAGACTTTCCACGAACATTCTTGAACTATGGCATCAACGGCATCCCGGGATAAGAAAATATTGGGTGCCTTTTTCTTTGTTTTGACCATTGTGGTGATAGCTGTTATAGCCTGGGTAGTTGAGCTTGTGGTGCCTGTACGTGAACATTTGCTGCCAACCACCCCTGCTCCGTCTGAACATTTTCATTTTACACTGCCCTTTCATGAAGAGCGACATCGCCAAACGTACTTAAATAACAGCTTCATTCAGATTCTTCACCACACACATAACATGACCAATACTTCAAATTGCTGGGTATGTGGGATGTTGCCGGGGCATCAGAAGAGAGGGGGCACTCCACTTATTCCACTCCCATTTTCGCATAATGGGTCATGCAACGCTTGGTACACCCTCCTCTTTACTATGAGATGGCCAACCAAAGGGGGGGTGCTTTTCCGTTTGAATAAAGTATGTTTCCATGACAAGGATGGGTTTCCCCGGGCTGAGGGCACTCGTTTCGAATGGGAAGAGTACAGGCCTGACAATGTGTCTGCTCCACGTGTATACAGCAACCAGAGGAACATTAATGTCTCTAATGCCCATGTTATAAATGTCATTGCTACAAAAGCCGATTTATGTATCAGGAACAAGGGTTCGATTGCAGTGGGGAAAAGCGAATGTAATACTACTCTCACGTTTGATCGCCCGAATGGTATTTCATTTGTTGCATCACGAAATACATATTTTATCTGTGGAACGAAGGGCTACCATCAGCTTCCATTGGGGTGGTTGGGCACGTGTTATGTATCGTTTGTGTTACCTCCCGTATTCATTGCCCCTCCGATGTATCACAATGATTATACTTTGTACCATGATTTCGTTCTGAATAGGGTTAAACGAACTGTTGTCCTGGAGGACATTGACCAAACGGACACTGCATTACAACAATATGTGGACTTTAATCTGGGACTATTCTCCTTTGTGGGGGCTGCACTGAACAGCCGGAAAATCAGACGACTGACACGTGTTGTCGAGGCTGTTGCGAATGACACTGCCATTGCTCTGGGGAATATTACCGAGGAACTACAGATCTCCAGAATTGTCACCCTCCAAAATCGAATGGTATTGGATGTTGTTTTGGCTGATCGTGGGGGGGCATGTAGGATTATCGGAAGCAGCTGTTGCGTATACGTTCCGGACAATTCTCCATCTGTGCATGATGCTATTTCCAAGCTTCATAAAATAGCAGCTGAGATTCACCCGGACAATGGAACATGGACACTTTCGGGATGGTTCTGGTCCATGCTTGCAACTTGGGGCTGGAAATTGTTGACGATTCTCTGTATACTTGTAGGAGCCATGTTTTTTATATGCCTATGTATTCAATGTGGCCCAGCTTTATGTTCAATGTGTTTATCAGCTTGTATACCATCAAGACGAGCTCTTGCCCATGACAAAATGATGCTTCACAAGGAGGTAACACAAATAATGTTAATAGACATCGAGGACGAACATCCTGACTATGTTCACTATGAGGTAGATTCAGCTAACCGCTAAAAGGGTCGTCTGTTGTAATTGGCCCGGCCGCATTAGCGATTAGCTGAACCTACACGTTGTCCTCCTTAACTTGGCTATATAAGAAAACGCCATTTTGAATGTTGCAGCGGCCATCTTAGATCATGAGCGGCCTCGTGGCTGGCGTGCCCTTTAGTCCGTTGTCCGTTCCGCTGACCACTTCTATCTGCCCAGCAACAGGCTATTTTTAGTACTGGTCAAGCCGCACATGCGCAGTTCCCACTGACCCGTAAACCTTCTGGAATGTGCACCAAACTGACCAGCGGAGTTGTGCCCCCTCCAATGAGCTGGCAGTATTCCAAAACATGACCATATATGTCCTTAAATGTGTCTTAACTCGTGCCGCCTATCTTTTATTGCCCCAAAACTGTATATAAACAGGGTCACACCGGTGTTCGGTGTGATACCTCTTGCATTACCGAAGGGTGCTGTTTGAGTGTACCACCACCCCATGGGGTCTTAATAAATTTGTTCTTTGCCTTTTACAGTTTCCGTGCCAACAGTTCTTGAGTGTAAGTGGGTTATCTCTGGAGTGTGTAGGCCTTGGGAACCCCGAATTACTTCACACTCACCAAACACAGGGGGCAGAGCAGTTCAGGTCTCAGCCGTCTGCTGCTCAGCGAAGTAGGGTTTAGGTCACCATGTGCCCTCCTCCTTCTGCCAGCAAAGCAGGGCTGGTCGTTCTCCATGGAGCGAGATCTCCGTTGCCTGGCTTCTTCTCCCAGGAGTAGACTACGCTCCAGGGCCTTGCTAGACCGACCGAAGTCTCCCTTCTGTTGACTTCCTTTTCGTCATCAATCACCAGGCAGGGGCAGCACGTGGGGCTCTCCTCAATACCATGGGAGCCCTTCCCACCACCAGGCAGCCTCTGCCTGTCTTACGGTTTAACGCGCCTTCCAGGCAACATGCAGGGTTCTCGTCCTCCTCAAGGGTGCCCCGTCAATAGTCAGGCATGAAATTGCCTGACTACCGCCCTCGCGACTCGGGCAATCCCCAACTTGGGCTCTCTTTTAAATAACACGGATCGAGCCACCCCCTGGGCACACGGTTTCACATGGGATGTCCTGTAGCAGCCTCTGGCTACTTTGCAGAGCCCCAGCAGCCGATGAGGGAATTTAGATGGCAAGCCAACCGGGAGAGAGAGAGAGCACTTCCTGCACCTCGGCTCTCTCCTCCCTTCACCACACAGCTAGGGCAGCCATGTATCTGCTGTAATGCTAATAGAGCTCAACACCTCTTTGGCATGCAGGTTCCCACTCCTTTGGGCAGATCCGCTTTCTATCACGATCAACAAGTGCTTGGTTTAACAAGAAAAGGTCAAGTGCTTCACCGGCACTCAGCCTGGACTCTTCAAAAGGGGGGCATCCAAAGGGCTTCACCACACATTGGAGACAGAGCCTCTTTCCAGTTTGAGCAGCCTAGGAAGGGCAGCACACCGGGGCTTTTCAGCAGGCCAGCAGTTTCACTTCCATGAGGCGGGACCCTCGATGGCGGTTCCTTCTGGACCCAGTAGTTTCACACATAAGAGCACAGCAGTCTCTCATGGGGTCCCAGCCCCAATACATATAACCCTAGTGTCTTTGTTCTCCCCCTGACACAGGGCTCTGCGCCCGGTTCAAACTAGTTCTGGGGGCACTCACACCTTTCTCTAAAGGTGCACCACCACCCCCTTTGTCAGTGTAGGACCTGACCCCAGACACAACACAAGGGGTCAGAGCCAGTATTGTGGAAGGTAGGTACTGTCCCATTCAGTCCCAGGTGCTACTCCTCTCACCACTCCAAATGCAGATTGGCCTATTCAGCCTAGTGCTGACTCACCCAGCCCCTGTCACTCCAGAGCAAGACATGCAATATACATCAGGCAGGCAGACACAGCACACAGAAATGCCAACTTATAAAAGTTATATAAAAGGGGGTGATGATGGACGGAGCATCTGAACCAATCAAACACTCACACCCAGTCAACAGATCTGGGTTTAATCCATCACCGTTCTTTAGGCCACTCTGCCACTCCAGTTCAGACGTGGCCATATGCAAATAAGTCTGACACTGTGCCTCATGGGAACAGTCCAGCCCAAACTGCCAAGCCATGCCTTCCCTAGGCCGGAAACAAGCTTCCTAGGACCGGTTTCTGGCATTACAGCCGTCTTCAGCCAGGCTTGCTTGAATTCAGTGGAAAAGTGAGCAATGGACTCACGTCTGAGCATACCCTGCCAACTTATGGCGAATAAAGCAGTTCAAAAAGGGGTGGTGATGGACGGAGCATCTCAACAAATCAAACACTCACACCTAGTCAACAGATCTGGGTTTAATCCATCACCGTTCTTTAGCCCACTCTGACACCCCACTTCAGACATGGCCATATGCAAATCACAGTGACCCTGTGCCTCATGGGAACAGTCCAGCCCGAATAGCCAAGCCATGCCTTCCCTGGACCGGAAACATGCTTCCTAGGACCGGTTTCTGGCATTACAGCCGTCTTCAGCCAGGCTTGCTTGTGTCCAGTGGCAAAGTGAGCAAGGGACTCAAGTCTGAGCATACTCTGCCAACTTATGGCGAACAAAGCGGTACAAAAGGGGGTGGTGATGGACGGAGCATCTGAACCAATCAAACACTCACACCCAGTCAACAGATCTGGGTTTAATCCATCACCGTTCTTGAGCCCACTCTGCCACCCCAGTTCAGACATGGCCATATGCAAATCAGTCTGACCCTGTCACCACCCCCTTTTGTACCACTTTGTTCACCATAAGTTGGCAGGGTATGCTCAGACGTGAATCCCTTGCTCACTTTGCCACTGGATTCAAGCAAGCTGGGCTGAAGACGGGTGAAATGCCAGAAACAGGACCTGGCTGGAATGCCAGAAACAGGTCCAAGCTTCTGGTCCTGGACCAGAAGCTTGTTTCTGGTCCAGGGAAGGCATGACTTGGCAGTTCGGGCTGGACTGTTCCCATGAGGCACAGGGTCCGACTGATTTGCATATGGCCATGTCTGAACTGGGGTGGCAGAGTGGGCTAAAGAACGGTGATGGATTAAACCCAGATCTGTTGACTGGATGTGAGTGTTTGATTGGTTCAGATGGTCCGTCCATCACCACCCCCTTTTGTACCACTTTGTTCGCCATAAGTTGGCAGGGTATGCTCAGACGTGAGACCCTTGCTCACTTTGCCACTGGATTCAAGCAACCCGGGCTGAAGACAGCTGAAATGCCATAAGCCGGTCCTCGGAAGCTTGTTTCTGGTCCAGGGAAGGCATGGCTTGGCAGTTCGGGCTGGACTGTTCTTATGAGGCACAGGGTCAGACTGATTTGCATATGGCCATATCTGAACTGGGATGGTAGAATGGGCTAAAGAACGTTGATGGATTAAACCCAGATCTGTTGACTGGGTATGAGTGTTTGATTGGTTCAGATGCTCCGTCCATCACCACCCCCTTTTGTACCACTTTGTTCGCCATAAGTTGGCAGGGTATGCCC